>NC_067487.1:62417539-62790039 GCF_947179515.1 Apodemus sylvaticus
TGGATCTGCCATCAAGTTCCTCACCACAAGCACCTTCCCCCGGGGACCTGCCCCAAGGATCTACTCCAAGGACCTGTCTTCAAGGACCTCCCACCAAGGTCCTGCCCCCACGGACCTGCTCACCAAGACCTGGTCTGAAGGGCCTTCCCGAAGCACCTACCCCAAGGGCCTGCCCACAGAGACCTGCCCACAAGGACCTGCCCACAAAGACCTGCCCCCTAGGACCTGCCCTAAAGAACCTGCTTTTGAGAACCTGCCCACAAAGACCTGTCCCAAGGACCCGCCCCCAAAGACCTGCCCACAAGTATCTGCCTTTGATCATCTCCTCCAAGATTTTGCCCATGAGAACCTGCCTTCAAAGAACTGTCCCAAGGACCTGCCCACAAGGACTTGCTCCCTGAGGACCTGCTCACTAGGACCTGCTCCCATGGACTTCCCACCAGCACCTGCCCCCTTGGGCCTACTCACAAGGACCTGCCCCCAAGGACCTGCCCCCAAGGACCTGCCCAAAAGAACTGACTCCAAGAACCTTCCCACAAGGACCTCTCCCCTATCCCCCTCGCCCCCATAAACCTTCTCACAAGGACCTGGCCTCCCTCCCCCCTGGACCTACCCCAAGGAAATACCTTAAAGGACCTCCCCCAAGGACCTGCCCCACCCCCAACCCATGAACCTGTTCACGAAGATCTGCACCACCTAGGACCTGCCCCTGTGAACCTGCTTACAAGGACCTGCCCCACCCCGAGGACCTGCCCCAAGGACCTGCTCCCCACTCCACATAAGAACCTCACCCCGTGGACATGCCCCCAAGGACCAGACCACATTAACGTACCCCAAGGACCTACCCCCAAGACTGCTCCAAACACCTCCCAGAAGACCTGACCCCAAGGACTTGCTGAAAAGATCCTACCCTGAGGACCTGCCCCCATGGACCTGCTCCAAAGACTTAACCTAATAACCTGTCCTCAAGGACCTCCCTATAATGACCTGCCCTCACGGACCTGCACACCAGGACCTGCCACAAAGGACCTGCTCCACAAGGACCTGGCCCCACGGATCTGCCATCAAGTTCCTCACCACAAGCACCTTCCCCGGGGACCTGCCCCAAGGATCTACTCCAAGGACCTGTCTTCAAGGACCTCCCACTAAGGTCCTGCCCCCCACGGACCTGCTCACCAAGACCTGGTCCAAAGTACCTTCCTCAATCACCTACCCCAAGGGCCTGCACACAGAGACCTGCCCACAAGGACCTGCCCACAAGGACCTGCCCCCTAGGACCTGCCCTAAAGAACCTGCTTTTGAGAACCTGCCCACAAAGACCTGTCCCAAGGACCCGCCCCCAAAGACCTGCCAACAAGTATCTGCCTCCGAGAAACTCCTCCAAGATTTTGCCCATGAGGACCTGCCTTCAATGAACTTTCCCCAGGACCTGCCCAGAAGGACCTGCTCCCTGATGACTTGCCCACTAGGACCTGCCCACATGGACTTCCCACCAGCACCTGCCCCCTTGGACATGCCCACAAGGACCTGCCCAAAGGATTTACCCACAAGGACCTTCCCACAGGACCTGCCTCCAAGAAACGAGGACCTGCTCTTAATGACCTGTCACAAGGATGTGTCTCAAGGACCCGACCACTAGGACCTTCCCCCAAGGACCTGCCTACAATAACCTGCTCCCTGAGGACCTGCCCCAAGGACTACCTTAAAGGACCACCCCCAAAGACCTCCCCTCAAGGACCTGTCCCCCACCTCCTGTGAACCGGTTCACAAGGCCCTGCACACCCTAGGACCTGCCCCTGTGAACCTGCTTACAAGGACCTGCCCGGCCCCTGAGGACCTGCCCCCAAGGACCTGCCCACAAGGACCTGCCCCCAAGGACCTGCCCACAAGAACCTGCTCCCAGAGGACCTGCCCCAAGGACTACCTTAAAGGACCTCCCACAAAGACCTCCCCCCAAGGACCTACCAGCCACCCCCTGTGAACCTGCTTACAAGGCCCTGGGCACCCTAGGACCTGCCTCTGTGAACCTGCTTACAAGGACCCGCCCCACCCTGGAGGAGCTGCCCCAAGGACCTGCCCACAAGGACCTGCCCTGAGGTTCTATGCCCATGAGCCTGCCTCCTAGGACCTGCCCCAAAGACCTGCTCCCCGCTCCACACAAGAACCTGACCCCATGGACATGCCCACAAGGACCAGACCACATTAACGTACCCCAAGGACCTACCCCCAGGACTGCTCCAAACACCTCCCAGGAGACCTGACCCCAAGGACTTGCCGAAAAAATCCTACCCTGAGGCCTTGCCCCCATGGACCTGCTCCAAAGACTTAACCTAATAACCTGTCCTCAGGGACCTCCCTATAATGACCTGCCCTCACGGACCTGCACACCAGGACCTGCCACAAAGGAACTGCTCCACAAAGACCTGTCCCCATGGATCTGCCATCAAGTTCCTCACCACAAGCACCTGCCCCCGTGGACCTGCCCCAAGGATCTACTCCAAGGACCTGTCTTCAAGGACCTCCCACCAAGGTCCTGGCCCCACGGACCTGCTCACCAAGACCTGGTCCGAAGGGCCTTCCCGAAGCACCTACCCCAAGGGCTTGCCCACAAAGACCTGCCCACAAGGACCTGCCCCCTAGGACCTGCCCTAAAGAACCTGCTTTTGAGAACCTGCCCACAAAGACCTGTCCCAAGGACCCGCCCCCAAAGACCTGCCCACAAGTATCTGCCTTTGATCAACTCCTCCAAGATTTTGCCCATGAGGACCTGCCTTCAAAGAACTGTCCCAAGGACCTGCCCACAAGGACCTGCCCCCATGGACTTCCCACCAGCACCTGCCCCCTTGGACCTGCCCACAAGGACCTGCCCAAAGGATTTACCCACAAGGACCTTCCCACAGGACCTGCCTCCAAGAAAAGAGGACCTGCCCTTAATGACCTGTCACAAGGATGTGTCTCAAGGACCTGCCCACAAGGACCTTCCCCCAAGGACCTGCCTACAATAACCTGCTCCCCTAGGACCTGCCCCGCCCCCCGAGAACCTTCCCCAAGGACCTGCCCAGAAGAACCTGCCCCCAAGGACCTGCCCACAAGAACCTGCTCCCTGAGGACCTGCCCCAAGGACTACCTTAAAGGACCACACCCAAAGACCTCCCCCCAAGGACCTGTCCCCCACCTCCTGTGAACCTGTTCACAAGGCCCTGCACACCCTAGGACCTGCCCCTGTGAACCTGCTTACAAGGACCTGCCCTGCCCCCAGGACCTGCCCCAAGGACCTGCCCACAAGGACCTGCCCCCAAGGACCTGCCCCCAAGGACCTGCCCACAAGAACCTGCTCCCCGAGGACCTGCCCCAAGGACTACCTTAAAGGACCTCCCCCAAAGACCTCCCCCCAAGGACCTGCCCCCCACCCTCTGTGAACCTGTTCACAAGGCCCTGGGCACGCTAGGACCTGCCCCTGTGAACCTGCTTACAAGGACCCACCCTGCCTCTGAAGACCTGCCCCAAGGACCTGCCCACAAGGACCTGCCCTGAGGAGGATTTTCTCACAAGGACCTGCCCCGAGGACCTGCCCACAATTACCTACTCACAGGACCTGCCCTGAGGACCTGCTCCCAAGGGCATTCCCTGAGGATTTGCCCACAGACCTGACCACAATGACTTGTCCCAAGGAACTGTCCCCAAATACCTGCCAACAAGGACCTGTCCCAAAGACTGCCCCAAGCACCTGCCTACAAGATCTGCCCCCAAGGACCTGCCCAAAAGTACTGACTCCAAGAACCTCCCCACAAGGACCTCTCCCCTATACCCCTCGCCCCCATAAACCTTCTCACAAAGACCCCCCCGCCCCCGTGGACCTACCCCAAGGAAATACATTAAAGGACCTCCCCCAAGGACCTGCCCCACCCCCACCCCGTGAACCTGCTCACAAAGATCTGTACCACCTAGGACCTGCCCCTGTGAACCTGCTTACAAGGACCTGCCCCACCCCCAAGGACCTGTTCCCCGCTCCACACAAGAACCTGACCCCATGGACATGCCCACAAGGACCAGACCACATTAAGGTACCCCAAGGACCTACCCCCAGGACTGCTCCAAGCACCTCCCAGAAGACCTGACCCCAAGGACTTGCTGAAAAGATCCTAACCTGAGGACCTGCCCCCATGGACCTGCTCCAAAGACTTAACCTAATAACCTGTCCTCAAGGACCTCCCTATAATGACCTGCCCCAAGGATCTCCTCCAAGGACCTGTCTTCAAGGACCTCCCACCAAGGTCCTGCCCATACAGACCTGCTCTAAAGAACCTGCTTGGTCCGAAGGGCCTTCCCCAAGCACCTACCCCAAGGGCCTGCCCACAGAGACCTGCCCACAGAGACCTGCCCACAAGGACCTGCCCCGTAGGAACTGCACTAAAGAACCTGCTTTTGAGAACCTGCCCACAAAGACCTGTCCCAAGGACCTGCCCCCAAAGACCTGCCCACAAGTATCTGCCTTCGAGAAACTCCTCCAAGATTTTGCCCATGAGGACCTGCCTTCAATGAACTGTCCCAAGGACCTGCCCACAAGGACCTGCTCCCTGAGGACCTGCCACTAAGACCTGCCCCCATGGACTTCCCACCAGCACCTGCCCTCTTGGACCTGCCCACAAGGACCTGCCCAAAGGATTTACCCACAAGGACCTTCCCACAGGACCTGCCTCTAAGAAATGAGGTCCTGCCCTTAATGACCTGTCACAAGGATGTGTCTCAAGGACCTGCCCACAAGAACCTGCTCCCCGAGGACCTGCCCCAAGGACTACCTTAAAGGACCTCCCCCAAAGACCTCCCCCCAAGGACCTGTGCCCAACCTCCTGTGAACTGGTTCACAAGGCCCTGTGCACCCTAGGAGCTGCCCCTGTGAACTTGCTTACAAGGACCTGCCCCGCCCCCGAGGACCTGCCCCAAGGACCTGCCCACAAGGACCTGCCCCCAAGGACCTGCCCCAAGGACTACCTTAAAGGACCTCCCCCAAAAACCTCCCCCCAAGAACCTGCCTGCCAGCCCCTGTGAACCTGTTCACAAGACCCTGGGCACCCTAGGACCTGCCCCTGTGAACCTGCTGACAAGGACCCGCCCCGCCCCCAGGACCTGCCCCAAGATCCAGCCCTGAGGTCCTATGCCCATGAACCTGCCTCCTAGGACCTGCCCACAAGAACCTGCTCCCTGAGGACCTGCTCACAGAGTACCTGCCCCCAAGGAACCACGCCCAAGGTCCTGCCCTTGATAACCTGCCCCTCCCCCCCCCCCCCCCCCCCCGTGCACCTACCCCCTCCCCATGACCTGCCCCAATGATCTACCCCAAGATCCTACCTTCAAGGACCTCCTTACCAGTACCTGCCCCCAAGACCTGCCCCAAGATCCTACCTCCATAGACCTGGGAACAAGAACCTGCCCCAATGGACCTGCACACAGGTCCCTGCCCACAGGATCCTTTCCTCAAGGTCCTTCCCCCAAACCTGCCCCAAGTCCCTGCCCACAAGGATCTGCCCAAAAGAACAAGGATTTTCTCACAAGGACTTGGCCCTGAGGACCCGCCCACAATTACCTACCCACAGGACCTGCCCTGAGGACCTGCGCCCAAGGACATTCCCTGAGGATTTGCCCACAGACCTGAGCACTATGACTAGTCCCAAGGAACTGTCCCCAAATACCTGCCAACAAGGAACTGTCCCAAGGACTGCCTCAAGCACCTGCCTACAAGATCTGCCTGCAGGGACCTGCCCCAAGGACCTGCCCAAAAGAACTGACTCCAAGAACCTTCCCACAAGGACCTCTCCCCTATCCCCCTCGCCCCCATAAACCTTCTCACAAGGACCGCCCCCCCCCCTGTGGACCTACCCCAAGGAAATACCTTAAAGGACCTCCCCCAAGGACCTGCCCCACCCACCCCGTGAACCTTTTCACGAAGATCTGCACCACCTAGGACCTGCCCCTGTGAACCTGCTTACAAGAACCTGCCCCACCCCGAGGACCTGCCCCAGGACCTGCTCCCCCGCTCCACACACGGACCTGACCCCATGGACATGCCCACAAGGACCACACCACATTAACATACCCCAAGGACCTACCCCCAGGACTGCTCCAAACACCTCGCAGAAGACCTGACCCCAAGGACTTGCCAAAAAAATCCTACCCTGAGGCCTTGCCCCCATGGACCTGCTCCAAAGACTTAACCTAATAACCTGTCCTCAAGGACCTCCCTATAATGACCTGCCCTCAGGGACCTGCACACCAGGACCTGCCACAAAGGACCTGCTCCACAAAGACCTGGCCCCACGGATCTGCCATCCAGTTCCTCACCACAAGCACCTGCCCCCGTGGACCTGCCCGAAGGATCTACTCCAAGGACCTGTCTTCAAGGACCTCCCACCAAGGTCCTGCCCCCATGGACCTGCTCACCAAGACCTGCTCCCAAGGACCTTCCCCAAGCACCTACCCCAAGGGCCTGCCCACAGAGACCTGGCCACAAGGACCTGCCCACAAGGACCTGCCCACAAGGACCTGTCCCCTAGGACCTGCCCTAAAGAACCTGCTTTTGAGAACCTGCCCACAAAGACCTGTCCCAAGGACCTGCCCCCAAATACCTGCCCACAAGTATCTGCCTCCAAGAACCTCCTCCAAGATTTTGCCCATGAGGACCTGCCTTCAAAGAACTGTCCCAAGCACCTGCCCACAAGGACCTGCTTCCTGAGGACCTGCCCACAAGGACCTGCTCCCTGAGGACCTGCCACTAAGACCTGCCCCCATGGACTTCCCACCAGCACCTGCCCCCTTGTGCCTGCTCACAAGGACCTGCCCAAAGGATTTACCCACAAGGACCTTCCCACAGGACCTGCCTCCAAGAAAAGAGGACTTGCCCTTAATGACCTGTCACAAGGATGTGTCTCAAGAACCTGACCACAAGGACCTGCCCACAAGGACGTGCCCCCAAGGACCTGCCTACAATAACCTGCTCCCCTAGGACCTGCCCCACCCCCCCAGAACCTTCCCCAAGGACCTGCCCAGAAGAACCTGCTCCTAGAGGACCTGCCCCAAGGACTACCTTAAAGAACCACACCCAAAGACCTCCCCCCAAGGACCTGTCCCCCACCTCCTGTGAACTGGTTCACAAGGCCCTGCACACCCTAGGACCTGCCCCTGTGAACCTGCTTACAAGGACCCGCCCTGCCCCCCGCCAGCACCTGCCCCAAGGACCTGCCTACAAGGACCTGCCCCCAAGGACCTGCCCAAAACAACCTGCTCCCCGAGGACCTGCCCCAAGGACTACCTTAAAGGACCTCCCCCAAAGACCTCCCCCCAAGGACCTGCCCCCCACACCCTGTGAACCTGTTCACAAGGCCCTGCGCACCCTAGGACCTGCCCCTGTGAACCTGCTTACAAGGACCCGCCCTGCCTCCTAGGACCTGCCCACAAGGACCTACCTGCTCCCTGAGGACCTGCTCACAGAGTAGCTGCCCCCAAGGAACTACGCCCAAGGTCCTGCCCTTGATAACCTGCCCCCATGGACCTACCCCCTCCCCATGACCTGCCCCAATGATCTACCCCAAGATCCTACCTTCAAGGACCTCCTTACCAGTACCTGCCCCCAAGGACCTGCCCCAAGATCCTACCTCCATAGACCTGGGAACAAGAACCTGCCCCAATGGACCTGCACATAGGTCCCTGCCCACAGGATCCTTTCCTCAAGGTCCTTCCCCCAAAAACCTGCCCCAAGTCCCTGCCCACAAGGATCTGCCCCAGGAGGATTTTCTCACAAGGACCTGCCCCTGAGGACCCACCCACAATTACCTACCCACAGGACCTGCCCTGAGGACCCGCTCCCAAGGACATTCCCTGAGGATTTGCCCACAGACCTGACCACTATGACTTGTCCCAAGGAAATGTGCCCAAATACCTGCCAACAAGGACCTGTCCCAAGGACTGCCCCAAGCACCTGCCTACAAGATCTGCCCCCAAGGATCTGCCCGAAAGGACCTGCCCAAAAGAACTGACTCCAAGGACCTGCCCACAAGGACCTCTCCCCTATCCCCCTCGCCCCTTCTCACCAGGACCTCTCCCCCGCCCCGTGGACCTACCCCAAGGAAATACCTTAAAGGACCTCCCCCAAGGACCTGCCCCAACCCCACCCCTTGAACCTGCTCACAAAGATCTGCACCACCTAGGAACTGCCCCTGTGAACCTGCTTACAAAGACCTGCCCCACACCCGAGGACCTGCCCCAAGGACCTGCTCCCCACTCCACACAAGAACCTGACCCCATGGACATGCCCACAAGGACCAGACCACATTAACGTACCCCAAGGACCTACCCCCAGGACTGCTCCAAGCACCTCCCAGGAGACCTGAACCCAAGGACTTGCCGAAAAGATCCTACCCTGAGGACTTGCCCCCATGGACCTGCTCCAAAGACTTAACCTAATAACCTGTCCTCAAGGACCTCCCTATAATGACCTGCCCTCACGGACCTGCACACCAGGACCTGCCACAAAGGACCTGCTCCACAAGGACCTGTCCCCATGGATCTGCCATCAAGTTCCTCACCACAAGCACCTGCCCCGGGGACCTGCCCCAAGGATCTACTCCAAGGACCTGCCTTCAAGGACCTCCCACTAAGGTCCTGCCCCCATGGACCTGCTCACCAAGACCTGGTCTGAAGGACCTTCCCCAAACACCTACCCCAAGGGCCTGCCCACAGAGACCTGCCCACAAGGACCTGCCCACAAGGACCTGCCCACAAGAACATGCTCCCCAAGGACCTGCCCCAAGGACTACCTTAAAGGACCTCTTCCAAAGACCTTCCCCCAAGGACCTTCCCCCCACCCCCTGTGAACCTGTTCACAAGGCCCTGTGCACCCTAGGACCTGCCCCTGTGAACCTGCTTACAAGGACCCGCTCCAGCCCCCCCCCCACTCCCCCCTCCCAGGGACCTGCCCCAAGGACCTGCCCTGAGGTCCTATGCCCATGAACCTGTCTCCTAGGACCTTCCCACAAGAACCTGCTCCCTGAGGACCTGCTCACAGAGTACCTGCCCCCAAGGACCTGCCCCACGATCCTACCTCCATAGACCTGGGAACAAGAACCTGCCCCAATGGACCTGCACACAGGTACCTGCCCACAGGATCCTTTCCTCAAGGTCCTTCCCCAGACCCAAGTCCCTGCCCACAAGGATCTGCCCAAGGATTTTCTCACAAGGACCTGCCCCTGAGGACCCGCCCACAATTACCTACCCACAGGACCTGCCCTGAGGACCTGCTCCCAAGGACATTCCCTGAGGATTTGCCCACAGACCTGACCACTATGACTTGTCCCAAGGAACTGTCCCCAAATACCTGCCAACAAGGACCTGTCCCAAGGACTGCCCCAAGCACCTGCCTACAAGATCTGCCCCCAAGGACCTGCCCCCAAGGACCTGCCCAAAAGAACTGACTCCAAGAACCTCCCCACAAGGACCTCTCCCCTATCCCCCTCGCCCCCGTGAACCTTCTCACCAGGACCTCTCCCCCGCCCCCGTGGACCTACCCCAAGGAAATACCTTAAAGGACCTCCCCCAAGGACCTGCCCCAACCCCACCCCATGAACCTGCTCACAAAGATCTGCACCACCTAGGACCTGCCCCTGTGAACCTGCTTACAAGGACCTGCCCCACACCCGAGGACCTGCCACAAGGACCTGCTCCCCACTCCACACAAGAACCTGACCCCATGGACATGCCCACAAGGACCAGACCACATTAACGTACCCCAAGGACCTACCCCCAGGACTGCTCCAAGCACCTCCCAGGAGACCTGAACCCAAGGACTTGCCGAAAAGATCCTACCCTGAGGACTTGCCCCCATGGACCTGCTCCAAAGACTTAACCTAATAACCTGTCCTCAAGAACCTCCCATAATGACCTGCCCTCACGGACCTGCACACCAGGACCTGCTACAAAGGACCTGCTCCACAAGGACCTGTCCCCACGGATCTGCCATCAAGTTCCTTGCCACAAGCACCTTCCCCGGGGACCTGCCCCAAGGATCTACTCCAAGGACCTGTCTTCAAGGACCTCCCACCAAGGTCCTGCCCCACGGACCTGCTCACCAAGACCTGCTCCCAAGGACCTTCCCCCAAGCACCTACCCCAAGGGCCTGCCCACAGAGACCTGCCCACAAGGACCTGCCCACAAGGACATGCCCACAAGGACCTGCCCTAAAGAACCTGCTTTTGAGAACCTGCCCACAAAGACCTGTCCCAAGGACCTGCCCCCAAAGACCTGCCAACAAGTATCTGCCTCCGAGAAACTCCTCCAAGATTTTGCCCATGAGGACCTGCCTTCAAAGAACTGTCCCAAGGACCTACCCACAAGGACCTGCTCCCTGAGGACCTGCCCACAAGGACCTGCCCCCATGGACTTCCCACCAGCACCTGCCCCCTTGGACATGCCCACAAGGACCTGCCCAAAGGATTTACCCACAAGGACCTTCCCACAGGACCTGCCTCCAAGAAAAGAGGACTTGCCCTTAATGACCTGTCACAAGGATGTGTCTCAAGGCCCTGCCCACAAGGACCTTCCCCCAAGGACCTGCCTACAATAACCTGCTCCCCTAGGACCTGCCCCGCCCCCCGAGAACCTTCCCCAAGGACCTGCCCAGAAGAACCTGCCCCCAAGGACCTGCCCACAAGAACCTGCTCCCTGAGGACCTGCCCCAAGGACTACCTTAAAGGACCACACCCAAAGACCTCCCCCCAAGCACCTGTCCCCCACCTCCTGTGAACTGGTTCACAAGGCCCTGCACACCCTAGGACCTGCCCCTGTGAACCTGCTTACAAGGACCTGCCCTGCCCCCAGGACCTGCCCCAAGGACCTGCCCACAAGGACCTGCCCACAAGGACCTGCCCCCAAGGACCTGCCCACAAGAACCTGCTCCCCGAGGACCTGCCCCCAAGGACCTGCCCACAAGAACCTGCTCCCGGAGGACCTGCCGCAAGGACTACCTTAAAGGACCTCCCACAAAGACCTCCCCCCAAGGACCTGCCCCCCACCCTCTGTGAACCTGTTCACAAGGCCCTGGGCACGCTAGGACATGCCCCTGTGAACCTGCTTACAAGGACCCACCCTGCCTCTGAAGACCTGCCCCAAGGACCTGCCCACAAGGATGATCTGCCCCGAGGAGGATTTTCTCACAAGGACCTGCTCACAAGGACCTGCCCAAAAGATTTGCCCACAAGGACCTTCCCACCGGACCTGCCTCCAAGAAATGAGGACCTGCCCTTAATGACCTGTCACAAGGATGTGTCTCAAGGACCTGACCACAAGGACCTTCCCCCAAGGACCTGCCCACAAGGACCTGCCCACAAGAACCTCCTCCCTGAGGACCTGCCCCAAGGACTACCTTAAAGGACCTCCCCAAAGACCTCCCCTCAAGGACCTGTCCCCCACCTCCTGTGAACCTGTTCACAAGGCCTTGTGCACCCTAGGACCTGCCCCTGTGAACCTGCTGACAAGGACCCGCCCTGCCACAGAGGACCTCCCCACAAGGACCTGCCCTGAGGTTCTATGCCCATGAACCTGCCTCCTAGGACCTTCCCACAAGAACCTGCTCCCGGAGGACCTGCTCACAGAGTACATGCCCCCAAGGAACTACGCCCAAGGTCCTGCCCTTGATAACCTGCCCCCATGGACCTACCCCCTCTCCAGGACCTGCCCCCAGGATCTACCCCAAGATCCTACCTTCAAGGACCTTCTTACCAGTACCTGCCCCCAAGGACCTGCCCCAAGATCCTACCTCCATAGACCTGGGAATAAGAACCTGCCCCACTGGACCTGCACACAGGTACCTGCCCACAGGATCCTTTTCTCAAGTCCTTTCCCCCAAAACCTGCCCCAAGTCCCTGCCCACAAGGATCTGCCCCGAGGAGGATTTTCTCACAAGGACCTGCCCCTGAGGACCTGCCCACAATTACCTACCCACAGGACCTGCCCTGAGGACCTGCTCCCAAGGACATTCCCTGAGGATTTGCCCACAGACCTGACCACAATGACTTGTCCCAAGGAACTGTCCCCAAATACCTGCCAACAAGGACCTGTCCCAAGGACTGCCCCAAGCACCTGCCTACAAGATCTGCCCCCAAGGACCTGCCCAAAAGTACTGACTCCAAGAACCTCTCCACAAGGACCTCTCCCCTATACCCCTCGCCCCCATAAACCTCACAAAGACCCCCCCCGTGGACCTACCCCAAGGAAATACATTAAAGGACCTCCCCCAAGGACCTGCCCCACCCCCACCCCGTGAACCTGCTCACAAAGATCTGTACCACCTAGGACCTGCCCCTGTGAACCTGCTTACAAGGACCTGCCCCACCCCCAAGGACCTGCTCCCCGCTCCACACAAGAACCTGACCCCATGGACATGCCCACAAGGACCAGACCACATTAAGGTACCCCAAGGACCTACCCCCAGGACTGCTCCAAGCACCTCCCAGAAGACCTGACCCCAAGGACTTGCTGAAAAGATTCTAACCTGAGGACCGGCCCCCATGGACCTGCTCCAAAGACTTAACCTAATAACCTGTCCTCAAGGACCTCCCTATAATGACCTGCCCCAAGGATCTCCTCCAAGGACCTGTCTTCAAGGACCTCCCACCAAGGTCCTGCCCATACAGACCTGCTCTAAAGAACCTGCTTGGTCCAAAGGGTCTTCCCCAAGCACCTACCCCAAGGGCCTGCCCACAAGGACCTGCCCACAGAGACCTGCCCACAAGGACCTGCCCACAAGGACCTGCCCCCTAGGAACTGCACTAAAGAACCTGCTTTTGAGAACCTGCCCACAAAGACCTGTCCCAAGGACCTGCCCCCAAAGACCTGCCCACAAGTATCTGCCTTCGAGAAACTCCTCCAAGATTTTGCCCATGAGGACCTGCCTTCAATGAACTGTCCCAAGCACCTGCACACAAGGACCTGCTCCCTGAGGACCTGCCCACTAGGACCTGCTCCATGAGGACCTGCCACTAAGACCTGCCCCCATGGACTTCCCACCAGCACCTGCCCCCTTGTGCCTGCTCACAAGGACCTGCCCAAAGGATTTACCCACAAGGACCTTCCCACAGGACCTGCCTCCAAGAAAAGAGGACCTGCTCTTAATGACCTGTCACAAGGATGTGTCTCAAGGACCTGCCCACAAGGACCTGCCCCCAAGGACCTGCCTACAATAACCTGCTCCCCTAGGACCTGCCCCGCCCCCCAGAACCTTCCCCAAGGACCTGCCCAGAAGAACCTGCTCCTAGAGGACCTGCCCCAAGGACTACCTTAAAGAACCACACCCAAAGACCTCCCCCCAAGGACCTGTCCCCCACCTCCTGTGAACTGGTTCACAAGGCCCTGCACACCCTAGGACCTGCCCCTGTGAACCTGCTTACAAGGACCCGCCCTGCCCCCCCCCCCCCCCCGCCCCAGCACCTGCCCCAAGGACCTGCCTACAAGGACCTGCCCCCAAGGACCTGCCCAAAACAACCTGCTCCCCGAGGACCTGCCCCAAGGACTACCTTAAAGGACCTCCCCCAAAGACCTCCCCCCAAGGACCTGCCCCCCACACCCTGTGAACCTGTTCACAAGGCCCTGCGCACCCTAGGACCTGCCCCTGTGAACCTGCTTACAAGGACCCGCCCTGCCTCCTAGGACCTGCCCACAAGGACCTACCTGCTCCCTGAGGACCTGCTCACAGAGTACCTGCCCCCAAGGAACTACGCCCAAGGTCCTGCCCTTGATAACCTGCCCCCATGGACCTATCCCCTCCCCATGACCTGCCCCAATGATCTACCCCAAGATCCTACCTTCAAGGACCTCCTTACCAGTACCTGCCCCCAAGGACCTGCCCCAAGATCCTACCTCCATAGACCTGGGAACAAGAACCTGCCCCAATGGACCTGCACACAGGTCCCTGCCCACAGGATCCTTTCCTCAAGGTCCTTCCCCCAAAAACCTGCCCCAAGTCCCTGCCCACAAGGATCTGCCCCAGGAGGATTTTCTCACAAGGACCTGCCCCTGAGGACCCACCCACAATTACCTACCCACAGGACCTGCCCTGAGGACCCGCTCCCAAGGACATTCCCTGAGGATTTGCCCACAGACCTGACCACTATGACTTGTCCCAAGGAAATGTGCCCAAATACCTGCCAACAAGGACCTGTCCCAAGGACTGCCCCAAGCACCTGCCTACAAGATCTGCCCCCAAGGATCTGCCCGAAAGGACCTACCCAAAAGAACTGACTCCAAGGACCTGCCCACAAGGACCTCTCCCCTATCCCCCTCGCCCCTTCTCACCAGGACCTCTCCCCCGCCCCGTGGACCTACCCCAAGGAAATACCTTAAAGGACCTCCCCCAAGGACCTGCCCCAACCCCACCCCTTGAACCTGCTCACAAAGATCTGCACCACCTAGGAACTGCCCCTGTGAACCTGCTTACAAAGACCTGCCCCACACCCGAGGACCTGCCCCAAGGACCTGCTCCCCACTCCACACAAGAACCTGACCCCATGGACATGCCCACAAGGACCAGACCACATTAACGTACCCCAAGGACCTACCCCCAGGACTGCTCCAAGCACCTCCCAGGAGACCTGAACCCAAGGACTTGCCGAAAAGATCCTACCCTGAGGACTTGCCCCCATGGACCTGCTCCAAAGACTTAACCTAATAACCTGTCCTCAAGGACCTCCCTATAATGACCTGCCCTCACGGACCTGCACACCAGGACCTGCCACAAAGGACCTGCTCCACAAGGACCTGTCCCCATGGATCTGCCATCAAGTTCCTCACCACAAGCACCTGCCCCGGGGACCTGCCCCAAGGATCTACTCCAAGGACCTGTCTTCAAGGACCTCCCACTAAGGTCCTGCCCCCACGGACCTGCTCACCAAGACCTGGTCTGAAGGACCTTCCCCAAGCACCTACCCCAAGGGCCTGCCCACAGAGACCTGCCCACAAGGACCTGCCCACAAGGACCTGCCCACAAGAACATGCTCCCCAAGGACCTGCCCCAAGGACTACCTTAAAGGACCTCTCCCAAAGACCTTCCCCCAAGGACCTTCCCCCCACCCCCTGTGAACCTGTTCACAAGGCCCTGTGCACCCTAGGACCTGCCCCTGTGAACCTGCTTACAAGGACCCGCTCCAGCCCCCCCCCACTCCCCCCTCCCAGGGACCTGCCCCAAGGACCTGCCCTGAGGTCCTATGCCCATGAACCTGTCTCCTAGGACCTTCCCACAAGAACCTGCTCCCTGAGGACCTGCTCACAGAGTACCTGCCCCCAAGGACCTGCCCCACGATCCTACCTCCATAGACCTGGGAACAAGAACCTGCCCCAATGGACCTGCACACAGGTACCTGCCCACAGGATCCTTTCCTCAAGGTCCTTCCCCAGACCCAAGTCCCTGCCCACAAGGATCTGCCCAAGGATTTTCTCACAAGGACCTGCCCCTGAGGACCCGCCCACAATTACCTACCCACAGGACCTGCCCTGAGGACCTGCTCCCAAGGACATTCCCTGAGGATTTGCCCACAGACCTGACCACTATGACTTGTCCCAAGGAACTGTCCCCAAATACCTGCCAACAAGGACCTGTCCCAAGGACTGCCCCAAGCACCTGCCTACAAGATCTGCCCCCAAGGACCTGCCCCCAAGGACGTGCCCAAAAGAACTGACTCCAAGAACCTCCCCACAAGGACCTCTCCCCTATCCCCCTCGCCCCCGTGAACCTTCTCACCAGGACCTCTCCCCCGCCCCCGTGGACCTACCCCAAGGAAATACCTTAAAGGACCTCCCCCAAGGACCTGCCCCAACCCCACCCCATGAACCTGCTCACAAAGATCTGCACCACCTAGGACCTGCCCCTGTGAACCTGCTTACAAGGACCTGCCCCACACCCGAGGACCTGCCCCAAGGACCTGCTCCCCACTCCACACAAGAACCTGACCCCATGGACATGCCCACAAGGACCAGACCACATTAACGTACCCCAAGGACCTACCCCCAGGACTGCTCCAAGCACCTCCCAGGAGACCTGAACCCAAGGACTTGCCGAAAAGATCCTACCCTGAGGACTTGCCCCCATGGACCTGCTCCAAAGACTTAACCTAATAACCTGTCCTCAAGAACCTCCCATAATGACCTGCCCTCACGGACCTGCACACCAGGACCTGCTACAAAGGACCTGCTCCACAAGGACCTGTCCCCATGGATCTGCCATCAAGTTCCTCACCACAAGCTCCTGCCCCAAGGACCTGCCCCCGTGGACCTGCCCAAGGATCTACTCCAAGGACCTGTCTTCAAGGACCTCCCACCAAGGTCCTGTCCCCATGGACCTGCTCACCAAGACCTGCTCCCAAGGACCTTCCCCAAGCACCTACCCCAAGGGCCTGCCCACAGAGACCTGCCCACAAGGACCTGCCCACAAGGACCTGCCCACAAGGACATGCCCACAAGGACCTGCCCTAAAGAACCTGCTTTTGAGAACCTGCCCACAAAGACCTGTCCCAAGGACCTGCCCCCAAAGACCTGCCAACAAGTATCTGCCTCCGAGAAACTCCTCCAAGATTTTGCCCATGAGGACCTGCCTTCAAAGAACTGTCCCAAGGACCTGCCCACAAGGACCTGCTCCCTGAGGACCTGCCCACTAAGACCTGCCCCCATGGACTTCCCACCAGCACCTGCCCCCTTGGACCTGCCCACAAGGACCTGCCCAAAGGATTTACCCACAAAGACCTTCCCACAGGACCTGCCTCCAAGAAATGAGGACCTGCTCTTAATGACCTGTCACAAGGATGTGTCTCAAGGACCTGACCACAAGGACCTGCCCACAAGAACTTGCTCCCTGAGGACCTGCCACAAGGACTACCTTAAAGAACCTCCCCCAAAGACCTCCCCCCAAGGACCTGTGCCCCACCTCCTGTGAACTGGTTCACAAGGCCCTGTGCACCCTAGGAGCTGCCCCTGTGAACTTGCTTACAAGGACCTGCCCCGCCCCCAAGGACCTGCCCCAAGGACCTGCCCACAAGGACCTGCCCCCAAGGACCTGCCCCAAGGACTACCTTAAAGGACCTCCCCCAAAAACCTCCCCCCAAGAACCTGCCTGCCAGCCCCTGTGAACCTGTTCACAAGACCCTGGGCACCCTAGGACCTGCCCCTGTGAACCTGCTGACAAGGACCCGCCCCGCCCCCAGGACCTGCCCCAAGATCCAGCCCTGAGGTCCTATGCCCATGAACCTGCCTCCTAGGACCTGCCCACAAGAACCTGCTCCCTGAGGACCTGCTCACAGAGTACCTGCCCCCAAGGAACCACGTCCAAGGTCCTGCCCTTGATAACCTGCCCCTCCCCCCCCCCCATGCACCTACCCCCTCCCCATGACCTGCCCCAATGATCTACCCCAAGATCCTACCTTCAAGGACCTCCTTACCAGTACCTGCCCCCAAGACCTGCCCCAAGATCCTACCTCCATAGACCTGGGAACAAGAACCTGCCCCAATGGACCTGCACACAGGTCCCTGCCCACAAGGATTTGCCCAAAAGAACAAGGATTTTCTCACAAGGACTTGACCCTGAGGACCCGCCCACAATTACCTACCCACAGGACCTGCCCTGAGGACCTGCGCCCAAGGACATTCCCTGAGGATTTGCCCACAGACCTGACCACTATGACTTGTCCCAAGGAACTGTCCCCAAATACCTGCCAACAAGGAACTGTCCCAAGGACTGCCTCAAGCACCTGCCTACAAGATCTGACCCCAAGGACCTGCCCAAAAGAACTGACTCCAAGAACCTTCCCATAAGGACCTCTCCCCTATCCCCCTCGCCCCCATAAACCTTCTCACAAGGACCGCCCCCCCTCTGTGGACCTACCCCAAGGAAATACCTTAAAGGACCTCCCCCAAGGACCTGCCCCACCCACCCCGTGAACCTTTTCACGAAGATCTGCACCACCTAGGACCTGCCCCTGTGAACCTGCTTACAAGAACCTGCCCCACCCCGAGGACCTGCCCCAGGACCTGCTCCCCGCTCCACACAGGGACCTGACCCCATGGACATGCCCACAAGGACCACACCACATTAACATACCCCAAGGACCTACCCCCAGGACTGCTCCAAACACCTCGCAGAAGACCTGACCCCAAGGACTTGCCAAAAAAATCCTACCCTGAGGCCTTGCCCCCATGGACCTGCTCCAAAGACTTAACCTAATAACCTGTCCTCAAGGACCTCCCTATAATGACCTGCCCTCACGGACCTGCACACCAGGACCTGCCACAAAGGACCTGCTCCACAAAGACCTGTCCCCACGGATCTGCCATCAAGTTCCTCACCACAAGCTCCTGCCCCCGTGGACCTGCCCCAATGATCTACTCCAAGGACCTGTCTTCAAGGACCTCCCACCAAGGTCCTGCCCCCATGGACCTGCTCACCAAGACCTGGTCTGAAGGGCCTTCCCGAAGCACCTACCCCAAGGGCCTGCCCACAGAGACCTGCCCACAAGGACCTGCCCACAAGGACATGCCCCCTAGGACCTGCCCTAAAGAACCTGCTTTTGAGAACCTGCCCACAAAGACCTGTCCCAAGGACCTGCCCCCAAATACCTGCCCACAAGTATCTGCCTCTGAGAAACTCCACCAGGATTTTGCCCATGAGGACCTGCCTTCAATGAACTGTCCCAAGGACCTGCCCACAAGGACCTGCTCCATGAGGACCTGCCACTAAGACCTGCCCCCATGGACTTCCCACCAGCACCTGCCCCCTTTTGCCTGCTCACAAGGACCTGCTCACAAGGACCTGCTCACAAGGACCTGCCAAAAGGATTTACCCACAAGGACCTTCCCACAGGACCTGCCTCCAAGAAAAGAGGACCTGCTCTTAATGACCTGTCACAAGGATGTGTCTCAAGGACCTGCCCATAAGGACCTGCCCGCAAGGACCTGCCTACAATAACCTGCTCCCCTAGGACCTGCCCCGCCCCCCGAGAACCTTCCCCAAGGACCTACCCAGAAGGACCTGCCCCCAAGGACCTGCCCACAAGAACCTGCTCCCCGAGGACCTGCCCCAAGGACTACCTTAAAGGACCACCCCCAAAGACCTCCCCCCAAGGACCTGCCCCCCACCCTCTGTGAACCTGTTCACAAGGCCCTGGGCACGCTAGGACCTGCCCCTGTGAACCTGCTTACAAGGACCCACCCTGCCTCTGAAGACCTGCCCCAAGGACCTGCCCACAAGGACCTGCCCCGAGGAGGATTTTCTCACAAGGACCTGCCCACAAGGACCTGCCCAAAAGATTTGCCCACAAGAACCTTCCCACAGGACCTGCCTCCAAGAAATGAGGACCTGCCCTTAATGACCTGTCACAAGGATGTGTCTCAAGAACCTGACCACAAGGACCTGCCCCCAAAGACCTGCCCCCAAGGACCTGCCCACAAGAACCTGCTCCTCGAGGACCTGCCCCAAGGACTACCTTAAAGGACCACCCCCAAAGACCTCCCCCCAAGGACCTGCCCCCCACCCCCTGTGAACCTGTTCACAAGGCCCTGCGCACCCTAGGACCTGCCCCTGTGAACCTGCTTACAAGGACCTACCCTGCCTCCGAGGACCTGCCCCAAGGACCTGCCCACAAGGACCTGCTCCCTGAGGACCTGCTCACAGAGTACCTGCCCCCAAGGAACTACGCCCAAGGTCCTGCCCTTGATAACCTGCCCCCCTGGACCTACCCCCTCCCCATGACCTGCCCCAATGATCTACCCCAAGATCCTACCTTCAAGGACCTCCTTACCAGTACCTGCCCCAAGGACCTGCCCCAAGATTCTACCTCCATAGACCTGGGAACAAGAACCTGCCCCAATGGACCTGCACACAGGTACCTGCCCACAGGATCCTTTCCTCAAGGTCCTTCCCCCAAAAACCTGCCCCAAGTCCCTGCCCACAAGGATCTGCCCCAGGAGGATTTTCTCACAAGGACCTGCCCCTGAGGACCCGCCCACAATTACCTACCCACAGGACCTGCCCTGAGGACCTGTTCCCAAGGACATTCCCTGAGGATTTGCCCACAGACCTGACAACTATGACTTGTCCCAAGGAACTGTCCCCAAATACCTGCCAATAAGGCCCTGTCCCAAGGACTGCCCCAAGCACCTGCCTACAAGATCTGCCCCCAAGGACCTGCTCCCAAGGACCTGCCCCCAAGGACCTGCCCCCAAGGACCTGCCCAAAAGAACTGACTCCAAGAACCTCCCCACAAGGACCTCTCCCCTATCCCCCTCGCCCCCATAAACCTTCTCACTACAACCCCTCCCCCCCCTTGGGGTAGGACCTACCCCAAGGAAATACCTTAAAGGACCTCCCCCAAGGACCTGCCACACCCCTACCCCATGAACCTGCTCACAAAGATCTGCACCACCTAGGACCTGCCCCTGTGAACCTGCTTACAAGGACCTGCCCCACCCCCGTGGACCTGCCCCAAGGACCTGCTCCCCGCTCCACACAAGGACCTGACCCCATGGACATGCCCACAAGGACCAGACCACATTAACGTACCCCAAGGACCTACCCCCAGGACTGCTCCAAACACCTCGCAGAAGACCTGACCCCAAGGACTTGCTGAAAAAATCCTACCCTGAGGCCTTGCCCCCATGGACCTGCTCCAAAGACTTAACCTAATAACCTGTCCTCAAGGACCTCCCTATAATGACCTGCCCTCACGGACCTGCACACCAGGACCTGCCACAAAGGACCTGCTCCACAAAGACCTGTCCCCACGGATCTGCCATCAAGTTCCTCACCACAAGCTCCTGCCCCAAGGACCTCCCCCCCCCCCCAAGACCTGCTCAGAGTACCTGCCCCCAAGGAACTACCTTCAAGGTCCTGCCCCTGTTAACTTGCTCACATGGACGTGCTCCCTCATTAATGACCTGCCCCAAGGATCTACCCCAAGATCTTACCCTCAAGGACCTCCTTACCAGTACCTGCCCCCAAGAACCTGCTCCCTAGTTCCTACTTCCATTGACCTTGGAACAAGAACCTGCTCCAGTGGACCTGCACACAGGTACCTGCCCACAGGATCCTTTCCCCAAGGAAAGGATCTGCCCCAAGTACCTGCCCCTGAGGACTGCCCATGATTACCTACCCAAAGGACCTGCCCTGAGGACCAACTCCCAAGGACCTGCTTTCAAGGACATTCCCTGAGGATTTGCCCACAGACCTGACCACAATGACTTGTCCCAAGCAACTGTCCCCAATTACCTGCCCACAAGGACCTGCCCCCAAGGCCTGTCCCCAAGGACCTGCCCAAAAGAACCTGCCCCCAAGGACCTGCCCAAAAGAACTGACTCCAAGAACCTCCCCACAAAGGCCTGGACCTACCTCCAAAGACCTTCCCACATGGACCTGTCCCTAAGAAATTGCCCCATGATTTTACCCAAGAGGACCTGCCCTCAATGACCTATCCTAAGGACCTGCCTTCAAGTACCTCCCCACAAGGACCTGCCCCTGTAGACCTGCCCACAAGGACCTGCCTCCTCAGACTTGCCCTTGGGAATCTGCACTTGAGGACCTGCTTACAAAGATTTTTCCCAACGACCTGCCCCCAAAGACCTGCCCCCAAGAACCTGCCTCCAAGAAACTTCCCCGAGTTTTTGCCCACAAGGATGTGCCCTCAATGACCTGTCTCAAGGATGTGTCTCAACGACCTGACCACAATGACTTCTTGAAAAGAACCTGCCTCCAAGGACCTGCCCTCAAGGACCTGACCACAAGGAGCTGCCTCCCAGGACCTGCCCACAGTGACCTACCCCTAAGCACCTGTCCTAAGGACCTGCCCACAAGACCTGCCCACAAGGACCTGTTTCAAGAACCTGCCTCCTAAGACCTGATCACAAGTACCCATGAACAAGGACCTGCCCCTGAGGACCTGCCCAAAATGACCTGCCCACAAGGACCTGCCCTGAGGAACTGCTCCAAGGATGTGCCCCAAGTATCTGCCCACAAGACCTGCCTCTAAGGACCTGCCCACAAGGGCTTGCCCACAAGAACCTCCTCAAAAGAACCTGCCTCCAAGGACCTGCCCCCAGGACCTTCTGCTGTGGACCTGCCCACAAGGATCTGTCCACAAGAACCCGCCTCCATGGACCCGCGAACAAGAACCTGCCCCTAAGGACCTGCCCACAAGTTCCTGTCCCCAAAGACCTGCCCAAAAGAGCTGACTCCATGGGTCTGCCCACAAGGACCTGCCCCCAAGAAACTGCCCCGAGGTTTTACCTACAAGGACCTGCCTCATTGACTTGTCCTAAGGATGTGCCCCAAGGACCTGCCCACAAGGACCTGCCCCAGAACCTGCCCAAAAGCCCTGACCCCAAGGACCTGCCCACAAGGACCTTTCTCAAGGATCTGTCCCAAGGATCTTCCAACAAGGACTTGCCCCGAGGTCCTTCACTAGAAGACCTGCCCCAAGTATCTGCCCACAAAACCTGCCCCCTAGAACATGTTTATAAAGACCTGCCTTCAAGGACCTGCTTCCCTGGATCTGCCAACAAGGACTTGCCTTGAGAATTTGCCCATAAGAACCTGCCCCCGAGAACTTGCCTTCAAGGACTTTCCCACAAAGACCTGCCCCAAGGATTTGCCCACAAGAACCTGCTCTCAATGACCTGTCCCAAAGACCTGTTCCAAGGACCTTCCCCCAAGGACCTGCCTACAAGGACCTGCCCACATGACCTGCTTCCCTGTCCTTGTGCGCAGGTTCTCGGGGATGAGGATGCAGGTCCTTGTGGAAAGTCCTTAGTGTCAGGTCCTTATAGACAGGTCCTAGAGGTAGGTCCTTCGGGGCAGGTCCTTAGTGGAAGGTCCTTGTGGATAGGTCCTAGTGGGCAGGTCCTTGTGGGGAGGTCCTTGGGTTCAATTCCTTGGGAAAAGTCCTGCCCCCAAGGACTTGCCCATAAGATCTGCCTCCAAGACCTGCTCAAAAGGACCTGGCACAAGGACCTTCCCCCTTGGGGCTGCCCCCAAAGGACCTACCCACAAGACCTGCCCACAAAGACCTACCCCAAGGATTTGCCCCCTGAGGACCTTCACCAAGGACCTGCCTGAAAGACCTAACCACAAGACCTACCTTCAAGGACCTGCCCACAATTACCTGCCCACCAGGACCTGCCCACAAGGACCTATCCCAAGGACCTGCCCCCGAAGAACTTCCCACAAGACCTGCCTTCAAGGACCTGCTCACAATCATATGCCCATGAGGACCTGCCCCTGAGGACCTGCCCCACACCTACCACCAAGGACCTGCCCAAAAGAACTGACTCCAAGAACCTCCCCACAAGAACCTGTCCCAAGGACCTGCCCCCAAAGACTTGCTCACAAGGACCTGCCCCCAAGAAATTGCCCCCAAGGTTATGCCCAAGAGAATCTGCCCTCAATGAACTGTCCCAAGGACCTGCCTTCATGTTCCTCCCAACAAGGACCTGCCCCCCAAGGACCTGCCTTAAGGCCCTGCCCCTTGGAACCTGCTTCCCATGAGGACCTTCCCACAAGGACCTGCCCACAATACCTGTTTCCATCAACCTGCCCACAAGGACCTGCCCATGAGGACCTTCCCCCGAGGACCTACCCACAAGACCTGCCTTCGAGAACCTGGCCATGAGGACCTGACCACAAGGACCTTCCCCCAAGGACCTTCCCATGAGTACCTGCACACAGGTTCCCTCAGGTTTCCTGAGGACCTTCCCCGGAGGACTTGCCCTGGAGGACCTGCTCTTAGGACCTTTCCCAAAACCTGCCCCCAAAGACCTGTCCATAAGGACCTACCTTCTTCAGCTAGGCTCCCATTTCCAAAGTTTCCAGAATCTCCCCCAAAGAGTTCTATATGGGAACTACACACACACACACACACACACACACACATACACACACACACACACAGGAACAGAGAGAGAGAGACAAACAGAGGGAAACAGACAGATGGGGAAGGGAGGGATGTAAGATGTGTAAATGTGTTTATATGCTGTGTGTTCACATGCTTGTGTGTGTGAATGTGGGCACATGCATCCCTGGGATGGACTCTACCCTCCAACTGTGGGAGCTGCTCCCTCCTTGATGAATTAGCACATGTGCTGATGAACATTCGTGGAGATGAGAGGACAGCCTTAGATGTTGGTCCTTACCCTCTGCCTTGGGTCTCTCTGCTTCTTTGTGTGCCAGGCTGTCTGGCCTATGAGCTCCTAGAGACTCCGCCTCCCATCTTAAGGTAGGGACACTGGGAAGATAGACCCACAGTCTCATGGCTGGTTTTACTTGGGTGCTGGGGATCTCAGGTTCTCACACTTGTTTTACTCACTTAGCCACCTCCCCATTCCAAAAATCAACCAACCAACCAACCCACCAGCCAACCACCCACCCACCCACCCACCAACCAACCAACCAACCACCAACCAACCAACCAACCACCCACCCACCCACCCAGCCAGTCAGCCAACCACCCACCCACCCACCCAGCCAGCCAGCCAGCCAGCCAACCACCCACCCACCCACTCACCCACCCACCCACCAAACAACCAAACAGCCAGCCAGCCAACCAACCAACCACCCACCCACCCACTCACTCAGTCTTTCATAGCACAATTTAAGTTTCAGGATGTGACTGCTTCCAAGGCCACATAACTGTCTGTGGAGCTGTGAGAAACTTAGCTAAGGTTTCACAATGCTTAATTGCTAATTCAGAATTAAATGCAAAGTAGATCTGATTCGTGTTTAGCAGCCTCCCCCACGTTGGCTGTATCATTCCACCACACTGTTCCCTGGGTTCTGAACGCCTGTGCTGTCACCCCCTGCATGACGGGCTCAGACTCTAGACTATCATACGCTGTCAACTGCAGTAGCTTTACTGTGCATACACAATGTTTTCTGCTCTTGTAGAAACAACATAATTGGGTTATGGAATATGGCAACCTTTAATATTGCTCTTAATGTTACTTCTCTGCATATAATTATGAAATGATTGTATCTTTAGATCATATGGTGTTAGAATGACTGACTTGAGATTGCTAAAATAAAAAACCTTTTTGAATCAGTTTTGGCTTGGAATTCAGACAGAATTAAAAAAAAATAGAAATTGTCCTCAACATAACTGCCATTTTGTCCTACATATGTAAGCGAAACAGTGTTCTTAGGACTGATGACTATAAAATCAAAGTGTCATCAATGCAGACAAATATGAGACACTCTGTGTTCAGCAGTACCAACTATTCAATCAAAAATTAATTCTTTATGTAAAAGTAAACAATCCACTTCATCTGTATGCAAATTTGCTTTTACCTTTGCCAAATAAAATTATATGCATACCAAAGCCTTGTTTTTAAATTGGATAATTTATGATTTATTAACAGTAAATGTTTGACACCACCATAGGTAAAAGTTGGGAGTGTCTATGAGAGTGTTTGCGGAGAGGTTCAGGGACTGTGGCTCTGTGCCCTGGTCTGAGGTCTTGGGTTGAACAAAGGCGGGGTTGGGGACTGAGGGAGCATTGCAGCTGAGAGCTGGCACCCCTGATTTCTGCTCTGTCTAGATGTGAGGAGGTAAGTGGCCCCAGCGGAGAGCTGTCCCCCTCCCCCCCCGTGATAGACTGTACCCTCAAGCTGTGGGAGCTGCTCCCCCTGTGATGAACTGAACCTTTAAACTGTGGAAGCTGTTTCCCTCAGGATGGGCTGTACCTTCAAATTGTGAGAGATGCTCCCTCCCCTGGGATAGACTGCACCAACTGTGAACCAAAGAAAATGCTTCCCCTGCAAGCTTGCCCAGCGTTTGATCACAGCATTGAGATGAGTAACTAGTTACAGTATCCTGTAAATACAAGATGTATGTTATAACTAAAGACCAATGGGAAGCGTACATGCTTTAGAAGAACCGTCTTCAGAGCCTGAAGGTCTTCCGGAGGTGGAGACTATAGTGACTGTCAACTCACGGTTTCAGAGCCTGGTAAGCACGTAAGCCTGGGAGCAGAAACACTTTGATCAAGGAGAGAAGTTGGTTGGTTTTGGAAAGCTGCCTGGTCCATGTCTGTGGACTTTGGGGCTTTCATCTAACTTAGGGGGAAAGATGTCCCCTTCTACATCCATCCTAAGAAGGCCCAATCTTCGCTGTTTGGAGGCACCTTGAGAAACTCTGAGGTCACCACACCGCTTTTTCCACACACTTGACTGTAAAGCAAGAGATTCTGGGCCATGTCTTTCAGCAAGAACAGGAATTTGGATGGGTAGAAACAAGTCTGTGCTTGCTTGGAATTAAACTGGGTAACACTTTTCTGACAAAGCAACTTGAAGGAAGAAATGTTTATCTTGGCTCGTGGTTTGATGGCGCACAGTCTTCAACGCAGGGCCAGGTGGAGCGAGGGAAGTGTGAGAGCCATCGTGGTCACATGGCATTCACGGTCAGGGTGCAGGTGTTCAGCTCACGTTCTCCTCGAGAAATAGATTTCTTGTATTATTTTAATATGTGTGGGTGTTTTGCTTGCATGTTGTATATGTAGGACATCTGTCCTTGGGGCCAAGGAAGATCAGAAGGACGCATCAGAGCTCCTGAAACTTGAGTTACAAATGATTGGGAACTGCCTTGTCTGGTGCTGGGGACCAAGCATGGGTCCTCTGCAAGAATATCACGTGCTCCTACCTGCTGAGACACCCCTCCAGTCCTCCTTCCTTCCTTCCCTCCTTCCTTCCTTCCCTCCTTCCCTCCCTCCCTCCTTCCCTCCTTCCCTTCTCCCTTCCTTCCCTCCCTCCCTCCCTTCCTCCTTCCCTTCCTTCCCTCCTCCCTTCCTTCCCTCCCTCCTCCCTTCCTTCCTTCCCTCCCTCCCTTCCTCCTTCCCTTCCTTCCCTCCTCCCTTCCTTCCCTCCCTCCTCCCTTCCTTCCTTCCCTCCCTCCTCCCTTCCTTCCTTCCTTCCTCCCTTCCTTCCTTCCCTCCTCCCTTCCTTCCTTCCCTCCTCCCCTCCTTCCTTCCCTCCTCTCTTCCTTCCCTCCTCCCTTCCTTCCTTCTCTCCTCCCTTCCTTCCTTCCCTCCTCCCTTCCTTCCCTCCTTCCTTCCCTCCTCCCTTCCTTCCCTCCTTCCTTCCCTCCTCCCTTCCTTCCTTCTCTCCTCCCTTCCTTCCCTCCTTCCCTCCCTCCTCCCTTCCTTCCTTCCCTCCTCCCTTCCTTCCCTCCCTCCTCCTTCCCTTCCTTCCTTCCCTCATCCCTTCCTTTCTTCCTTCCTTCCCTTCTCCCTTCCTTCCCTCCTCCCTCCCTCCCTTCCCTTCTTCCTTCCTTCCCTCCTCCCTCCCTTCCTTCCTCCCTTCCTTCCTTCCCTCCCTCCTCCCTTCCTTCCTTCCCTCCTCCCTTCCTTCCTTCCCTCCTCCCTTCCTTCCTTCCCTCCTCCCTTCCTTCCTTCCCTCCTCCCTTCCTTCCCTCCTTCCTTCCCTCCTCCCTTCTTTCCCTCCTCCCTTCCCTCCTCCCTTCCTTCCCTCCTTCCTTCTTTCTTTCCTTCCTTCCCTTCCCTTCCCCTCCCTTCCCTTCCCTTCCTTCTTTTCCTCCCTCTCTTCCTTCCTTTCCTTCTCCCTTCCTTCCCTCCTCCCTCCCTCCCTTCCTTCCTTCCTTTCTTCCTTCCCTTCTTCCTTTCTTCCCTCCTCCCTCCCTTCCTTCCTCCCTTCCTTCCTTCCCTCCCTCCTCCCTTCCTTCCTTCCCTCCTCCCTTCCTTCCTTCCCTCCTCCCTTCCTTCCTTCCCCCCCTTCTCTGCCTCCCCCCCCATTTGTGCCATCACACTCAGGATTTTCGCTCTTTATTTGAATCTTTCTGCACACACCCTTTAGACACACCCAGAGCTGTGTCTACTGTTTGGTCAAGTTTCAGGTGAAGATCAACTGCCACAGACGCTTAGTTAACTTCTTTCTTGGGTAGTTCAGATGTGTTGGTTTGTGCTGAAAGTTTCAATCTTCCTCTTTTAATAAGTAGCCCAGGTCTGGGGATGTAGCTCAGCATAAAGCCCTTACCTAGCCTTGTGTGGCAGATGCCTGGCCTCCATCTCCAGCACCTATGGAAAAGAAAATAGTGGCCTGTGTGAGAGTTTTATTATTGGAGGAAGTTTAGGAAGGCAGCCTCGGACAAAAGGGCAGCTCTCTCGCCTGTGCAGAAGGAAGCTGATGTAATATTTAACCACCGAAGAGGGGCAGTTGCTTGGACAAAGTCTATCCAGGAAAAGAACAAGACCAGAGTTACTGTTCACTGGAGGGAGAAGTTCACGGGTCTGTTTGGATATTGTATAGTCAGTCATAAAAGACAGATAATATCATTGGTGATCAGGCTGTCTTCTTTACACTAGTCTGGTTTGGTTGTGAAACAGGGTAGGTTCAGAGAGACAGTGTTTGCCTCACCTCGGAGACTAGGAACTGTGCAGTCACCAGAGACAGGACCCAGGCAACATCTCACCATATCTGATGCTCACACCGTCAGATGTGCACCAGCAGGGCGGCACACAGAAACTGCTCCCAGGGTGTGGTCTCCTTCCCAGCACTGACATGTCCCACAGATGCAGAGAACTAGGAAAACATGTGCCCCAGGCCAGGGCATAGCAGAGCCTCAGGGCTGTGGAGAGAGCTGACATTAGGATTAAGTGTTGCTGTGGCTTGAGTGTGACTCCACAGCTGTGAGTTACTCGTCCCCTGAATTCACGCATCAATGGTATTTGAAGGTCAGGCCTTTAGGACACAATTGGGGACAGATGAGGTAGGTAGTCAGGGTGGGACTCATGATAGCATTAGTGTCTTTCTGAGAGGAAGAGAGATGTGGTCTGGTAGACTATAGTGTTCTTATATTGTGTCTGGGGATGGGACAGAAGGAAGGTCTTTACTAGATGTTAGCATGTTGATATTGGCTCTAGAAACCTCTGGAACTGTGAAAAAAATAAGTCTTTTCTGTGTAAAGAACTTAGTCTGTGGTTTCCTGTTAGCAAATGACCTAAGCGGTTCATCATCTGAAATGGAGAGTCTTTATATGGTTAGACTAAAAATAGTGTGTGGACCTGTTTCTATCCTAGCAACTTGAAGCCATCCTAGCAAAGTCGGGCTTCAAGCAGGTGGTAGCTATGCCAAGACTCCCTCCATATTTTGGGCAGTGCTGCCCTTTGCACAAACCTTGTTTTGGTAGGACAGAAACAGGACCACAGTGCAGTGTCATGTGTGACTATAGAAAAGCAGCTCCCCACATGACCGTGGCTTGAGAAGTGTGGACGTCGCTGTCATCATCATCATCATCATCATCATCATCATCATCATCATCATCATCTTCGGTCTGGAAGAATGAACCTAAAATAGAAAGACAGCTTGTTATTGTTCCATTAAATAGAGACTTCTACTTTCTGGAAACCTACAACCAAACTGCAGGCTTCATTTCTTGGACCTTTATTCTTCTAAACAAAGTTCAGCCCTGTGTATGTTATACTCTGTTAAGCACGGAAGCCCAAAGGTCCTTCTCTAACTAACCCGAGCCTGCATTCCCTACACTCACAGGCTGTTTCCTCTCATGTGGGACAGTCGTGTGAGGAGCCATGGAGCACAGCAGTAATCGCCCAGAGGACTTTCCGCTTAACGTGTTCTCTGTCACTCCGTACACACCCAGTACCGCCGACATCCAGGTGTCCGACGACGACAAGGCGGGGGCCACTTTGCTTTTCTCGGGCATCTTTCTAGGTCTCGTGGGGATCACGTTCACTGTCATGGGCTGGATCAAGTACCAGGGCGTCTCCCACTTTGAATGGACCCAGCTCCTCGGACCCATCCTTCTGTCGGTCGGAGTGACGTTCATCCTGATCGCTGTGTGCAAATTCAAAATGCTCTCCTGTCAGTTGTGTTCAGATAACGAGGAAAGGGTCCCGGACTCGGAGCAGACTTCCGGAGGACAGTCGTTCGTTTTCACCGGCATCAACCAGCCCATCACCTTCCACGGGGCCACGGTGGTGCAGTATATCCCCCCTCCCTATGGTTCTCAGGAGCCCCTGGGAATGAACGCCACCTACCTGCAGCCCATGATGAACCCTTGCGGTCTTGTACCTCCTAGCGGAGCAGCGCCTACCACGCCAAGCCCCCCTCAGTACTACACCATCTACCCTCAAGACAACGCTGCGTTTGTGGAGAGCGAGGGCTTCTCTCGGTTCGTGGGCTCTGGATATGACAGGTATGCTGGGCCCTGCGACGCTCCCCTCCCCCTCCCGTTCTGCATCACAATTGTGGTCTACGGCTATGTCTGGACTTTCCAGGCAGGCCCTAGGGACCGTAGATCTTTGTGCAGTCTGCCACCGCAGGGTGGTGGCAATGGATCGTGGCAAGTACACCTGTCCTTTGTGCTCATGTTTCAGGCCCGGCTCGGATGCTGACCAGCCTGAAGGGACGGAGATGGAAGAGGAGGACTGTGTATGCTTTTCTCCTCCCCCCTATGAGGAGATATACTCCCTACCTCGCTAGAGCCTGCAAAGCTGGCGAACGGACCTTTAAGCCCTGTGACATGATACTTGGAGAGTTTTATACTGTGATCCACAGAAGTTAGACGCCAAAGCAGCTCAGGCGCGATCTTAACAGATGTCATTCAAGGTGGGAAAGAAGTGTCCTGAGATTGCTAAATTGAGCTGCCCTGGGTAAATTCCCCTGTGCTCCAGTTTTGAATTTCTGCTAAGAAATCCTCTGCAGCTGGAAAGTCGCTCTGTGGTAGAGTGATTTCGTAGGATGCTAAATGCCTTGGGTTTGATCTCTAGAGCCAAAACAGGAACCAAAACAAACAAAAACAAAACAAGACCTCTCTACATAAAGTGAAGGAGGAAAATGCACCCGTTTCCCCATCCCCCATCAGATAGCAGTTTGAAGACCTTAGTGTCTTAGTTTTAATCCCAGCAGTCATGGCAGCTTTCAGACCGGTGAAGGGGGGCCTGGCGAGCAAGCAGGGAAGATAGAGCAGGCTCAGGTAGAAGTTTCCCTGCACCATGCTGGACCTTCCACAGCGGAATGACTTATCCTCTCTCCCTTGAAGCCTTTGGATCTTGAAGAGTATGTAAAGGAAATAACAAAATCCATTAAGAAATAAATGAATAAATGAGTCTCATGTTAGAATAGCGTTGGATGGATGCCGAGGCAACTGTGGAAGAGGTAACAGGATTTATAATGAATAAATCCATAGGCTGTCACCAAGTTACAGTGACCCGGTTCCTGATGTTTTTCTTCTGCAAGGCTGAAGTTCAAGGTGTAATGTACACGGGTGAGCGCCTGCTCCCCCCTCCCCCACCCGCCCCCAGGCTCTGGTTCCCAGGCATGAGCTAGCTTAGCCCAAGCGGCTCACCGAACACAGGTTGGCCTCTGTTCAGGTCCACAGAGCCACACTGCCTTGTAGCTGCCTTGCAGCTGCGCATGCGCAGTCACAAACCAGGGAGACAGAGACGCTCAGTCTCCACTGTGAGTGGCACTCACCCTCATTTGAACAAAGAATAGCTGGCAGCCTCCGGCTTCCTAAGTCTGAGCTGTGTCTTCAACCACATAACAAAGCTGCAGACTTTAGGAGGTGTCTAAAGAGTTAGAAGGAGAAAAGAGTTTTATAAAGATAAAAGGCCACGTAAGGTAAAGGTGGCCGCCCCCAAGAATGACACAGGAATGAGCAGGCCTTGAAGGCTTTGGTACTGTGCTTACGGGTGAGGTTTCTATGAGAAGAGCCCAGTTTTGGTTCTGTGCTTACAGGTGAGGTTTCTATGAGAAGAGCCCAGTTTTTTCAAGGATATAAGTAAAACAATCTTGGTTTATTATTGTGATTCATATTAAGCCTCGGGGACATTTCACATGGATGATAACTAGTTTAAAAAAAAACCTAGACATCGCTATACTCAGTATATTGAGTCTCCATCCAATGTGCTCATGAAACCCTGGATACTCACTCTATAGACTGTCTTGGAATTCACTATGTAACCATGTAGACTAGGCTGGCCTCAAAATCCCCAATCCTTAGCTAAGGGTATCTTAGCTAAAGGCCACTGACCTTGGGGAGGAAGTTAGGACACAAGGGCATGGTAGAGCGTCATCCTTAAAGGCATGCCGACTGACAAACGACACAGCCCTTCCTCCCTCACCCCTTCTCTTCCCATCCACACCTCCATTTATATTCATGACTTCAGCCATAATGCGCACCAAAAGGGAAATGTCAGAACAGGGCATGTGCCCCAAGCTGGCTCAGACAAGACAGACAGTTGTTTTGGTGTTGCTGAGAGTCATCTCTTCAGGAGTGGCACCTCTGGGGATCTTAGCTCCAGGCAGCAGATTATCCAACAGCACTATTGCAGACGCTGTGCCAAGATGTCATTTATGCCTCTAAAGATGCTGCCTCGGGACGAATGTCCTCTGGGCTTCAAGGTGCATGTGAGGTTTGCAGTAGTTGGGGGATCAGACGGCTGGGATTTGGGAGTCAGGGATGACACTCAGTTGATGTAATGCTTTGGCATGCCCAGAGCCCTGGGTTTGACCACCATCGCCACATATGCTGGGCATAGTGGTCCAAGCCTGTGACGCAAGCACTCTGGGGCAGAAGCAGAAGGGTCAGAAGTTCAAGGTTATTCTCTGCTAGAGACCAAGTCTGAGCCCAGCCTGATATACCCAGACTCTACTGCCAAAGAAAGATAAGGGTGGGAATTTGTTTTTACAAGCCGTGCTTACTGGCTAAGCATCCATTTTGTGTTGATGTGACAGCCAAGAAGCCAGGAGACACTCGAGAAAAAGCAAATCAAGAAAAGGGCAGATACAACTCTGCTCTCGGATCGATTCCAGGCTAGTGGGGGAAGTACACAGTGCTGGCTTTTCTCTATTATGTATATCTTGATTATTCTCAGATTCTATGAGGGATCCTAGAGAAGTCAAGTCAGGACTGTTGCCTTGGGTGACCCTGGGGGGCGCTGTTCACCAGTCAGGCTACTGGTATTGGTCAGGGGACGAGGAGGACTACGCAGAAACCCAAGGGAGCATTCGTATTCGCTAGAAAAGGAAGAGGGGTGGCACAGAGAGAGAAGCCTGGGAAAGCGGCAGAGGAGGCAGCAGGGGAGGCACCGTGTGGGCTGGGGAACCGGTCTCATCTGCTCCAGCCTTTAAAGGGAACGTCCCTAATCTTCCTGTGAGAATCCCACTCTGTTTTTGTATTTGGGAATGGCTGAGGCGAAATACGGGAAACTCACGGAGGGACACGGAGCCTGTGACCCCCAGCTCCTTGTCTGGACTCCTGGTCCACCAGGATATGTTCCCAACCGTTTCTGGTTGCTGTCTCCATCACCTTTGATCTCTCCCTGTCTTATCAAGGGTGACAGTGAGACTGGTCTGGGCACAGGGGACTGGAGCCACTCTCTTGTTTTGCTGTCTCCTCTTAGGATGATCTGTTGGGAAGGCAGGCAGCCTGGCTCCTGGCAGACAGTGAGGAGTCCAGTGTCCAGCTTGCCAAGGATTTAGGCTGTGTGTGAAAACACATGGGAAGACAGGAATATTTCATTTGTATCTTTTTGGAAGAAAACCACTTTATTCTAATGAACTCACAAATAATAGCTTTAAACGGTTTAAGGAGGCACTTGGTTTTCCAGACCGGTTTAACTTGTAGCTTGCATCCTATACTTTCATCAATGATCACATTTTTTGAGATGAAATAACTTGGTGGTTAGGGACAATTTTCCATTTCTTCAATTTGAACCTAAAAAAAAAGTTACCCTCTCTTATTGCCTTCCCACAGTGCCACTGAAATCCTCTTTCCCACCAAGTATGTCTCCTACTGTGTGTGTGTGTGTGTATTGCATGTGTGTGTTGTGTGTATTGTATATATGTGTTGTGTGTATTGTATGTATGTGTTGTATGTGTGTGTTTTGTACTGTATGTGTGTATTATATGTGTGTATTGTATGTGTGTATTGTATGTATGTGTGTGTTGTATGTGTATATTGTATGTGTGTATTATATGTGCATGTTGTATGTATGTGTGGTATATGTGTGTTGTATGAACGTGTGTTGCATGTATGTGTTATATTTGTGTTGTATGTGTGTATTGCATGTATATGTGTGTTGTATGTATGTGTTATGTGTGTTTTTTCTATGTATGTATGTGTTGTATGTGTGTATTATATGTGTGTATTGTATATATGTGTTGTATGTCTGTGTGTGTCATATGTTTGGCCTGTTGAGTTTCATTAGAGTCATTTGTATGAACACCGGGGTGAACTCAGTTACACCAATTCATTTGCAATCTGACATGGATGGGTTCAGCACCTAACTAAAACCATCACTGACCAGGACTCAAAAATTATCTTAGCTCATAAAAGCAAGGACTGCCATGCTGCTCCTTCCCGAGGCTCCTGATGAGAGGGGCATCAGCTTCCGAGGTCTCAGCATTTATCCCTCCACTTCAGCAACTGCGCTGGCCCGTGGGTGGCCCTCTAGCCACACTGGCTGTAATGGCTATGATGTAGGCCATGGGACCTGGCTGCTGTGTGTAGCGTCGGGAGCCAGCTGAGAGGGGGGCTGCTGGAGGCGGCAGAGCAGTAGGGTCTGGCCTGAGGACTCTCATAGCATCAGGGGCCGTGTGGGAACTGCATCATGGGCATCCCAAGCGTGGAGTGACACAGCAACCAGAAATGCAGGATTCCGTGGGAGTGTTTTAAAGAAGAGGGAATTGTGACCTGTTAGGCCAAGACCCAGAAGGCCTATTAGGGTGCAGTGACCTTGCTGGTGCAGTTCGAAGCCAAGTGGTCAGAACACCGTGAGCCAGCCATCCCTCCTCCAGTGGGGTTATGTGGGTGGACCACCTACAAAGAATTCAAAATATTGTTGAAAAGGCTTTTGAGTTATAGGGGAATTGTGGGCTTTTTATTTTGTTTTGTAGATTACTTTATTAGTTGTTATAATCCCACACAGATAAAACTTTCAACTTCATAGTGTTAATTCTGTACAACTAGAAAAAGTAAGTTCAACATTCTTTTTTTTTAAATTTTATATATGTATTGTAGATGTTTACAGACACACCAGAAGAGGGCATCAGATCCCTTTACAGATGGTTGTGAGCCACCATGTGGTTGATGGGAATTGAACTCAGGACCCCTGGAAGAGGCTTCAGTGCTCTTAACTGCTGAGCCATCTCTCTAGACCCCATAAGTTCAACATTTTTAATAAAGCTGTTAATTCCTGTACCTGTGAACTCAACATGGTAAACTTTTTTTCTAAAGTTGGCAACACAGTTAGCTTCTAAAAATTCAACATATATGTTTATGTCTAAATGTATCTATGTATTAAAAGACCAGTAGCAGCAGTTATAGAAACATCCAGAACACTTCACTGAAAAGCACATAGGTCACACCTCACGGTGCAGGTAGGCAGAGGACACCCAGAGGCCCACCAAGCACATGGTCTGCCTGCAGCTGGACCCATTACAATGTGCAAGCGTGTGGTGAGCAGATGGGAGAGAAAGAGAAGCAGACCAGTTTGAGCATTGTGAAGGGAGGTGGACCTGGAACCATGGAGAGGAACAGCCTGCTGTGAGTATCCCGCCCTGCCACCTGAGGCTGTGGTGAAGTCACAGCCCTTGCTGCCGCCGAGGGCCGTTGTCTGGTCCAGGACTTTACAGCAGTGGGCTTGGTGTTGATGTCCACGGTTCATGTTCCCACTAAAGACCACGTGGACATCTCTGGTCTGGGCTGCCGCCTGGGACCACATAGATGTTCAAGAGCTGTGCAGAGCTGGCCCTGCCTCTCATGAGCTGTGACACTCTGGAGAGCGGTCACCTACCTCTCACCCGCAGCAGCACCTGGGAAAGAGATGCACTTGCGGGGTGGGGGGAGGTGGGGGGCATCACCGTGCAGCCGCCATTGGGGTGGAGATAGTGGGAGAACCATCTTTTCACCGCTTGTCCCCTGCAGGAGAGCTGGACTCCTGGTCATGAGAGCTGCCCCTTGACAGCCGTGGCACTTGAGAGAGCAGGCCCTGCGCCTCGCTTGGGCAGTACAGTAGAACTGGCTCTAGTGGCATGGGTGCAGGCGAGCGGGTCCTGAGGGCACGAGAGCGGGAGAGCCGACCCTGCCTCTTGTCAGCCCCGGGTGAACTGGCTGAGGCAGTGCGGGAGAGCTCGCCTGGTGGGGTGGGTGCTGGAGATGCAGTGGGCTGACCAGCTCGGCTACTGTCCAGGCCCAGGTCCAGCGCTCTGAGCTGGCCCGCCCCAGCACCCACTTCATCTATAAACTGCTAGAACATGTGAAGGAACCGGTCCTGCTGATCCAAACCTCAGGGTCTTTACGACACGGGGCGGCAACAGGATAACAGCGAGAAGTATCCAGTGTTGCTGGGGCAGCAGAAGCCAGAGGCCTCCACCAGACCTCAAACTATTGTAATGGCCATTTGCAAATAAAGATGTGTGGACAAAAGGCTATAGTGTGGGACACACTGTCACACTCTGCAGCCTCCACGATGAGATGTTTTTAATGCTTTGTTTTGTTTTGTTTAATTTTGATTTTTGATTTTTTATTTTTCATTGGGGGGGAAGGTTGCAAGGGTAGAGGGTGGATACAAAGGGATGGGGAGATGAGTGGGGGCTGGGGTGCATGAGGTGAAACAAGGAATCAATAAAACGTTATTTTTAAAAGAGTTAAAAGAAAACCCCAAAATACCTAGAAAAGAACATAACCGTAAGGGAACAGAATCAGCTCAAGACCCCAATACCAGAGGAGAGTTATTTGCCCCAGAGGGACAGAGGTCAGGGGTAAGAGACAAAGACAGGAGACAGAGGACAAGGGAGAAGAGAAAGGGTACAAGGGAGAGGGGTAAGGGTTATTTATCTCAGAGGACAAAGGCAGACCTGGCCCATAGGAAAATGGCGATTAATAAAGGTACAAGGGGAAACCGCATGTTAGGATGAGGTGTTTAATTTTGATTGGCATGTTATTTAGCTGAGCCAGTGGGGGCTTTTGATTACTGGACTTCAATATTCTGATATCTGGACCTTGGTAGTCAGCCTTAGGAAGAGGAAGTGACCAAATAAAGCAATAGACCTGGGGGAGAGTGTGAGGAATGTAATGTTAGGCAATTTATTTTTTAGCAAGGCAGAGGGAATTGGGGGTGGGGGAGACCAAGGCCCGCCAGAGCCATGTTCACCACATTCAGGCTGGCTAGAGCCCTTCAACAGTTCTACTGACGTGAGGCCTACACCATTTCTTTCTTATTGCTTCTCAATTATCATCTGGACAGAGAACATTCCGGTAGCACGGCTGAGAACAGTGCTAAGACCCATCACTTCTGTACATGGTAGGGCAGGTCTAGGCTGTTTTATAGGCACAGAGGAAAGGCTCTGGCCTTTGTCTACAGTAATGGGGAGACACAACTCGATGGGGACTGTTAAAGACTTGAGCCTAATTTCCCAGCAGAGGGCCCAAGGATAGCATGAAGAAAAGGCTTGTGAATGAAGCAAGTGCGTTACTGAAGGACTTCCTAGGTGAGCATGGGGCTCTCTCCTGGAGCCTCAACACTTGGGGTGGGGGTGGGGCATTGAGGCAGGGGGATCCCCACAAGTTCAAACCTGGGCTACATAGGGAGTTTTAAGCTGGCCTAGGCTAGGTCTCAAAACAACAAAAAAGGAAGTTAACATTATCCGGAAGCATCGGAAGCAGATGTGGGCTGGGTCTTCTGGTGGCAAAGCTGAGAGCTGTTGGTGCCTTCGGTGAGACAGGCCCGAGCTGCCATGGCAGGTGCTTCCATGAGCCCTTAGGACGCATCCTTTCTCCCCCTAGCCTGGGTGGGTCAGGTCCCTCCTGCAATGTGGGGCCAGTACTTCTGCAGGTGCAGGTCCCCTGAGGTGAGGGGTAGGGATGGGAGGGTGGAGGACCAGTCACCTTCCCTGTCACCATCCTCTAACCTATTCCCCCACACCTCTCCTTTCTCCCATTGAGCCAGGTATGCAGCGACTTTCCAAAGTCACCTTGTGTTTTTCCCCCCACAAAAACAGCCCTTTCATCTTTCTCCTGCCTTTTCTTGATTCAGTAGAAAATAAAGCCTCTACTGTGTGGAGTTCTGACCTTGGGTGTCTGCTTTCAGCCTTCAGTCCTGTGGGATTCCCTTCTGCCTTGTTTATTGTTAGATCAGTGGCATAAGGTTTCACCACGCACCTCAATACCATGGGGTGGCTGTATCCCAGATAGGTGCCCCTCTCCGCAGGCAGGACATGGAAACCTTCTCTCACCCATGAGCTGAGAGCTCCCAGCGTTCATCAGATATGATCTGGACTAGATCCCAGCATTGCCCACACCTGTCACAAACAGCCTGCATGCTATCGCTGTCTGAATGAACACGGACCAGCATGGTCCACAGAGGCCCCCCTCACCAGCCCTGCATGTTGTTGCCAAGGTTCTGTCCTTGTTTAGTAGCAGGTGTGAGGTAAGTGTCTGCAAAAGGCAGAGCATCGTGTTCGAGTCACGTGACACCCCCCCCCCCCTTTTAGCATTGTATTAGATATAACTACAGTAGACACCCTCATGTCTGGCTTCTGGAGTTATGTCTTGTGTGTGCCTGCACATGCATGTGTATGTCTACAGAGGTCAGAGGTCAATCTCTGATATTGTTCCTCAATTGGCATCTGCCATATTTTTTAAAGCAGGGTCTCTCCTTGGCCTGGATCTCACTAAGTAGGCTAGGCTAGGTGGCCAGCAAACCCCAAGTGTGCACCCGTCCTTCCCTCTCTGGGATTAAAAACAGCTATACGGCCAAGCCAGCCTTTAAAACATTGGTTCCGGGGCTTAAGGCTCAAACCCAGGGCTTCAGGCTTGTGTGGCAAGCACGTTCTCAGCTGACTTTTCTACTTCCTTTTCTTTCTTTTTTAAAAACAGGTTTTTATAATGTAGTCATATTGTCCTCAAATTCACGATCCCTCTGCCTCAGCCTTCAGAGTGCTGGGATTATATGTACGCACCACCTTGTCTGGTCTGTTCATTTTTTTAAAACATGATTAACATCTTCAAACAACCAGAAGAGTGGTGATAATAATTTATGAAATTCATGTGGCCATGACCCAACCTCCATGATTATCAGCTTACAGCACCATGCATGGTCACCTGGATATTTAAAAAAATTTTTTTTGACAAATTATTTCATCTAAATATTTCATTAAGCTGGGTGGGGGTGGGTGGGTGGGTGTGGGTGTGCACACCTTTAATCCCAGCACTCTAGAGATAAAGACAGCTGATCTCTGAGCTCAAGGCTAGCCTGGTCTACAGAGTTTCAGGACAGCCAGGGCCTCACATAGAAACCCTGTTTTGAAAAACTACAAAAAAAAAATTTAGTAATTTTTATTGTGTATCTTCAAAGAACAGACTCATAAACTATCACAGCACTGTAACACCCCTCCCCACACTTTAGATGCGTAACTGCCTCAGATCATCAGACATCTAGTCCTTAAGCTATTGCTCCTCGTTTCTCTCTAATTCTTACACTTTCCTGGATTTGCATGCACCCCAATACAATGAGATACTTTTACTCATTACCTACCCACCTAAACCTCTCCTCTAGCCTTTTAGACTTCATCTTGGGTGGCAGTGGGGGCAAACACATTTTACTTTCCAAACACAAATGGTTTTTGGTTTTCCCATTTCATATCTCTCTGTCAGCCTTCCGGAACTGTAGGGTTTCTATGGAATCTGTAGATTTGGACCCTACCTTAAATACATTACTGGATTCCCTGGCTCAACAGAGCCCTACAAGATCCATGATGAGAGAAGGGATCTGGGTGTTGGAGAATTATCCTCCACAGAATAGTTTGGGGAACATCTGAACCCCTGGACAAGCTTCAACATTTTTTGACCTGGTCAATACAATGCTTTTTCTTTAAAAACCTGTCTGGGAACCATGCAAACTCCTTTGAACACCTCGAAAACATGAGCTAAGCCTCTTGCCCACTCATTCACCCTTTATTAAAATATTGCCCTGTGTGTTTGCACTCTCAGGGTGCGCACACATCCATCCACCTGTATTCTCTTATTATGCCGTCTGATTGATAGATTTCTTCCCCACATACTGCTTGTAAATCATCAGAATTTTTTATGTCCCAAGCAGTCAGCAGTTGGCCATAAAATCAACAGAAGGCTGCAGTAAATAAAACTTTGCTGTGGAAAAACCGAGGACAAACCAGAAGGCAGCAATGCCTCGGGACCGTTCTCACCCACGCCCGGAAGCCGCAGAGGTCTCAGACTAGGAATTTTGTTTGTCTTGAGCGTTTAAGAAGATAAATGACCAGATGAACTGGTAAGGAAATCCGTTCCCTGGGTTTCTGAAGTTTTCCTCTAACAAGGAATCTGCCCTGTATTGCAAAACCTACCCGGCTGTAAATCACAGCCTCAAACAAGAATGTGCTCCCCAAGTCCACGTTCATACATGAGGTAGAAGGAGAGGAGAATTTACCCAGTCCAGCGCTCATACCTTAGTTTAAAAGAATAACATTTTCAAAATGGACCCAAGAGTGATGCATGCAGGCCATCTCAGTGCTGAGAAGGCACAGGCAAGTTTTAAGCCATGGAAGCTAGGCCTACACAGAGACACCCTGCCTCAAAGGTACGTAATGGCACACTCCAGTAGATATGTTGAAGATGCAGAGGCAGGAGGATCATGAGTTCTCAGCTATCTCCCCTTGTGAGTAAAAAACCCAATACATACATATACATACATACATACTACATACATACTACATATATACCTGCATACACAAATATATATGCACAAATACATACATACATAGTATGACAATATACTTTTGTATGCTTAATATTTTTATACACGGGAAAAATCTCTTAAACCATATACAAAAACTGATGATTGTTTCTGGGGTGGAAAATGGAAGATTTATTTTTCACATTACTCCAGTGTGACTGCTGACTTTTTAAAATCACATTCATCCAACATCTATTTATAGTCATCTTTAAGATAGAAGAGGAGGGCCAGCGAGCTGACTCAGTGGGTGAAAGTGATTGCTGTGGAAGGTTGTGGACCTGAGTTCAATCCCCAGAGCCCACATAAAGATGGAAAGAGAGAACCAACTCCAGGATGCTGCCCCTGGCCTCCACATGCACACCAGGACATGCGCGAATCCACACACATTTATCCAGTTAGGTGTGTGTTGCTGTGAAAACCACCGTGACCGAAGGCAACTGGAGGAGGAAATGGTTTGTCTGGCTTTCATGCCCATTGCTGGGGGAAGTCAGGGCAAGAACTCAAGTAGAAGCAGCGGCAGGAACACAGACACTGCTTACTGGCTTGTTCTTAGGGCTTACTCTGTTTGCTTTTTTATTTTAGATTTAGTTTTATTCCTAATTGTGTGTGTGTGTGTGTGTGTAAGTGAATGTTGAGTGTGTCAGGTCCCCCTGGCACTAGAGTTACAGGAGTTTGTAAGCCTCCATGTGGGTACTAGGAATTGAACTCAGGTCCTCTTCAAGAAACAGTGCCTCCTCTTAACCACACAGCCATTTCTCCAGCTATTAGTTTTCTTTTCTATGCAGCCCAAGGCCATCCACCTAGGGATGATACCCCCGATAGTGAGCTGGGCCCTCCCATGTCAACCACTAATCAAGAAAATGCTTCCACAGATGCAATCACAGTCTTGCTCCCAGGAAGCATCTTCTCAGTTGAGATAACCTCTTCTCAGATAACTCTAGTGTATGTTGAGTTGGCAAAAAGCTAACCAGTGCAAATAGTAAATAATTTTTTTTCATTTTTTTATTGGTTATTTTTATTTATTTACATTTCAAATTTTAAATAAAGACAGAAGAAGAGAAAGAACGGTACCTCTCTGCAAATACCCAGTGTTGACCTGTGGCTTCCGTCTGGCTGCTGGAGTGTGTGAACTTTGCTTGGGCAGATGAAACAGGAGGGTACTGGGCTACATTCCATCCTCGCCACCAAGGGTTGTGGGGTAGTAGGACCCAGCCTAAGATGGAGGCCCCCAGCTCCTCACAGGGACATCAGACCTTAGCCCCTGAAACCTGTCACCTTTAACTTGTTTGGGAAAGGAGTCTAAGCAGATATGGTGGCTCTAAAGTCCTCAAGACTGGAATATTATTTATCCTGGGTCTCCAGTGTGAGTCCTACCACAGGTTTCCTTATACAAAAGAGACAGAGGGAGATTTTCTCAGCCAGAGAAAAGGCCAACTTGTAATGCTGGCAGAGATTGGAGAGGTGTGGCTATCAGCCAAGGAATACCAGCAGCCACCAGGGATTGAAAGAGGAAAGAACAGACTATATCCCTGGAATTTCCAGATGAAGAGGGCCCTACCGCCATCTTGATTCCAGACTGTTAAAGAATAAGTTTTTGCTGTTTTAAGTCTCCCAGTTTGTGGTAGTTAGCAATAGTAAACGCAGGAAAGTAATGAGTATCACATTGCTAAGCAGTAGCTATATTCTTAACCAAGCGTGTTGGTACACACCTGTAATTCTAGCACCTCAGAGGAAAAGGCAGGAATACTGTTAAGTTTAAGGCCAGTCTGGGTTATATGTGGGTCTGGGGGAGCCACGGAGTCATGTAGAGCAGGTTTGGAACAAGAATAGGATTGAGGCATGTCCAAACTCTGAAAATCTCTTCCTGAGACTGGCAGGAGTAGGACTCCTCATTTCCTGCCCTGGGCCTGGCATGTCCCACACATGTAAACCCGTGTCCCCACCTTTGCCCCACCAGAGGAGGTCAGTAAGCCTGGTAACCCTGTTAAACTTCCTTTTCTCTTATAAGATGATATCCAGCATACCTGAAATTCCTCCTTATGCAAGTGAGGCCCCCAGCCAAGGACCAGACTCAACTTGGAGAGGGGTTTTGAAAAAAGGGTTGAGAGCAGAGAAACAAATGACTGGAAGTCAAATCGTGCATTCACACTGAGAGTCTATGTTCTGCTTCAGACAGCTTTCCAGAGATGATGCTCTCTCTCTCTCTCTCTCTCTCTCTCTCTCTCTCTCTCTCTCTTTCTCTCTCTGTGTGTGTGTGTGTGTTCTACACAGCTTTTTAGACTGCTCTCTGTGTTCTTCTCTGCTCGAGACAGCCATTTCTTGGTAATCTAAAAACTCTCTGGATAGCTCATCTCTTACAGATCAAAAACCCAGTCTTTTATTTACATATCAATTGAGTCATTACCTCAGGTTTCCTTTTAATTATCTCATGAATCAGCAACCCGTGATCCCAGCCCCTAGATTCTTAGGAGACAGCCAGCACACATTTTTTTTTTAATTGCAAAAGAATTCAAAGATCTGTCTGCCTTTGTTAAGCACAGATGACTAGTTAGCTGGGTGGGAGGCCCCCCTGAAATGACTATTTTTTACCTTGCCTAGATCTGTACCTGAATTCCCTCTGTCCCAGATTGACTTGGAACTGAGGAATCTGTCTGCCTTTACAAGCATAAAAATCTTAGCTGAATACAATCTCCTGAGACCACCACTCCCTAAATCTCTTTATCTTCTTCCTTAGTATCTTTCTGACAAATTAGCTCACAGCACAGTTGCTTTTGTTCCTTTAGATTCATGAAGCTCCTCAAATAATTCATATTGCATCCTTATATTTTGCATGCTTGAGAAATGATATAGTTTTGAACTCATGCTTTCAGAGTTCTTTCTCACAGCCTTAAGGGCTATTCTGAAAGTCCCAGCATTTACCGTTTTCCTGAGATGTTAGACACACCCTTGCCTCTTGGACTTATATTTTCTGACTATTGTGGAGTCATTAATGTTAGCAGTAAGGACATTCCTTGAAGGAATGTAAAGATGTACATTATTATGCAAACAAGCCTTAGCCCAGAGTAGCCACTGATACTCACGGAGGCCCATGCCTGCTGGCCCTGTCCCAGGGGTAGGAGCCATGTCATTCCATTTCTATGAAGGCCATGCTGGTCCTGGCAGCATCCCCAACATCCTGGCTTGGACCACTGATATACACTCACCTCATAGCTCCTACTTCCCACAAGAGGTTTAAATAACCTGCCTCCTGAGAAGTCTGTTTCTTGTGCTCACAGTGACCTGAAATCTCCATCACCCTTGGCCACATCTCGCAGTTCCTCTCAGGCCACTGATGACAGGCAAGCAAGCTGTTAAGAGAAGGGGAGCAGGTGGGAACCACAGTTATGCATTAAGACCTTGTCTCAAAACCCAAATAAACTAACTAAATTACAATAAAAAATTTAAAAATAGCTATCTTCTTTACCAGCTCTTACAGTAAATACAAAGAAAAACTAAACCTGGCCTGTACTCAACTCACAAAGTTGAGACAGAAGGACTAAAAGTTCAAGATCTGTTAGTAAGAACCTGCCTGACAATATAAAGTTTAAGAAAAGCATTGGAGGTCCAACTGGGTAGTACGGTTGTGTGCACATGACTGCCTTAGAGTCAATCCCCAGTGAAGAGGGATCCAAAAGGTAGCTTCACTACAAAATGCCTTACTGAAAGGGTTAGCTATCAAGAACATATCTTTTTAGTAGTCTGGGAGAAGGCAAACACACACGATACACTTCTGTTGCATGTCACTCTGAGTCAACAGAGTCTCTCTGGAGGGGCATTTGGACTTAAAGAATGTTGACTGGGGTGTGTCAGCTCATGTTTGTAATTCCAAAACTCAGAAGGAAGAGGCACAAGGATCAAGGGCTCAAGTCCAGTCTGGTCTGTGTGGTAAAAGCTAGTTTTAAAAATAAATGCAGCTCCTAGTGACTCAGACTTGTGCTTGGAGACACTATGAGCAACGAATTTGTTCCTTCAAGTGAAATACCTGTCAATGTGTGTGACTAATCACAGTTCCACCTTTCCATGAGAACAAGAATGTCAAAAAGTCATGCTTGCCATCAGCTTGACAGCATCCCCAGGCCTGTCTTTGAAGATCAGTAGTGACTTTTTAAATGTGATTTAAGAAATAGTATACCATGAAATGTGTCTGTTCTGAAATATAATATAGTGAAGGGGTACCTGGTGGCCCTGTACCAAAGGGTGATTCTTAGTAATCATGCCATGCAACAGATCTGAAATAAAGTGGGTTTATTAGAGAAGGGGGAGGAAAGGGGAGTGAGGACCTGGAGAAGGGATAGAGGTAGATGAATAGACATGTAGACAGACAGACAGACAGATGGGGCAGAGCCATGGGGGTGGCAGAGAAGGACATAAAGTAGGAGAGAGAGACTGCCAGGTACACACATACACACACACATACACACACACACACACACACACACACACACACAGAGAGAGAGAGAGAGAGAGAGAGAGAGAGAGAGAGAGAGAACAGGGAGGGAGGGAGGGAGGGAGCCCACACCAGACACACCTGGTGGTGTCAGGTGATGACATAACCTGTTGCTAGGTCTCTGGGAGAAGCCTGGTAGAATAGCCAATAAGCTAACATTCATCTCTTTTTGTTTAATTAAAAATGAGGAACTCAGAAGGGGTGATGGTGGGGCAGGAGTGAGGGTGTTCTGTTCTTTAGACTGCTTCCTGCTGTCTTGGGTGACGTCATCTTTGGGAACCCTAAGAAAACTTGAATGCTGGCCAAATGCTGGGAGAGCGGGCTGCTTCACTGCTGCCCAGGACCTGTGACCGCAGACCAGCATCTGTGGCTAGGAAAGTGCAGGCCCAGTTGAAGCGCCTGTGAGGGCAGACTGGACCACCTGTGGGCAGCTGCTGCTCTGGAGCCTTCCTGGATGCTGAACTGGAGGAAGCCCCTGGACTTGGCAGGATACTGGAATATATATGGAATATGTGCATCAGGCCTATGGTCTTGGTAGACAGAGGAGGGAAACTCAGGCTGTTGATTGACAGGAGCACTTATCTGGAGTCCATTTGACCCATGAGATGGGAATCTGAGTAGATTCCTGAAGCTTACAAGAATCTTTTTAAGTTTACAAAAAGAGAAACATTTTAGACACCTTAGCATTACCATTGTTTGTAATATGTACTGAAAACCACTTTGTACAAAAAGGCAGTAGCATCTTTGTGTCATAGTAAAGATCAGACACCATGACCAGGCAACTCTTTTAAGGACATTTAATTGTGGCTGGCTTTCAGGTTCAGAGGTTCAGTCCATTATCATTAAGGTGGGAGCATGGCAGCATCCAGGCAGGTATGGTATAGGAGGAGCTGAGAGTTCTACATCTTCTTCTGAAGGCTGCTAGTGGAAGATTGACTTCCAGGCAGCTAGGATGAGGGTCTCAAAGCCCACGCCCACAGTGACACACCCATTCCAACAAAGTCACATCTCCTAATAGTGCCACTCCCTGGGCCATAGACAAATAAAGGAAATTTGAAATCTCAAGCTTGTGACTATGAAAGTGGAAGGCTTTACCAGAGTTAGACTAATAATTTACCAGAATTTCATTGATCAGTGTTAAAGCTCTGAACTTTTGAAGTCCTAATATAATATTAACACAGCAAGGAGAAGAAATCTGAAGCATTTTTCATCTTTTTACCCCAAAATACTTTTTTTTAATCATGCTTTATGTTTTCATTTACATACCAACCTTAAAGCACCCTTTAGACCCTAAAACACTTTCTTAGATCCTGGTAACTTAAGGTTCTGAATCCTCACAGTTTGCATAAACTTTACATGTTTTCCTATCCAATTATTTATCATGAGACATGGGAGGTTGATTATTGGGAATGGTCACTGTAAAGTGAGTTCCTTTAGATAAAGGAATAGTAAAAAGTTACATTTGAAACCTGTTCATCTTTTAACATGAAATCTGTGAGCAAGGTTAAAAAGCTTGTTTGCCTTTTGAATAAGAGTTCTAAAAGTTTTAACCAGTAATGACTTGATTAATGAACTAACATGGTGGTGGATTACCTTGAAGTAAGGAGCTAGCTACCTGCTGTTCTCTAACTGTTAAGCTGTAGTCTTCTTAGCTCATCAATATGATCAGAGACTTGTAGAGCACAAATTACAATCTAATGTCCTATATGTAGGAGTGGTTCTGATACTAAGGTCCTGTTCCCTGATTGGTTCTTGACTTGTCAATAAAGAAGTCATGGGCCAGTGGATTTGAGAGCAGCTGCAGCAGCAGAACATGGGTGTGTGCCTGTGTATGAGAGTGTGCATGCCTGTGTGTGCATGTGTGTGTGCCTGTGTGCCTGTGTGTGTGCCTGTGTGTGTGTGTGTGTTACAGTCCCTGGTCCCACCTGGTCCTGACCTGTTGCAACTTACAGACAAGATGTTTAAGCAGCAAGGGAAGAACCAGACAGAGAGAAATGGCTTGGAGAAAAGAGAAATAGGGAATCCCCTCTATTTCCTCATTAATTATAGTATTTTAGAGGGAGAGGGAGAGAGAGAAGGAAAGGGAGAGGGAGAGGGACAGAGGAACACCAGCACCAGGAGAGCCTACTGAGTCTCTCCATCAATGTTCTAAAATATAATGGGGTGAGGGGATACCTCTCAGGCCCATGCTAAGGTGCCCTCCTGAGAAATTATGCCATGCAACAGATCTGGTATAAAGGGGGTTTATACCAGACATGACACTGTACGTGCAGGAGAACACTGATTCAATGTGTAAATGCATTTTAATGTAGTGAGCGCCAGAGGGAGAGGGAAAGGAAGAGGGAGGGAGAGGGGGATGGGGATGTGGAGGGAGAGGGGAGGAGAGGGGAGGGGAGGGGGAGGAGAGAGGGAGAAGAGAAGGGGAAGGAGAGGAAGAGGGGAGGGGGAGAGGAGGGGGAGGGAGAGGGAGAGAGGGGGAAGGGGAGGGGGAAGGAGAGGAAGAGGGAGAGGGAGAAAAGAATGTGGGAAGAGAAAAAACCCATGGGAACAGAGATCGAGTGGGCTGGGATGGTGGGCAGTCCTTCTATATGCAGTCCACATCTGGTGAGCCCGGCAGCGGCAGATGCTGATGTAATCTGTTGCTAGGTCCCTGGTAGGAGCCTAGTGGACTCACCTGTAACCTAACAGCGTCAGGATTTGAAAGATCTGCACAGCTTGAAGTACAAATATTTTCCACATGACTGAGACATGACATTGTACATGCAGGAGAACACTGATTCAATGTGTAAGTGCATTTTAATATAGTGAACGCCAGTATTTTGGTGTCAAATTAAAAAAAGAAAAAGAAAAAAGTTCCATATTATCTAAACAAACAAACAAACAAAAAAACCCAAAACAAACAAAAAAAAATGGTAGCCTTGGATGTCCTAAAACTCTTTCTGTAGACCCAGGCTGACCTTGAACTCAGTAACCCGCCAGCCTATGACTTGGAGTTCTGGGACAAAGGCATCGGACACCATAGCCCAGCTACAAAAAGGCTTAAAAAAAAAAAAAAACACTTCCCACTGAGGCCCAGCCTGGCAGTTTCGGGTAGTGGGAAGGAGATCCAGTGGCAGGAAACAGACTAAGAGAGTCCCCCTACACTTGTTGGGGGACCCACATGAAGACTAATATTTGAGACTAAATGCCCCAGTGTGGGGTAGAACCCAAGGGGAGTTCCCCTTCTCTGAGGAGAAGAGGAGGGGATAATGGGAGAGGGATTTGTAAGGGTGGGATAGGAAGGAGGGGGAGGGGGCTCTGATTGAGATGTAAGGTGAATAAAAAAAAATAAACAAATTATTGGGAAAAAAACCACTTCCCTGTTTTCCAACTATATATCTACAAGAGGTCTGAGTTTATTAATATAATTTAACCAATACAGCATCGCAACAGATTAAAGGTAGAAACAGATGTAAGGGTCTTTGACTCCTGTTAAGTCAAACATTAAATAATTTTTTCCCCTTCCCTTTCTCCCTCTTGCTCCGGCCCCGCTCACTCTGGGCCCCATAAATTTTCATTTTAAAAATAACTACTTTCTCTCTTTTTTTATTTTTTGTTCTAAGTTCTGATATGATAAATACTAGAAGGTTATTACAAGTAAAACCTCTTGGAAGTCCCCAATAACTTTTAAAATATTTCTAAGACCAAAAGATTATGGATAGGAGACAGGCAAGAATGTGTCAGGTTAAAGACAACATTTCCTGCTGAGTGGTGGTGGTACACCCCTTTAACCCAGCCCTTAGGAGGCAGAGGTAGGCAGATCTCTGAGTTTGAGGCCAGTCTGATCTACAAAGTGAGTTCCAGAACAGCCTGGGCTACACAGAGAAACCCTGTCTTGGAAAAACAAACAAACAAAGAAACAAACAAACAAATGGACTACATTTCCCAAACACCTTTGCAGCTGCACTTGGCTCTTTAGATTAGTTCTGGCATCTTCAGATACAAGGTGAAATGTGGGGAAGAGAGTTCTTGAATGCCCATCTAAAGAGCTGAGAAATTTTGCTTTTGCTGAAGAATACAGGGCTTGCACGTGACTACCTGTAGCCAAGTGACTATTGCTAAGCCCCAAAAGGAAGAAAAATAAACACCCTTTACCTCAATGGTATTGACTGTGCCCGATAGCCTATCTCAGGCTTCTGATGAGTTAAAGAAATACAGGCTTGTTTATGCAGTAACTCTTGTTTAAGCTGCCGTCATTTTATTCTTTACGCTGCACTCAGTGGAGCTCAGTTGCACTGTTTCCCTTGAATGTGCAAATGTGCTCAGACCAACTGCACACGACCTAGTTATTTTTCTGTTAGATCCCCTCCTCCTCCTCCTCCTCCTCCTCCTCCTCCTCCTCCTCCTCCTCCTCCTCATTCTTCTCCTCCTCAATTAGTGAGTGTTTCTTCTGCATGTATGCTTGTGCACCACATGTGTGACTGGTGTCTGCAGAGGTCAGAAGAGGGCATGAACCTGGAACTGAAGTTATAGAAGGTTGTGAATCACCATGTGGGTGCTGGGAACTGAACACAGGCCCTTTATAAGAACAACAAGTGCTCTTAACCACTGAGCCATCTCTTCAGCTCCGGGACTCAGCTTTATATGGTCTGTGTAGCTGTTTCTTATGCATTTTTAAGATTGGATTTTATTTCCATAGGAACCACCCAGAAAGTCAAATTCTCCAAGCAAGTGTGAAATTGTGTGGAAGCTCCGTGGCCTCATATAAAATATTTAAACCTATCTCCATCTAACTTTAAATAAATAAGATTCAACTATGATATTTATTTAATAGGCTCTGTGCAATTACTGTGGAATTATCCCTAAACAAAATCAATGCTAGTCTAGCTACTGGCTCAACTGTGCTCCCCAAATACTTGCTGTTTGCAAGTCTCTGAGTTATTTCTGCTCCAGGAGTCTGTTGTCCTGGGGAGGCATATCATTCTGGCACCTGCCATTAGTTCATCACAACTCAGAGGCCTACTCTTCTCCAGTCTTCTCCGTGCTCCCTCTCTCTCTCTTCCTCCTCCTCATGGTGCCTACCTGTGACCTCAGCCTAGTAACTCAAACTCCACCTCTCTCTATTCCCCCCTCCCCAGTAACTGGCTGTTACCAGTTTTAATTAATAGTTTTAACCTTGGGAGCAAGGTTTATATAGTATCACCTGGTATATATGAGGATCTGCTCTTTGGAGGCAACCAGAGCTTGGGAGCTAAGACTTAGCATTTAAATACAAGCAGCACCGGACCAACCCCTACAGCCTCATCACTTCTGATTCATAGGAGCTGCTACTAATGAATCAGGGCATTGTCTTAGTTACTGTTGCTGTGATGAAACACCATGACCTAAAGCAAATTGGGGAGGAAAGGGTTTCTTTGGCTTACCCTTCAATATCAGTCCATTATTGAAGGAAGTCAGGCAGGAACTCAAACAGGACAGGAACCTAAAGACAGGAACCAATGCAGAGGCCATGGAGAAGTGCTGCTTATAGATAGCTCCTCATGGATTGCTCAGTCTGCTTTCTTATAGAACCTAGGACTCAGGGGATGACACTGCCCACAGTGGGCTGGACACTCCCTGACTGGTCACTAATTAAAATGCCCTACAGGCTTGCTTGTATTTTCTTAACCTGTATAGACCAATCCATTTGGTGGTTTCATATCAGCTATGTATATTACAATTCATATCAGTAACAAAATTACAGTTATGGCACAGCAACAAAATAACTTTATGGTTGGGGGGTCACCACAGCATGAGGAACTGCATTAAGGGGGTCTCAGCATTAGGAAGGCTGAGAACCACTGCTCAGAAGGCATTTTCCCCCTTGAGGTTCTCTCCTCTCAGATGACTCTGTGGCAGGTTGACGTAAAAACCAGGCAGCATGGGCCCCATTGGTGAGAACTAGAAGAAGAGATGCCCGAGAGTCTGGTTCAGACCCGGGAGGGAGATCTTTGAAAACAACCAACCAAACCCATAAAATATCTATTCGCTGCTTTAAATTTGTATGGGTTTAGGGTGACTCTAACCATTACACACAGTCTCATGAGAACTAAACATGATAGTAGGCGTTTGTGGAACCGGGAAAGGTAGCCTTGTTCCTGGTTGAGCTAAAGCTTGAAACCCCGATGACCCTAAAGGGACTGTAGGCGGTTTACCTGTTTCCCGGGCACCATGCCCCTGTCACTAGCAGCAACCCTCCATAGATTTGTGGCCATCAGTCACATAAGGGCAATGTCCCAAGTCCCTCCACAGGTAGAGGATGTGACTTGTGGTCAGGTAGGCTCAAGACAGATCTTCATTTTAATGAGGTACCTAAAGGCCTGGAGGCTTAGCCAATAAGATTTCCTTCCAGGACACTCCTCCCTGCAAAAGGTATTTACTCTCAGGCCCACCGTGAGAAAGGGGGTGTGGTTTTACACATCCACTTTCTGCCAGGACAATAAATGCCTTAAAACCATGGGTCTTTTCATTGGGATCCAACGTGGGAGCCACGGAGGTCTTCACCTATAGAGCTGCTGTCTAGTCTCCCATAGAAGGCCTCTCTGCACTCCCAGCCATGACCATCACCTGGCCAAACACAAGCCAAAGACTCCCGCACACACATCCCCTGCCGTGTGAGACCAGCTGGAGTTCTCCCCCTTTTCCTCCTTCAGCCTCAGGCTAGATCCAGCCTGTGGGTCCCCACTCTGTTCTCAGCTGTCTGGGAGACAGCTCCCAGTGGTGTCTGGATGTCCAAGAGCCTGAGAACCAGAGGGCACCGGCCTCCTTGCAGGCTCAGGGATCCCTGAGCCAGCTGTCCCCAGCACCTCAGACTGTGCTACCACACCCGTGGAGAGGTGTCCCTGGGCTTCCTTCCCATCAACCATAACATCTGCCTGGTGACAGCATGGGGTAAGTGTGATCAAACTCGCCAGTGGCCCACCTCCATAGTGGCCTGCCCTGTGGTGGAGTGGATGCAGGACCCCATGACCCTACATGTGTTCACTAAAAACTCAACTTCCTCGGGGCTATATATATGCATGTCAGCTGCAGTTATCCATGCTTTTAAGTAAAATTCAAGCAAATGCATAGGATGAATTATAGTTTAGCTGTTTCTCTCTTTAACTGGGTGACTTTAAGCAAGTCTTACTGAACACGAGAAATAATTGTGTGCGTGAGTTTAAAGAAGCCTGTTCATTCTAGCTGACCCAAGTAGAAATATATAAGAGATGGCTTTAAAAAAAAAACACATGCATATTTTTAATTGAAATAGAATTACCTCACTCCCCCTCCCTTTTCCTCTCTAGCCCCTCCCATGCTCTCCACTATCTCTTATCTATCTATCTATCTATCTATCTATCTATCTATCTATCTATCTATCTGTCTATCGTCTATCTATCCACCTATCTATCTATCTATCTATCATCTATCTATTTATCTATCTACCTATCATACACATACATATGCACAAATATATATATACTCCCTGTTGAGTCTGTTTTTGTTGTCTGTGGGTTTGTGGTCTTAGGGCTGGCCACTTTATGTTGGACCATCAATTTGGGGGCTCATCCTTGGGAGAGGCTATTCTTCTCCCAGCAATCATTAGCTGCCTACGCTTCTTTGTATCAGTATAGAGTTCCACAGAGCTTTCCCCCTTCCACACTGGTATGTCCCTTGATATTGCCAGTGTTCCGGCCTTGTTTATGTAGCCAATTCTAGATTCTAGGAGAGGCAGTTTCATAGGAGACTTCCTGGTTTTCTAGCTTTTACAATCTTTCTGCCCTCTCTTCCTTGTGGTCCCTAAGCCATAGATGCAGGGACTGTGATGTAGATACATCCTTTGGGGCTGGGCTCCCCAGGATCTGTTGATCTCTGCACTGTATCCAGTTGTGGTTTTACGCAACAGTCTGCATTTGCTGTGAAGAGACATTTCTTTGAGAAGTCGTAGCTACATTTATCTGTGGGTATAAGATTTAGGATGGAGTAAGAAGGGTCCCTGCTCTAGCAAAGTGGCAGCAACAGATTCTCCACTAGGATTTGTGTTCTCACTGGCCCTGGGGAAGGTGGCTAGGTTTTTCAGTACCGGGCATCATTTCCCTCCTGTTGAGAGGACCTAAGTCTGGTCAGATAGCTGTTGGTCATCTTACCTTATGTGAGCCTCTTATTGAACCTTTACAGATATCTTGCCATGCTGGTCCTTGTGGTCCATACATGCCGCAGCTGGGTCGGAATATTGTCTGCTTCCTTCTGTTGGCAGCTTGCATAGTATTCTCTGGTACTGTGGAAATTTGAATGCAGGAAGGATGCCTTCAGGTCAGTTCTAGCTCCCAGCCTGGGTCCGGAGTATTGGGTGTCCTCAGCAACAGGAACCCACCCTCAACCCGAGAGGCCAGCAAGGACCACAAAAATAGCGTGTATTGTTTTGGGAGTCATTTGGCTTACCCTGATCAACCATACAAAAGGAGATTTCTTATGCCCCTTACTGTGGTTTTGCTAGCCTGTATATAATCTGTCTAAATCGATCCTCTCTCTCTCTCTCTCTCTCTCTCTCTCTCTCTCTATATATATATATATATATATATATATATATATATATATGTGTGTGTGTGTGTGTGTGTGTGTGTGTGTATGTATATGTATATATATGTATATATATACATATGTGTGTTTGTGTATGTGAATGTGAATGTGTATGTGAATGTATATGTGAATTTGAATGTGTATGTGAACGTGAATGTGTATGTGAATATGTATGTGTATGTATTGTGTATAATTTTAGGTAAATATAAAATAATAAGACTTTTTTTAAAAATAAAATTTACCCTAAAGTATCATTTGGAATTTGACGTTTGTTTGTTTGTTTTTGGTACTAGGGATCAAATCCAAGCTCCGTGCATGCCAGGCAAGTACTCTCCAACAGAGTCACACACCAGGCCCTCAGGTTTTTAATGCAACTAAAAGCCTCAGATAACTTTAAGTGAGAAGACTTCATTTTTCTGTCACATGTAAGAAGTCAGAGAAACACATCACGAGTTGGCTCTTCTGTCGCCGGTGGCTCAGGCTCCTGTTTCTTTTCTACATCCTCATTCAGCATATGGCTTTCCTCTTCAAAGCAACTTGGTGGTCTGAAACAGATGCTGAAGTCCCATTTTAAGTTATTGATGAGGAAAAGGGTGGGCCTTAGAGCTGAGTCAACTCTGACAGAACGTTTCTGAACGTTCCACACTATAGATGTGCTCTATGTGTCTGTCAGTGCTATAACCCTTGAACCAATCACAGCTTATGAATATGTTTTAACTGTATTCCTCGTGATCATGGGCTGTTTGTCTTGCTATTGTTCTCTAAACATGTCAGTAACTGTATATGTAGGGTGTATGTCCTAGACAGTATAAGTAATATGAGGTGATTTCAAGTATGAGAGCAGAGAGTAGTTGTAGGTAAGGCTGTGCTATGGAAAATAGGAGGCCTGAGCATCTGTGGATTTTGACAATCATATGGTGTCCTGGAATCAGTCCTCTCTGATACTAAGGAATGATTACACTGGGTTTGGAGAAACAGCTCAGTAGTGAGGACCACTTGCAGAGGACTAAGTTTCAGAACCCATATGGTTGCTTATAAACACTTGTAACCACAATTTCAGGAATCCAGAACTTTCTTCTAAGTGCTTAAGGCACCAGGCAGTACACAGAGCACATACATACATACATACATACATACATACATACATACATGCAGGCAAAATATTTATAGATATAAAATTAAAAAGAAACAACACCTCTTTCTCTTTTTCAAGAGTAATTGTACTTTCATTTTCATTATTGATAGAGCTGGACCATATTAAGCTGCAAGGGAGTCTGGAAAAACAGTGTCTTGTTACTGTTCTGCTAAAAAAAGTTGATTGGGTAGGTGTTGAATAGTCTCTCTCATTCTTAGCATTCTCTCTTCTTCCCCATCTCTGTGTCTCTTCACCTTCAGTCTGGATTCAAATATCTGCTCCAGGATTTGGAACTTAAAATGCTTGTTTTTAATACCACCACTGAACCGAAAACAGTGGTTGAGATGCCAAATATAAACAGACATGCCAGATGCGGAGGCTTTAGCAGAGAAGGTTCACCTTGTACTTTCTGAATGACAGCTTCACCGACCAGCTTAAGGACATTAGTGAGTGACAGAGAAATAAACTAAAATGCCAGCTCTTGACTCAGCACAACACTGAGGACTTGTTTGTGTCACGTATTTGTCTTGTTTTGCTGAATTCTTGTGGGATTTTGGTCTCCTCCACCTGCCCATTCGAAGGCCATTAGCATCCCTGTGGTAGCATCCGATGATAGACACATACAAAGACCATTCCAATGGCTGAGATCCAATGGGCTCTGATTTTCCAGAGTTTAACTCCCTCCTTGGGTTGGGGAGGTGACAGGATCTAAGGGCAGGAGATCAGACACCTTGGGGAAGCTGCCAGGACTTCACCAGAGCTTTAGGACTGTGTTTGGTGCAATTAAATTGCTAATTCAGTTTAAAAAAAAAAAGACACAGTTCCCTCGTGGCCTGAGAGGAAAATGCAGCCGCTAAAGTGGCTGATTTACAATGACCTGAGTACCAGGGGAAATGAGCCAGATTCTTCCCAGAGCCTAAATCACTCTCGGCCAAGAAATCAAAGCAGCATGTTCACCCTGGGCAGACCATTGGAACTGGGCCACCTCCAACATGAGGCCGGAAACGATCCCGGGTTTTTAGCAGCCTTTGACCCTCACCTGCCTCCCTGTTGTCAGAAGGGAGCAGGAAGCAGAGGAGAGCCTCTGAGGATGAGGATCCAGAGCTACACTGTCTTCAACCCCAACTCCAACTCCAGCCCAAGGGGAGAGACAGGGAGACCAGTCTATGATCTCAGGCATTCAACCTGTGATCTCCTAAGTCACTGGGGATTGTACAAAGTCAAGGGGGTGGGCAGGGACAACTTGAAGGACTGCACAGGTCACATACTTCACATCTCAAGGGCGTGTCTCTCATAACATAGCTGGTTGTTGACCACATGACCCCAGTGGGTGCCATTCATAACATTGCTTGGCTCCGTGATTCTCAACTGTGACTGATCGTTAGAACAATCCAGTCAGCTTTAAAAAAACATCCAACCAGAGTGTATCTTAGATCCACAAAATTTCACTATACGGAGGGGATGCCAGAACACTAATAATGCTTGAGGGCACCCTATATTTCCTACCTGCAGCTTTGAATTCACAGAACCAATCTTCGAATTCACAAGGACCCTGGTCTACTTTCTGCTAGACAGCTGTGTAGTTCTGAATTTGGGGTAAAGAAGCAAAGAGTTGGCAGATGACGGTAGGAGAAAGAGACACCTTCTAGAAAGAAAATAAATCGAGAAGAAACCCAGAAGTTGGGACTTGATCAATATCCTCTGATGAGGGCTGCCTATAGAGTAACTGACTGAAAGATCTAAGCCCTGGACAGACACATGGTTTGAGTTCTGCGGTTTGCATGATTTCAACTTTCTTCACTCTGAAACTTCTCCCATTGTATGTGTGTGTGTGTGTGTTTGTGTGCATGTGTGTCTGTCTGTGTTTATTTATGTGTGCTTCTCTGTATGTGTATCTGTGTTTGTATTCTCTCTCTTGTGTCTGTCTGTCTGTCTGTCTGTCTGTCTCTCTTTGTGTGTGTGTGTTTAAAGATAGATAATTTATATAATTGGTGGACTGTGGATATGACTTACTTGGTAAAGTACCTACTGTGCTAAGCATGAGGACCTGAGTTCAGACCCCCGGCATCCATGTAAACAGCTGTAAACAGCTGGATGCTGTGGTACTGCTCTGTAATCCTGGCACTGGAGAGGCAAAGATGGGCAGATGATGGATCTCTGGAACCCAGCTTAGCCTAATCGAATGTGTGAGCTCCAGGTTCAGGGAGAGACAGCCTCAAAAACAAACAGCAAATGGACAGCACAATACGGAAGAAATCACATAAGATAGAAAGCAACCGGGGAAGACACACGACCTCAAACCCTGGCCTCCACGTACACACACACAACACTCCAACCCCCAACTGTGTCCTCTCTGTAACTGAAACAATAGCCAGGGCTCAAGCCTCCCTCCAGAGTCTGTACAGCATTTTCATGTCCATTATCTTCACAGGGTTGTTCAGCTGGCAAAGCCCTTGTCCCAGCCATGGAGCCAGACACCGTCAAAACCGAGGTTTTCCATGACTGTCTACACAGAGCTTTCTCCTTGGCATCTACGGAGATTTTTTTTTTCTCTTTCTTTGAATCTCCAGTTCCTAGGGGAAGACTTGGAGGAGGGGAACAAGGATGAAGTGAACATCTGTGATGTGGTCTCGCTCTTGAACTGCACCATCAAGGAACCCAACAAAGGCTTTGAGTGTGTCACAATGGGACACTCAACAATGCTCAGTGGAGCTGATACAGAGTGAATAGTGCATTAGGAAAACACACTGGGAGGTGGCGGGCAGAAAGATGATTCCAGGGACTGAGAGAGACTTTGGCCATGAGAAGATCTGAACACATGATGCTTGTGAAGTTTTGAGTCTCTCTTCCCCTACTCTCTCTGTGCTGGGGATGCAACCCTGGGATTTATGCATGCTGGGTTCCATCACTAAACTCCAGCCCTGTGTGTTTCTATGGTTGATTCAGTAGAAGTTCTTTGGCCTGCCTCCAACTTATCCAAAGCCAGTGGAAGGGCCCCTGGTGGATGTGGATGTGGCCTCACACTCAGCTGCAGCCACTGTGTACACATCTGTCTTTATGCAGTGGAGCAGGGGAGACAGCACATGGCTGCTGGTAGCCAAGAGAGTCTGCTCCGTGCTAGTCAAATGATCTGAAACATGTCCTTGGAAAGAGTCACATGTTGGCTTCTGTGATCTATCTGCCAAGGGGAGTCAATAGTTGCAGCCTAGAGCCCAGGTAGGTGAACCAGAGAGAAGCAATGGTGTGACCTCGAATTTTATTGCCACCACATTTGAAAACAGAGCCTGGTCGCTGGTTGCCTGGGTGCCTGATCTGATGGGCCCTCTGACACCAGGCCATGTTGTGAGATGATTGTGACATTTGATCACTTATCTCCCCACATGTAGCTGATAGAATCAGGGCTGTGGAAATGGCTCAGTTGGTGAAGAGTTTGTTGTGCGACTGTGAGGACTGGAATTCATATTACATACAAGCCACATGGCATGGTGGTCTGCCTTTGATCTTACCTTGTAAGACAGGAATCTCCAGACCAAGCTGGCAAGCTAAAGTAGTCTAATACAGCAAGCTTCAAGTTCAGCAAGATGGAGAATGGTAGAGTTAACCGTGGGCCTGCCCACACACAAGCACACAAGTATGCCTGCACATACACCTACACATAGATGAACACATATATATACATGCATAAACACCTCATATTTACACATGCAAGAAGTAAATTAACAAAAAATTTTAATGCTGGAAGCATTTCAAGTTATATTTCTGCTCTGAAGTGGAAATTTCTGGTTCTGCTGGAGACTCAGTTGTGTCATGTGATGTTTTTGTCTGGAAACTGTCTTATGGGAGGATGTTTTGCTGAAGCAGACATGTGAGAGGTTATTTTTGCTAAGAACAGACAGGTGGTGTTTCTCTGGAAGCTGGCATGTGATGTTTTGCTGGAGCAGATTCTTGGGAGGACACCTGATGTTTGGAAAGGGTATAAGTATAACCAAACAGACAGTGGTCAATGCTGTGGCATTGGTTCACCTTGCCACTCTTTACTGGCCTTTGTTGGGTTTTGCTGACACTGGTCTTCACTGATGACGCCGTGGAATTGGTTTACCTCACCGTCTTCACTGATCATCACTTGCCGTGACTTCGTAGAAACACACTAAAGAACTTGTGATAGTCTGGCAGCTTCTTGCTGCTTCTGCACAGACTTGGGCCGATTGGCAGAGCCTTGAGGTTTCTTCTGGATTGAAGTGCCACTGTTGCTGATTTGTGAATGGAGTTTGCGAGTGAGTCGAGCTACCAATGCTGATTTATGTGAACTAAACAGCCAATATCCTGACAACGCAGATTAGAATTGCCCCAAAGAACTATTTCTAAACAGGTCCACATCCCCCTTTGCCAGATTAACCTTTCCTTTCCATTACCACTGTTGGGTGGTGGGATAGAAGGGAGGTCAAAGCATTTAAGAACCCTTATTAAAGTAGGTTTTGAAAAATCTAAGCCTACACTGCTCTGTTCCCATGTCCACAGGGGTAAATTGTGTCTTATTTGGGCCCATACACTCATTCCATGCTGCTTCTGCTACTTAAACACACATTTCCTCCTAAGCAAGCCGTCCTGCAGACTGCCGGACTATGTCATCCAAAACACAAAGCTTGCAAGGGGTGACCCACACAGCTGGCACCTCCTAGACCCAATAATAACTTGCGCCCTGTGGGATGAACTATTCTGTGTTTATTCATGGCCTGAGCCCCACCCAAATCCATTTGACATCAATGTTTCCATGGCAAATAATAATCTTCAGATGTAGTAGAGCAGGGGCTGCGGTCGCACAGAGCACAGCCAGATGAGATGAACATGTTGCTTAAGTGGCGGGCACAGTGGTGCCGAGCGGCCGGCAGCCTGTGTGTTCGTGTCCCAGCGGGTTCACATCACAGCCCCGAGGTTGCTCCACTAATGAGGAATGAATAAAATGTGTAGCTCTGCACACTTGACGATGCGCCGCGACATCCCACGTCCGGTGGGAGTGTGTATTTATATGGCGAGGCGGGACTGTCTCGCTAAGACATATGGATGCAGCCCCGCATCTGGAGCATGTGTTCACCTTCCGCGTTTCAAAGTCATCATTTGGGCCGCAGTTCTGTACAGAATTTAAAATAGACTCTGGAGTCTTGCTCTCTGTTGTCTGCAACCCTCACTTAACACCCAGGTCTGGCTTTGTGTAGGCGTCTGTACTCGAATGTTAACATGTCAAATACAAAACTCCATAAAACCAGGGACCCCATGCTATGATAACAAAAGCCATGATTTTGGAGAAGCACCAGAGGAGAGAGGACCAGACACACTGAAGTAGGGGGTTCTTGTCTCCCGAGGGACGGGCAACGTGCTACCCAACAGGGACAAAAGTCCAGAAGAAAAGTTACTACATTTGAACAGGCTCAAGGGTACATTATTCCTGGAAATGCTGAAAGGACGTCTAGGTATCATGGTCCTCGTGTCTCCAAGTGCCCTGCTGACCTGCAGCTGGTATCACCCAGAGCTTGTTGGGAACACAATCTCAGCCTCCTTCCCAGACCTTTTGAATCAGTGTCTGAATTTTAACAAGGTCCTTAGGTCATTCACACACACACACACACACACACACACACACACACACACACACACACACACGAGTGCTGGTTTCTCTGCAGCACCGTGGTGTGGAGTAGATAATTGAAACTGGTGTGCAGGAAGGAAGAGGAGAGAGGCAGAGGATGAAAGAGAGGTGGGGAGAAAAGAAAAAGAATGACAAGAGAAGAGGGGAGAGGAGGAAACAGAGGGTGCAGAGGAAGACGGAAGGGAGAACAAATAATGATGGTTGACATTTGTTGTGTTTGTTGCAGCAGGTGCTTCCTGACCCCTGAGTCCTAGGTAAAGCCTGTGAGGTATGAACTACCACATTTCACTTTGACCAGCCGGCAGCATGGAAATGCATTCAGACTACAGGACACGCGCTTGTCATACATGCTTGGAGCTGCTGAAATCTCGCGGAGATCACCGTTTCTTTAATGGTTGTGGGAATCAGAACTCGCTGTCAGGTATCTTTGGTACATGAAGCATCACTCACATCAGGTCGACTCTGGGCGACCTTCATTCTTCATCCTTTAAAGGAAGTGTTGCAGGAGTGCAGGCTCACTTCAGAGCTGTTGGAAAGCACGGGCGAGCTGTTGGTGATTGTCAGCAAGGTTGCCGATGGCAGCCAAGGAAGCTTGAGTGCAGGTCTGGTGAGTGGTGGATGGTACCTCTGTTTACTCTAGGAAAAAAAAGAGTCTGGAGTTGTGTGTGGTGGGGGAGAGTGAGTGTTGGCGGCATAGCAGCAACTGTGTGTGTTGGGAGGAATGCCCCAGCCTCTTGCTTCCTGGTCCCACTGTTACCTAAGTCCCCACGCCTGGATGCACCAGCTGGTACTCAGGTGCACGCAAGACCTATACACCTCCAGAGACCTCACACTGCAGCGACACGAGCGTCCCAACATGGAAAGAAGTATTCCCACTTGTGTAAGAGCCCAGGAACAAGCGGCGCAGACACCATAACCATCTGGACCTTCAAAAGGAAATTATTCAGTCCCAAATATGTACAAAGACTTCAGACTGACTCACAACTCCTACAGATCTGGGCAGATGAAAGACCACAGAACAAGATGGTGCTGTCACTGCTGGGGAAGCACCCCAGTGCTGTGCATGCTGGGTAAGGGCTGTTGCTGGAAGAAGATCAGGCATGCTGTGATGCTCACGGACCTCTCAGGGCTCCTTGGCACTTTTAGAGTTCTTGTTACTGGATTGTACCCAAAAGTGGCCTCAGGAACAGCTTTGTTTCCAACTAGGTCACTTTTCACTGTGCACTACCATGTGATTTGTTCTTAACATTTCGTTATTGACCACTATGAACAATAGTGACTTATGGAAAAGAGTTTAGCTGGGGTAACGGCTCCAGAGCGATAAGATTCCATCTGGTCGGGACAGCATAGGAGCCAGTGGCAGGCGTGGCTGCAGGAGCAGAAAGCTGAAGGCTCACACCCCAACCTTAGGAACTAAGCTGGAAAGGCCAACAAGTGAGGTGAGCCTATAAACTCTCAGAGCTCCCTGCCCTACCCCAGTGACACGTCTCCTCCAGAAAAGTCACCATGTCACCCCTCTGAAACAGCACCACACTGGAAACCAGAGGTTCAAACACCTGAGCCTGTGCAGGACAATTTTCATCCAAAATGCCACATTCTTCAAACTTAATTTCATAACACATATTGCTTTATATTTTGCTCCATTTTTGTGGGAAAAATGTATTCAGTACCCTCTGGGTGACAAAGCTTTTTTCAAATACAATATTTAGTCATGTTGTTGTTACTATAACAAAATACAAGTCAGCTTTAGGACTGAAAGGTTCATTTGGTGAAGAAGGAACAGGAAGGCACCTGTTAATACAATAATAAAGATCCTTCTTTATTAGTAAAGATGCCTGCAGCCAAGCCTCATGCTCTGAGTTCAATCCTTAGGACCCACATAATGGAAGGAGAGAGCTGCATCCCTCCCTCTGGTTGTCCTCCAAGCTCCAATCATATGCCATGACTGTGTTCTCCCTACACACAAATAAAATATAAAAGAGGACAGAGCCTATGATGGCAGAGAAGGTCTGGTGACAGGTGTATGAGACAGCTGGTTTCATCGTGTCTGCAGCCAGGAGCTAGGGAGGGGGATGCTGGTGATCTGTGGAGGGTGTGTGTGCTGGTGCTCCGTGGGGGGGGGGTGCTGGTGCTCCATACATGTGTGTGTGTGGGGGGGGGTGCTGGTGCTCTGTATATGTGGGATGCTGGTGCTCTGTTTGTGGGGGGATGCTGGTACTCTGTGTGGAGGGATGCTGGTGCTCCATGGAGAGTGCTAGTGTTCCTTGTGTGGAAGGATGCTGGTGCTCCATGGGGGGTGCTGGTGTTCCCTGTGTGGGGGATGCTGGTGCTCCCTGTGTGTGTGTGGGGGGGGTGCTGGTGCTCTGTATGTGTGGGACGCTGGTGCTCTGTGTGTGTGGGGTGCTGGTGCTCCATGGAGGGTACTGGTGTTCCCTGTGTGGGGGATGCTGGCACTCCCTGTGTGTGTGTGTGTGTGTGTGTGTGTGTATGTGTGTGTGTGTGTGTGTGATGCTGGTGCTCTGTCTCTGTGTGTGGGGGGGTACTGGTGCTCTGTATGTGTGGGACACTGGTGCTCCATGTGTGGGGTGTGCTGGTGCTCCATGGGGGATGCTGGTGCTCCATGTGTGTGTGGGGGGGATACTGGTGCTCCTTGGGGGGATGCTGGTGCTTCATGGAGGGTGCTGGTGCTCCCTGTGTGGGGGTGCTGGTGCTTCCTGTGTATGGAGGGTGTTGGTGCTCTATATGTGTGGGACGCTGGTGTTCCGTGTGTGTGGGGTGCTGGTGCTCCCTGTGTATGTGTGTGTGTGCTGGTGCTGTGTGTGTGTGTGTGTTGCTGGTGCTCTGTATGTGTGGGATGCTGGTGCTCCGTTTATTTTCTCATTTTTGTGCAATCCTGGATGCCAGCCTGTGGGTTGGTGATGTTCATGCTCATTCTGGGTCTCTTCTCCTGGGACAAAGCTCTTTGGAAACAACCTCACAGATGCGCCCAGAGGTCGTGATAAGGATTAGTGGTCACACATAGCTTGAGCCATCCCAGGCAAGCTTGTTTGTGAAGAGTGCTGTGGACTTAGCACCTCCACGCACATGCACAACAAAACTGAGGTGCCTGTTCAGACGCAACGAAAGCTTCAAGATGGAGCCGAGCACAAAGCTCTTCTGAGTGTGATGACGTGAGTCTGACGGCCATGCAGTCAGCTCTACCTACCGAACCACACAGCCAAGTTCTAGAACTACCAAGCTGCCTTACATTTACAAAACAAAATCTAGCCTGGGGCTGGTGAGCTGGCTCAGGGCTCTGGTGTGGGCACACCCTTCTCACAATAAACAAAAACAAATAAATATCTTTTAAAAATCATTGAAGAAAGGAAAGAGTACTGCGCCACCATGTACAAGAAATTATAAATAAGTGAAACGTAATTAAATATTTATGAAAGGTCAGCTTGGAGCTGGTGAGGGGGTTCAGCAGATAAGAGTGCGTGTTCTTGCAGAGGACCCAAGTTTGGTTCCCAGCAGCCACAAGGCAGCTCATGACCATTTCTGGTTCCAATTCTGTGGATCTAACAAGCTCGTCTGGCCTCCTTGGGAACTCTAAATGCAGACGGTACACATACACGCATACAGGCAAAACACCCATAGAAGACGATTTAGCCTGAAAAGAACTGGGTCACTCTCTCCACTGTCCTGGGAGCCTGCTGGGTATGTAGTGCTTTGTGTCCCTGGTTGGGTGACTGTCATGGTTTGGATGTGATTTGTTCTTAAAGGATTTACATACTGGAGGCTTTATTCCCATGCTGTCATAGAACCTTTAAGGAAGAATTACTGCTGATATTATGGAGTGAATGACTTGTTGCAAGAATGAGCGTTTGCCATAGAGAGAATTTGGTTCTTGAATTCTCTGCTTCCTGTTTCAGACTTTCAGGTCCCCACACTGTGGGTTAAATAAACCTCTTAATCCAGTGTCTAGCTTCAGGCAACATAAAATGGACTAACACATTGTGCTGGCTAGTTTTACATCAGCTCGATATAGACTAGAGTCACTTGAGAGATGGGAACCTCATGGAGAAAATGTCTCCATAAGACAGGCATGTAGGGTGTTTTCTTAATTAGTGATTGATGGGGGAGGACCCAGCTCATTGTGGGTGGGGCCATCCCTGGTCTGGTGGTTCTGAGCTCTATAAGAAAGCAGGCTGAGCATGCCATGATGCAAACTAGTAAGCAGCACCCCTCCATGGCCTCTGCATCCGCTCCCCAGGCTCCTGCCTTGTTTGGTTCCTGTCCTGACTTCCTTTGATGATGAACTATGAGGTGGAAGTGTGAGCCACATGAACTCTTTTCTTCCCAAGCTGCTTTGGTCATGGCATTTCGACATATCAATAGCAACCCTAACCAGGGCATGCATGCTCCTTGGGCTGGGTGAAGTTTCAGGTGGCACTGGACCTCATATCTTCTATCTTGGATATCCCACTGGGCTCAGACAGGTCCTCAAAGCTCTTTTCCCACATTGAATGCAGCGTTGGCATTCAGTGATGGCCTGCCATCTTTGCCTTTTCACGTCCTCTGACTCTTTATCCCCTCTTCAGATGTAGGAAGACTCAGAGCCTTCCCCTAGGACCTGGCTGCTACTTTCCATCAAGGCCACTCCCTCATCTTCATCCTTCTGTCATTGTCTCCATGGTGACTCCCCTGCTCCATCCCGAACAGGGCCTTCAGGAGGATTCTGCTGCAATGTCTTTTGAGATGGGAGATAGAAGGTAGATGTCCACATCAGAAGAACAGATGTTTTCTATACATGTTTCTACTGCATTCACCCAGCTTTTGGTGACGATGGAGTGTCATGCTTCCTGCATGTTCAAACCCTCTGTGATCTTTGGATTCCACAGAAGATGGGGGCAGGGAGCACATCCAGGTGGAAGATAGGCTGTGTGGAAGGGAACTAAGTTATGTAGAAGAACCAGAGGCTTTCTTGAACTCCACCATCATGGCCCTCTGAAGCTCTGACCTTATGCAAACCGTGGCTGCCCTTGTGTCCCAGGAGAGTTGAGATGAGTTCAGATCTAGCACGCAGGACACTCGTCTAGACTCGTTAACCACTTCTCTCGTCCCTTCCTCTCAGCTTCAAACATAGAAGAAACTCCAATGCAAAGTAAACACAGGTTTCATAGTCTTAGAGGACTGTGTCCCATGTTCCTCACATATACCACTGGGCAAAAACGAAGATTGGAGTGTAGCAGAGACGGACTCCATGTATGGGACACACTCCCGGCCACTCCCATCAGGGATGCTTGGAAGGCGATTATGGTTGTGCTAAGTGACTCTCAACTCTTTGTTCCTTCGGGAATTGTTTTGTGATGAATATGGTATTTTGACCAAAAAAGACCTTACTGATTAAAAGTGTTGTAAACTACAATCATCTGGGACGAGTGTGGCTACAAGTGTGGGACGCTTTCCATGAGGGAAAGGCCACGGGATCAAAATGTGAGTACACACAGGAGCTTTTTTAATTAATTAATTAATTAATTAATTAATAATTAAAGAGAGCCAGGCGTGGTGGCACACACTTTTTTTTAAAAAGTTATATTTATTATATATAAGTATACTGCAACTATCTTCAAACACCCCAGAAGAGGGAATCAGATCTCTTTATGGATGGTTGTGAGCCACCATATGGTTACTAGGATTTGAACTCAGGATCTTCAGAAGAGCAGTCAGTGCTCTTAACCGCTGAGCCATCTCTCTAGCCCCACATAGGAGCTTTCAAATAGCTTTCTAGCAGTAAACACTGGTCTGGCTCTTTAAGAGCTGTATGACAGAGGTATATGGAGGGCTTGGAGGGAGGACAGGGAAAGGAGAAATCATGCAGTTATAATCTCAAAAATAAAGTTATTTTTAAAGAAGAATCCCATGACAGCATCAAGGAAAACCAAACGTCCTTATTCCTTATACCCGAACAGTCCATCTCTATTGCTCCGGTTCGTTCCTAGAGCAGCCCTTTGCCCAGGTGTCTGAAAGGTATCACCTCCAGCACTGAGCCTATGAGAACTGGAGGCAATGGCGCCCTCTACAGGTATAAAGATGGTAAATGTGCTACATCCTTGGGATGGGCTGATCACAGTGAAACTGAAATACGCGTAGCCACATATCCTGTGGGAGATCTTAACATTTAATACTGAGCCAGCACTAATTAGCAACTGTGCCTGGGTAGGAAAGAGCACAATGAGGACTCAGTGGGAGCACTCCTCCACATCCCGTTACCCCTGAGGACTCAGTGGGAGCACTCCTCCACATCCTGTTACCCCAGGGCACAAGAGTAGGGTCACTTCTGGACACTAACAGTAGGTTAGTGTTGCTGGGAAATGGGGAATACTCTGAGATCATAACATTTTATTTAATTTCTCAAAAGGGATGGGCGGAAAGCTGGGTGAGGTGGCTCATGCTGTAAACCCAGCACTGAGGAGGCCAGGGCAGGGGGAATCACAGCAGGCTCAAGGCTAACTGGATCTGTACAGTGAGTTCCAGCCAACGATGTCGCAAACCAAGCCAAACAAAAGGTTCACTTTTAAGCAAGCAAACGGTGGGGACGGTTCACAATTGTGGGTGGTAGAGCTGGAGTGTTGATGGATTTGTTGTTATTGTTGCTATTTTGAAGGTGTATGCGTGTGTGTTGTTTTGCATTTTGCATTTAAAAGCACGGAGAGGAAGAAGAAATAGCAGAATACCGTGTCTAACAATAGACACACGCCCACATGGCGTCATAGGGCCACAGACCTCTTGGCTCCAGCAGAAAAAGTCACCTGTGTTGAAAAAATTATTAGGGGCTGATAACTTACCTGAGCAAACCAATTGTCATCTTCTGGAACATTCCAGAAGTTCTGCAATCTCCGCATCAAATGCCTGCATCTGGACTGGCTGGCCTTGTTTTTCTGATGAGCAACCATTCCTATGTTGGATACAGAGTAGAGTATCAAAAGGAAAGTTACATAAAACAGCTTTTTGAGAAGCCCAGTGGGGATCTGGCAGAGAAGTTACCTGTGCCTTGATGTGACTGCCACCCATACATCTTGCTTCAAAGCTCCCATGCTCTGTTGGCATTTGAACCTGCGTTAGATCTAAGTTGTGATTCTCATAGCTCAAAGCCCCTTAGTGTCAGCGGGCTAAAAGCTCCTCTTGGTTTTGGAGTGGCAGACACTGTTTCAAATGCTTAGTGATGCAGTTATGGTATGACCCAGACCCTACCTCCGTCAACAGAAGACAAACGCCAATGACCCTGTCATGCTCGAATCTGGCTCTTTTTCACCAGTCTACATGATTGACAAAAGTGGTGGTCCAAGTGTGGGCTCTGAAGGTTTCCCGAGCCCACCATTTACTGACTCAGTGACTTTATGCACGAGCCTCAGTTTCTTCATCTGTAGTTAGTTTAATATTGTTAGCTCAAACTTTTTAGATAAGTTAATTTGTTAATTATTAGTAACCATTCGCAAATTTATACACACACACACATATATAATTTCATTTATATTCTCCTTTTATTTTTTCTTTCTTAATTATTTTTTTTGCCAACTTAAGGTTTTGTTTGAGGATGAAATAAGTTAACACACAATGTGGCAATGTTGGGGTTGATAGAGCCCGCCCTGTACACCGACTGCGGTGATCTCAGATTATAAGGGACTGGAAGATTCCTGTTCCCAGTAGTAACATAGCCATCATGCCAAGGAACTCATTGTTAGCATTTTCTTAGTGGTGTGGTGCTGGCATATAAAATACAGCACATGTAATTATATCCAGCCCATAATACTTCACAATGATAGGAAACATCTATGTTGCTGATATATGTATTTATTATACTTGATTTTGTTTTTTTTTTATTTTTCCTTTTTGTTTGTTTTTGAGATGTGCTTTTAATGTGTAGCCTTGGCTATCCTGGGACTTTAAATGTATGTCAGGCTGGCCTTAGACTCACATAGACACACACCTGCTTCTGTCTCCTGAGTGCTGGGATTTGAGGCTTGTTGTCTACCATGCCTATTCATGGCCGTTCCACTACAGTTTGCTTGTTACAGAGGTTGATGCAGCCCTTCAAACTCATATCAGAGGAGGACATTGAATTCCAGACCCTCCTTGCCCTCAGTCACACACCATGCCAGGTTTCTGGGTGTGTGCCACCACACCCAGCCACTCCACCACAGACCTTTAGTTGTTATTCAAGCATGTCGCCCCACTTACATTTTTGAAAGTGGATTGTAAAGCAGTGTGCTTTGTCCTCCCAACAGCAGCTCCGTACACCTCGTGATTACCAAATCTCTTGATTGTACCAGGAGCCCATGTCTCATGAGTGACCTGTGCCTTCTAGGTTGTATAAGTGCATCCCATGATGTTTGCCGAGTGATGAAATTACCCAATGATTCAGAATGATCCCAATCCCTGTCGTTAGGTGACTCGTGACAGTGCATCATTTAGGACCGTGACTGACAGACCAGAAAAAGCTCAGAGTTGAGACTGCAGTGATTCCTGCAGACTAGAGCATGGCTCTGGTTGATGAGGAAAACACATCCATCTGTATTTGACCATCCGTATTCCGATTGATTCAGAGGAGACAGTAGGAAACTGGATTCTTTTCACCAGTGGATACAAAAGCATATAATTAAAACCTCCTCCTGCTTTGGGGCACTAAGAGATGTCCATGCAAAGCAGAGAATGAAATCCAGCAATAGAATCTCATGAATGAAGACAACAGCGCCCTTTTGAATGGGAACAAAGCTAAGTGAACTTCTACTGCTTCTGTGCTTGAAACGTGGTCATGTGTGGCTTTGTCTAAACAGGGAATCATATTTGTGGTGTGTTTCCCATTGTTTTAAAAGGGCTATAGAACCTTGTAATAACTCTGGGTCTGTTTAATAAGCTCATTGGCATGCAAAGACAGTACATTCTGAACATGAAACTTTTTTTTTTTTTTGCCTAAGAAATTGGTTTTCTTCCAGACAGTGATGATATACATTTACGGCGCTCCTAACTGACCTGGACCAGTATGGGATCTTTACATCTGATCCCACACTTCCTCATTGCTGTCCTGCTGGGGAAGTTCCTTCGAGTCCCCCAAAGTCCATGCCTATTCTAGGCAGGATTTTTCCCTATTTTTTCCAACATCTACCATGACAAGTTCAGCCTTCTTTTTTTTTTTTTTTCTTTTTTTCTTTTCGATTTGGTTTTTTCGAGACAGGGTTTCTCTGTGTAGCCCTGGCCGTCCTGGAACTCACTCTGTAGACCAGGCTGGCCTCAAACTCAGAAATCCACCTGTCCTGCCTCCCAGAGTGCAGGGTTTACAGGCGAGCGCCACCACTGCCCGGCAACCTTCTTTATTTTTAAGTTAACTTTCATGGGTTGCACATTGTTCAGAGCACTGCATATATCTGTAAGAACACTTGCCTTGGGTCATGGAAACTCCCTGCCTCCTTCAATCCGGAAGCTTCACATCATAGTGCCAGGTTCTGCTCACAGCCAAGGATGTACTTGTACAGCTGAAGAGAGCAGATACGAGTCTGAGTCTGAATACCTCTCAGAGTGGCAGTGCCAGCCGGACTGTGGCCTCTCCTTACAGCATGGGTGCCCAACACCATGCAGATGCCCCATTCCATATGACTCTTTGGAGCCTATTGTATGTCATGAGACCCTCTAAATTATATTGCCTCAGCCACGCTCCAACAAAGCTCCGGTCCTGCTCACCCAAGCTCTCTCTGGCTCCTGGGTCTGGATAGACCTTCACCAGGCTCTGCTCTCCCTTGGCCCTTGGCCCTTGGCCCTTGGCCCCTCCTCTGGTCCTCTGGGTGTCTTTCCTGGCTGGTCTCCCAGCAGAGTTTATTCCCTATTCTCCACCCTGGAAAGACTCAGAGACAGATCTCAAAACTGTAGTGGCTCCCCCACAGGATAGAAGAGGGAATTCTTAGGGTCCTAGAGCCCTCTCAAGAGGGACTGACACACACACACACACACACACACACACACACACACACACAACACTTGCACAGACTTCTAGCTGCTCTATAGTGGGTATATGTTGGGATGAAGGAACAGAGGCGTGCAGTGTTCACCTCAGATCCCACTCCTGAAAACCACTGCAAGTTTAGGCTTCTGCTGTCATCAGCAAGCAAGAGAATCGACAAGTGCACCAACTGGAAAATGCATGCACGTACACACACGCACGCAGGCACACATGCACGCAGCACCAGAGCGCAAAAAGTCTACATTAATTATCTACCCCAGTTGCTCTCCACCTTATTTTCTGAGATAGATTCCACTAGAGTCGCTGAGGACCAAGCCCTAGAAATGAGCACACCCCCCACCCCCAGTCTGGTGTCCTTGCTTCTGGGAAAACAGGCCCGCGCTACCACATCTAGTTTTTATGCTTTAGCACTGGAGACCAAACAGAGGCCTTCATGCCTATCGGTAAGCACTCCGGTTTGGACAAGAAGCACTTTGCCATCTGAGTCATCTGTCCAGACCCTCACCTTTCATCATTGTTAGGATTTCCATTGCTGTGATGAAGACCATGACCCAAAGCAACTTGGGAAGGGAAGGGTTTATTTAGCTTATAGTTCTACATCGCAGTCCATCAGCTAAGGAAGTTAGAAGAAGAACTCAATCAGAGAGGGGGCGTCTGGAGTCAGGAGCTGACGCAGAGGCCACGGAGGGGTCTGCTCACTGACTTGCTCCTCACAGCTTGCTCGGCCTACTTTCTTATAGAACCCAGGACCACCAGCCCAGGGGTAGCCCCACCCACAGAGAGTTGGGCCACCTCCCATCAATCAGAAATCAAGAACATGCTCAATGGACTTGCCTACAGACCGATCTTAGGAACATTTTCTCAATTAAGACACCCTCTTCCTAGATATGACTAGGTTCAGTCAAGTTGATGAAAACTAACCGGAAATTTCTTCCTTGTATTTCTCCATAGTTTGTAGTTTGTTTTTGTGTGTTTGTTTGTTTTTGTTTTATGGACTTCTTCCATAAAGTGCAAGTTTTTGTTTTTTGGGTTGTTTTATTTTTAAGGTTTTTACTCATTTTATGTATATGAGTTTTCTATCTACACATACACCTGAGTGCCAGAAGAGGGCATCAGACCCCACTTTAGATGATGAACCACCATGTGTTTGCTGGGAATTGAACTCAGGACCTCTGGAAGAGCAGCCAGTGCTCTTAACCACTAAGCCATCTCTCCAGCCCGAGTACCACGTTAAGAGGTTGCTACCAGAGTCCTCTCTGCTGTACTGAACTCAAGTGAAGCTTGGCTCATCCCCATCTCTCAGTCCATGCCCCCCTCCCCCCTCCTCCCTGCCCTTCCCCCCCCCCAGCACATTGCCAACCCTTGCTGTTCAGGTCTTGAGATAAATGCCTGGGCCTCCCCTCATCTTCCCCTCCGGCGTCTGTAGCAGTTCTCAGGTGCTCTGCATACAGGAAGTGTTCAAAAGCTCCAAGTCAGGCAGTTGTGTATGGACACCCCAAAGGCCTGTCCTCCAGAATGGTCATTCTCACTCTGAAGGCCTCGAGAGGGCTTAGGGGGGCTCTGCAAACCCTCTGAATTGTGCAAAATCTTTGACACGCACAATTTTATGGTAAAAGGCTTTAAAGATTTCTTTCATCTCCAATGAGCCTATGACCTAAAAACCGTGGAGAAGCCCTGACCCCTGGATCTGCTGGAGTATGACAGATAAGCAAATGAAAGCCCAATTGTCTCAAATGCCTGATGACAGGCCCTTGCTTGTGCGCATGCTCAGTAAACGGTCATCATTGCTTTAGTGTCCCTGTCCTGGTTTCAGAAATACTCACACTCTTGGCCCCTGGTCCTAGGTCCGGGGGCGGGGGGGGTGTCCAAACTGTCCCAGGGAAACTCCTTTTAATTTATTTACTTAGTGTGTGTGGGCGGTGTGCCAGAGCATATGTGTGAAGGTCTAAAAACAACTTGCAGTAAGTAGCCAGTTTTCCCATCCTGCCACATGGGTCCCAGGACCTAACTCAGGTTGTTAGGTTTGGCAGCCAAGCCCCTGTACTCAGTGAGCCATCTGGATGGCCCTGGAGAACGTTAGAACATGCAGATCCCTGGGTCCCATTTCAAGGACAAAAGGACAGAATGACCAGGAGAGGGCCCAATTCTCAGCCCCTTTATCATGTGTCCTTAGATGGTTCCAGAAAGCAGCAAGGCCTGGGGGTCATCATTTCGGGGTCCTTGTGAGCTCACAGGTCACAGCGTCCACATGAACGGTCATGCTCACCCCATCCTTCGTGCTCCGGGAGGTACCTACTCTGAGAGTTGAGGCAAATTGCCGAAGCCTTTGAGGGACTGTGGGCTGCAAAATCTTTCCGAACAAAGGATGAAGTATCTTCATAATTATATCCAGGCCTAGATTTAGGCTACGGCTCATGTGGCCTCTTGAACTTTAAATAAATACCTATTCTGTTCCTTGTTTAAACAGGTGTAAGAGCATCGGCGCAGACTGGATTCATCTGGGCAGGAAGGCAGCTCTCGCAGCTGTCAGAAGCACGCTGCCCTTTCATTTCTTACCAGAGAGGAAGCTAATTATACTGTCACTGAGAAAAATAAATGTACAATTCCTACTGAAACTCAATGAGCAGGGAGATAAACCTTCTGTGGGGTGCTCGGTGGCATGCCTCGGTGGCTCAGTGTCAACTTAGGTGGCCACGGGGACTTTGAGGTCACTGCAGTGGAGAGACTGTGGGCTGGCAAGACTGTCCCCAGAATCAATTAATTCTCTCTCTCTCTCTCTCTCTCTCTCTCTCTCTCTCTCTCTCTCTGTCTCTGCCTTTGTGTCTCTGTCTCAGTGTCTGTCTGTCATTCTCTCTCTCTCTCTCTCATACACACACACACACACACACACACCCATTCATATCCATCACTGTCATGTATGTGCACACACATATAGACATTCTCACATTCTACAGTGTAACTCACACATACCATCAACACACATGCCTTTCTCAAACACACTCTCACGCATGCGCGCATGGAGAACTCATCCACATCCACATAAATACACGCCCCTGCCCACCTCTGATCCCAGAGTGCCTTCAAACGCAACCAAGTTTTTCTTCCCATGGGCTTCTGTTTTGTAGTTCCCTATTAAAATGCCTGGACAGTTCCAAGCTTTAGCATTTACAAGCCTCTGACTGCTCAGAGGGGCACTGGGGAACTCCACCACCATGGCTACTAGGTCAATGCATTTCTTCACCCCACAGTCGGGACCCACCTCCTGGGGAGACTGAACAGGGCTGGATGCCTGGGCTTCACCAGGCTTCATTGGCTGCGGTAGACCCTGGCCACTGACACATGCTTCTGTGGTGGTTGCGGGGGGGGGGGGGGGGGGGGCGGGGCTGAAAGTCACTGAATAGAGCAAAGGGTCCGTGAATGAGGTCCTTTCCTGGGGACTTCCTTTCCCTTTGAAGAGGTGCCTTCCCATAGCAACACAAGGACCTCTACCATGTCACAGCAAGGAGAAATTTCCCCATCCTGGCCTTTGAAGTGGAGGAAAACTAGCAACCACACACAGACCTGTCCATTAAGAGAGCAGTTCAATGTGTCAGTAATTTCCCATGATGCCACTGGCCTAGAAACTTCCAACGGAAACCTTGTTTGCAGCCTAAAGCAGTTTTTATAAGCAGCAGTAGGCAGGCTGTCTCCATAGAGGACTCAATCCCCAGGGAAAGGGACCCTTCTGACTGGGAGTGGACTGGGTGACTAGGACTTCCTGTGGGTGGCCTGGGGGTGCTGCTGAATGTGTGCGCTGCTCTCTGAGAAAGGAGATGGAGACCCGCTGAGGAGGCACGTGTGTCTGAGGGTGCAGCTTCAAGGGAGCCGGTTAACCATTGTAAGTCTCAGCTTCCTCCTCCACATGAAGTTCCTCACCATAGGTCCTCAAACAGATCTCAGTGACGAAATGGCAGAACTCTTCACGGAAGGGAATAGCTGGGGACACGGTTTTGTTCTTCATGTTGTACCAGTGTCCCCTTCAGATCCAAAACAAGGATGGTAGTTTTTTTTCCTCAAGCTGTGTTAACAAGTTAACAGACATTGTGACTTCTTACTATTAAAAAAGCAGCTACCAACTCCAGTGGCTTAAAATAATGCAGATTTATTAGCATACGGTGCCAGAGGTCAGAAGTCTGAAATGGGTCTCACTGGATTCAAATCAAGATGTTGGCGAGGCTCCTGCAGGAGCCTCTCAGGGAGAATCCATCTTTTTGACTTTTCCAGCTTCTAGAGGCTTCCTGCATTCCTTGGCCCTCAGCCTCTCCCTTCATCAAAACTAGCAATTTGGCATCTTCAAGTTTTTCTGTCTGTCACTCTCCTGCCTTCCTCCTGCACTCACAAAGGCCCTTGTGATTACATGGGGTCCACACAGATCATTCAGGAAAACGTCCCCATCTCAAGATCCTTGACATAGACACACCTGCCAGCCTTCTTTGCCAGCAAAGGTAGCAGCCACTGCTCTTCATTCGAATGTGGACCTGCTTGCTGGGGACGCCTACTTTGTCAGAGAGTGGAGAATTTAAAGGTTTTACTCTTTCGACCCGGGACTTGCTCAGTAACAGATGCTGGTAGAGGGCGAAAGAAAATATTCAATAAATACACTTGACCAGGAGATTCACAAACTGCCAGGTGGGGAATTTGGTCATTTCCCTCCCAGAGACAGGAAGGTGTGAATCTGTTTTACTTGTGGCTGTGATTTTACAGCTCTTGACACAACAAGGTCGTAGTTTTTGCTTGCTTGTAAAAAACCATGCCTAGCATATTTGAGAGGGACTGATGGTCTCCATGGCAACCTGAGGTGATGACTAACTTCGCAGGTAGTTTAATCTCTGGGGAGTCTAAGCCCTGGGGGTTAAAACCTGACTGAGACTTGGTCCTCCTCTGAGACAAGGGCAAACAGGGAAGAGAAGACTGCTATGCAACTCACTTCAGAATATGTGACTTTTAAAATGCTTTTCCAAACCAGTCGAGAGCTCAGATGTGGAGTTTGGACTGGGAACTGGAACTCAGTGGGAGGTCTGTGAGGGTGGAGGATGGGGGTGCTCCCGGCTTCCACAACACAAAACAGGTGGTTTCAGCAGTGTGTTGGTGGGGAGGGTGGGGAGGCAGGAGGGAAGAGGGGAGGGGTAAATACTAAGTGGGGGTGCTTCTGGGAGGAGGGGACCCAGCCTCCTAGACCTGCTCTGGACAACACAGAGTAACAGATGAGACTGTGAACCTTCCCGGGTGTTGCTGGGGACAGCACAGGACTGACCAGAGGCCCAGGGAGGAACCCAGAAGATGGTCTGGCAAAGGCATCTCTGTAGGGGCGAACCAAAGCATATAGTGCAGAGGCTTTGGAATGAAAGACACACGCACAGAAAGGGAAGTCTAGCCAAGCAGGAACTTCCCCCAGAGAAGACCAGCAAGTCCAGTGGTAAATCTTCCCTCCTCGACTGTGATGTGGAGTCCAGCCACGGGCAGGGCCAGCCGAGCCTGTGACCGGCTTTAATTATTTTAGGGTAAGAAATGTGTGCTTTGTGAACACGCCAGATGTCTTTCTTTTGTTTATTTTAATTTTTTGTTTGTTTTACTTTTTGTTGTCGTGGATGTTGTTGTTTTAGTAGAACTTTAAATATGGAATGGGTAACAGGGTCCTTATCCTTCTTTGGGAAGGCGCAGCTGGAGACTCAAAGAATCTTTTTTTTTTTACAGCTCAAGACTCTGGAGCGGTAAATCATGAAAATGTGATAAATCAGGATCCCAGAAGTGGCTGTTCTGGGGTCCCCTGGGGGGGGCTCTTAATAACCTCAACACATTGTGTGGATGGGGGAGACATTGGGGTTGTGGAGTATAGAGGGGAAGCACCCCTGTTAGTCATCAAAACGGACAAATGACCCAAGCTACACCTTCTCTCACAGGCCCAACACCAACCTGGTTACAGAGCTTCCTGGGCAACAGGAAGTTGCTCGTGGCTCTCCCAATGCTGGAGTTGACCAATCCCCCTTTCCACCAAGAACACAACAAATCTAAGTCTGTAGTCTCTGCAGCAGAACTGCCTGGCATCAATTAGCACCAACTTCTGTCAAGTGGCAACCCTTACCCAAGCATGGAGACGTTCTCAGTGCGAGTATTTAACATGATCTATAAACGAGCAGCCATGACTTGCCCTCACGAGGCAACGAGACAAGAGGCAAACTGTGACCCTGTTACCCGGGGATAAGCCTGTGACCAGAATCAAGTCCAAGGGTCCCATCTCCCTCAAACTTTCCAGCCAGCCACACAAAAATAGATTTCCCAGGACTCACAATTGACAGATTACATCCAACTGCTCTTGTTCAAAGATGTCTTCATAAACAAACAACAAACAAACACCAACCAAACAAACAAACAAAACCCCATGACTTCCCTGTTCAGAGTGGAGGAGAAGCTGAGGGTGTGGAAGTAGAGGGGGTGGGGAATTTATTCAGGAGCTGGGAAGCTGAGAAACAGATTTGAAGACAAATACTTCAAAGCCCTCTAGAGAACTCACATAAAACACAAACCATCGAGCGAATGAGTCAAGCCCACTTGGAGTTTCTAGGGAGGGGAGTTTACCAGCACCACGAATAATTTTTCATCTGTCACGAGATCCTGAACCAGCAGAAACCTGGATGGCCACAGGGAAATGGGTCTCCATCTGATCTTTGCTTCCCAAGCCATATTTGTCAGGGGGCAGCAAAGACAGGAAGTCCGCGCTCTTCATTCCGTTTTGACCTGTATGACAAACGGAGAATAGTATATATATTTTTTTAGGCAGCTGGAACCCAGAGGGCTGATGTAACCACGAGAAAGACCACACACCCACACTGGACTGGATGTGGAAGTCCTTTACAGGCAGTAACCTTAGACACCTTCTTGCGCCTGGCCCTGCTAAAGGGCAGCCAGGCTGGTTCACCTGGGTAGAAACTACGCCCCTGTCCATCTCCTAGTTCCATACTGCAGATCCACTGTCCTCCCACAGAAATAACGTGACTGCCCAGAAAGCCAGCCAGGTCAACTGCCTTAGATGGCCAACTATGGAGGACCTTTCTCTCAGAGCTCACCGGGTCTCCGTACCTTAGCGTCACCCACCCACATCGACAGTTTTTCTGCGCGGTGATGCCCCGCCCTGCACTGACTCAAGTGTCTCCCATTCGAAATGCAGCAGAGGCAGCACTGGCCAGAGGTGACCGAGAGATTCACGCGGTTTTCCCTGAATGGCCACGAGGGGGCAGGAAAGAGGCCAGAAGCCACGGGTCAACCGGCTTGCTGGTGGCGCAAAGAGGCGCGGAGCAGCGACAGCGCTGGCGGCCAGGAGGCGGCGGGGGTCCCCGGGAGTCTCTGGAGGACAGTGAAGAGACGCAGCTGGGTCCGCACCCACGCCAGCCGCCCTGCGATTGGTCCGGGCACCCGGGTTCTGCTGGCACGGTGACTCGACACCGGAGTTCTACAAGTGCTCGCCCGGGGGCTCGTGGCTCTGAGTTGGGAGGAAGAAAGGTCCCTTCATCCCTCACGCGGACATTACATCCTGGGAAAAAGGATGTACTTCCATTTCTTCCCGCCTTCCCTTCTGCCTCTGGGAACCTACCTGCCCCGATCCTGGTGACACTGGTACCCTTCCACCGCGCCCCCACCCCCGACCCCGACCCCACTATATTTTTTGTATACACCGAGTGCAGAGTCGCTGACATTAGCCGATTAGTCTTTGTGACTCAGGAGCCAGCTTTTGATAATGAATTTGATGGGCCACTTCCTTATTTCCCCGTTCCACACCGGCTCTGTCAGCTCTTAGGACTGATTTCCACACGTGTCGGTCTCCCTACCCCAAGAAGATGCCACTCAACGGGTTCTCCTCTCTTTGCCAGCCTCTGTCCATTTTCCTTCTCCCAGATTCTGAATCCTTGGAACAGGAGTTAACCAATGGATCTGGTCCAGCAGGGTCAACAAAATTTAAAAACATATCGATCAACTTTCAGTGGAATCTTTACGAATTGTGTGTTTTGAGTGGATATTTTATTCTTTAGTAAAAATATTTTCCCAGTTTTCTCTCTTAAGGAGAAAGAAAACTCTCGGCTTTAAGAATATTTGACAGTGCTTTGTTTCCCAGATGATAATTATTTTGAATATCTAATAAGATTATGTACCTAATAATATCCAATTAATATCTAATAAGATTATGTACCTAATAATATCCAATTAATATCTAATAAAATCATGTAGAAATTTTATTGTTTTTTTCAAATAGACCTGGCTCGGGGAGATTTGGGAACTGTTCTGATGCTAATAAACAATCGAGTAAGAAAAAGATTTTAAAAGCCTTAACAGCAAATCCGAAGAAAGCCTGCTTTCCTCCTCGGGGCCTAGCTATCTGAAGGTGTGCTCAGTGGGGTCGGGAGCAGGTGGGCCCCTCCCAGGGTTTCAGGTTCCACTCTCTCCCACCCCCTCCAGGAGGAAGCTAGTCCAACTTGACAGAGAGCAATGACCTCAGTGTACCAGCATCTAAACGAGGGACAGCGACAGCGAGGCTCCCTCACGACACTGTCGCCCAGGGCTCCTAAGATCTGCGCATGTGGTTTGCTTGTTTTGGGCCAGGGCTGTGGCCTTCTGTTACTCAGCGTCTAGTTCCCCAGCAGGGCCGTGGCCCAGGATTTTCCGCGCTCTCTTCCTCTCTCTTTGGCTGATTTTCGCCCTCCAGCCCTCGGGAATTCCGCCATTTGTTCGCATCTCCAGCAGAGGGTAGGCAGGAGAAAGAAATGCTGAACAACAAGGCAGTCTTGGGTTTCTGAGTTGACTCTTCCAAGGTTGATGGGAAAAGAGCCATGCTGTTGGCTAAAATGGGATTTGGGGATTATCAGTGGACTTAATCTGGTTTCACATCTACCATCTCCGCAAATAATTAGAGATTACTAGTCACATTCAGAAGTTGCATTAACCTCAAAGAATTCACAGAAAATCTCAATAGGCTTAAATTCCATCCTGGGATCCAGAATGCGAAGTGCGTGTTACCGCTCCAGATAATTAACATTATAGGCTCTCCCCCCCTCACCCGGGGGCGGAGCTACAACACCTAGGTGGGTGAAAAGACTTGAAATACAGTATGAAGGGGAGAATAGCCCATGTAGGAAGAGGAGAGGCTGTGCAACATTGTTTCCTTCCCTGGTCTCCATGGGAATATTCTGATTCCGGAGGTCTTAGAAGAGCCTTGTTTTTAGCACGCGTTGGAGGCCACCAGGCAGAGGTTGATTCATGAAGACCGTTCTGGACACAGAGGCTCCCCGTGGGGTCAGAGAAGGGGAAAATAGAGAGCTTTAGTCCAGAGTTCCTGTGAGAGCCCTGCATTGGCAGTCAGCCGAGAACGCTGTTGGTCCTACAGGGTGCTTAAGGGGAGAGATTCGAAAACCAAGAACAGAGCAGAATTGGGATCTCAACCTGATGACCCTTCCCTTCACCTGACATCCGATTTTATAACACACTAACTTCTTATTAGGCTTCATTTTCATCCTTGCTGTACGTTGTTTTTTTGTTTGTTTGTTTGTTTGTTTTTGTTTTTTTAAATGGCCACTACCCTAAAATGAGCTCGCTTATACTTGTTTAACTACATCAATTCTACTCACGAAAAGGAAGTCAGTGCCACATAAACATTGTCTCTCCTTTGGAATTCAATCCCACGCCTTCACTTGTACCCGTTGACTGAGTTTCCCCACTTAATAATCAGCAAGGCTTAGTCTAAGCGTGTGGGGCAGTTCCCAAGGGACTGATGAAATGCCACCCAGAAGCCACCTTATTCTCTAGGGCTTCCGTTCTATGCCTGGAATTTGAGTGGAGACTGGGGATTCTCCAAAGAAAGGATGAAGCTTACCCAAGGCTCCCCAGGCATCAATAAAATATTTAGTGTGTAATAGCTTCAAATTGTTACGTCCGTTCATAGTTTTAGAAAGATTGGTTTTTTAAAAAAAAGTACTCTGACATACCTCACAAGCTGATCCACGCTTAAAAAAAAAGTCAGAACCAATCAACACCGTTCATACAGTTGTGGTGTAGAGACCTCCCAAAAGTGTTTCCTTCAACTTCTGCCAGCCTGGAGGTGGGGGTAAGGAACGACAATATTATTATATAAATATCTGCAATGAGTTCTTGGATAGAATTGCATGATGACCATATATGGTGAAAGATACACCCCCCACCCCAGACGTTGCTGGTGGAATATGTTAAAATGCACATGTCTCCGTTCTGCTCCCAAGAAGCTGGTGTGCAGATGTGAGGGGCTGTGGTTGTGGAAGCGCTGCTGTCTACAGCTTACATGTTGTCTACCAGGCCTCCAGACTATGTTTAAAAGGCGCTGTGCAGAATGAGGCCTGGACCTTCTTTGACGTAATTGTCTTTCTTTGGAGAGACATCTTGAAGGAAAAGATGAAGATTTGAAAAGGGAACTGATTTTCTCAGAGAGATTTGTAACTTTCCCTGTACTTCATAGGAATTCTTTAAACACAACAATAACCACAGCAAAGTCCTCTCTTTGTGGGTTCCTACCTGAACGGTTCCTGCTTACGGGCTGGACATCCCTCTCTGGTTTCTGACCCCACCAAACAAGTTCAGTCTAAGCTGGAATGGAGAATAGAAGCCCAAATTGAGAGTTTGTTCTGGAGTCTCCATTATAAAATCTGTGCTTGGGTAGCCTGCCATAATTCAAATATAATTTCCCCTCTATTTTCTGTGCTCAATGGGCTGTAACTAGCACAATGCATTTTGAAATGTGGTACGGTGAGGTGAGGAGGGGAGGAAGTTCAGGGGATTTTAAAAGATCCGGGCTCTTGGTACGTAGGCCGGACAGATGTCACAGCGGTTAATAGGTTTGTACCTATCTTCTAAATGCAATAATCTCTAACCACCGCTTGATCGTTACAGATTTACAGTCGCTATAATTTATGTTAACTTATATCTGGGATTCTTCTCCCCCTCCAGTGTTTGTGGCCAGCTGCTGGGGGAGTGGCATGCTTCCCATTAGTCAGCAGACTTCTTAAATCATTCCTGTGAAGTGATTTATGGCGGATTACAGATTCCTAGATGGCATTTTAAGTTAATGATTAGGCAGAGAGATATATCAAAAGTGTGGCTGGTCATGTTATGTATCTGACTTGTGTGGCTCAAACTCTGTGTGTGCGGCCTAAGAATTGCATTAAAAAAAAAAAAGACATTTTGGGGCTTATGTACTTCTCCAGTGAAAGACAAAATATTTTTAAAGGAAAGCGGAAGAAAGATGGGCACATTCTTCTAGGCTCTCCCCTCTAACGAAACACTCGTAAAATTATTTTTTACTTCATGAGAGCCGTTTGTAAGAACTGTTGAGCAGCGTAAGCTCACAAGAGATCATGGAAGCAATCTGCTGCTCTCTATTTAAGGTCCAGTGTATAAAAAATTGTTTAAAAGATGAGATTTTTATTGATGATAATAAAAATGTCTCCCACAGAAAAGGAGTTGCTAATGAGACAACAGGCTCCTAACACAAGAAGCGAGATAGAACTCCTTCTTCCACACTCCCTTTATCCTTTCCCTTTATCCGAGGTGTGAAGCCTCTCTGTGTCCAGTGTCATTTATTACCCAGGAAAGACATACCCTGGAAGGGCGCCCCCGAGGGCTTCCCTACTATTTTGCCTCTGTGAAAGGGACGCCGTAGAACCTCTTTGCATCAGAGGCACATATTTCCTTCTTTTCTCCTTCTCGGCTTTCCTTTGGCTTTAACACAAGTATTTATGATTCATTTCATGAAGGGCTGTTTTCTCTGTGGCCCTAAAATGTCTTAAAGTTGTTTTAGAGACAGGCAGCAACAAGGACCCATCTCTTCATGCCATAAAACAAAGTCATTGTCAATCGTCTACAGCCTGCAATAAACTATTAAAAAAAGGAATTTATGATGGCTGGCCATTATCCTCCTGAAGAAACTTGTTCTGAGCGTGCTCTTGTTGGCCATCCACTGGAGTTGTGTGTTGAACCGCAAACAAAGAGAGCGGTCTGCACCCACACAGGGTCTCAGGCAAATTGCCCAGGGAAGGCTTTGTCTGATAGTTCCTTATGCCCTTACTCCCCATCTCAAAACCAGGAAATAATAGCTACAGACATACTTTGTACTGATTGCCTGAAAAAGCACCAGTTTGCCAGGAAGAAAGTAGGTTGAGAACTAGCAAATGATTTGCATAGTTGGTGGCAATGGGTGGTGTGGAAGGCCTGGAGGGAGAGGGTGGCAGATATGATCCTGCTTTATGTCCGGAGAGGCTCTCTCCTGTCTTCTCATTACTTGCACTTTGATGACGCTGTATCTACTGCTGAAACTATTGGGGAGTGGAGAAGGAAGGGGTGGGGCTTGCGGCGGTGAAAGACTGAATCCTGTGGCTTTAAGACAAAACAACCGAAGGTCTACTCATCTTAGAGACCCCTGGAGTCAGAGGGGTCACCTCAAAGCAGATGTTATGAACAGTGACTTCCAGGGAAGGGCAACTAAAGTGCATTTGGTAGAGTGGAGAGTAAATGGACTTGCAGGAGACGGCCGGGCAGGAAGAAGCGGGTGTCTGAAGAGGACCAAAGACCTGGCTTTCTTGGATTCCAAAGACTGAAGATGTAAAAATCCCTTCATAAAATCACATCTTCAGTTCCCAAAGGTTTCCTAAGTGCTGTGTCTAATGGAAAACCTGATTTCCACTTAGTAGTAGAATTTCGAAGTGAAAGGCAATACAGAGACATACAACGAAACAATAAATGCCCAACCAATGCAAACTTATATTAATATGTTTAGCTTGTGGAATTCCAGAGCAGGTCTTCTATATTTACCTTTATAAAGCGAATGCTCAGTTTTCAGAGAAAGTTACAGAATCTCACTGGCAAACTGATAGTTTTCCTTATTAAGAAGAAAATACACGTTGTGTGTTTGCCCGTGTGTGCTACAGGGGGTGGGGTGGGGCTCCTCGAGACTTAAACGGACACTGCTTAACTCTGCATGTGAAAACAATGGAAACTGATTTTAAAATGAGACTAAAAATGGCAAGTCCTACTCTTTTACTCCTTGGCTATTAATTTAAACCCTGTTGTGTGTGACTGGCTTCAGAAAGGTGTCCCTGGTATCAGTGGGCTGTGGCTTTGAAAATCGGACTGTAACGCCTGCTGGTAGTTCCCATGTGAAACTGTGTGTATACTCACTTAAGCCCATTGTCTTTGAATCTTAGAAAAGACTTGATATCACCTGGAATATTCGTGTAAGGATTTCAAGTGGAAGACAAAAGAAATACACGTAATAAAATAATAAAATATGGCCTTCCAATAATGGTAATTTAGGTGAGCTGTTTTGTTGTTGAGACAGGCTCTCATTGTGTAGCTCTGTTGCAAGATCTTTCCTATCCATTCACATTGAGGCAGTGAGAGGCTAGTGATTGGAGGGGAGAAAAGGGGAGGAGCTAAGGGAAGGGAGGGGCGGGGGGGGGAGAGAGAGAGAGAGAGAGACAGAGAGAGAGAGAGAGAGAGAGAGAGAGAGAGAGAGAGAGAGAGAGAGTCCAGACAAGCGGCACAGAGTGGAGCCGCTTATCCAGATGGCTTCAGACATATTTCTGGTGTTTTGGAGAGGTTAGAAATGCTGGGATAAGACTTTATCATTGTAAATTGGCATTATGTAATTGGGAGTTTTGCATACATAAATATATTTGGTTAACTATTCAAGTTTAAGAGTCATGCTTTACCAGATACTTAGAAGGAGTGGTACAGAGGCCTGGCAGGGTGGTACTCTTATTAATTATTACCCACTACATAGCCCTGGCTGGCCTAGAACCCACTAAGGAGATGAAGCTGAGACTCACTGAGATCAGAGATCTGCCTACCTCTGCCTCCCAAGTGCTTGGATTAAAGGCCTCCACCAACGATCAGCTAGGTAGCTTTTTATACAAAGATTCAGAGCATTGTCTATGCCCTAGTATTTAGGGAAAGTTAGCCAGTGTTACCACCCCGCCCCGTCTACATCACACGCACAGTCCACGTTAGAATGCTTTCCACAGCTTTTATCAAGAGTCATTTTCAAAAGATTGAAACTATCAATGGCAGCCTTTTAATGAACTGTCTACTCTTGACCAAATGTTGACTTAAAAGTTACCTCACTGAAGTGGCATGGATTATACCTGCAATTATGTTGTCAAAACAAAATGCATTTAAGATATGCAAAGAAGAGATTTTTTTTTGTTTGTTTGTTTTTTGGTTTTTTGGATTTGGTTTTTTCGAGACAGGGTTTCTCTGTATAGCCCTGGCTGTCCTGGAACTCACTCTGTAGACCAGGCTGGCCTCGAACTCAGAAATCCACCTGCCTCTGCCTCCCAGAGTGCTGGGATTACAGGTGTGCGCCACCACTGCCCGGCTAAGAAGAGAATTTTTAAATTAGATTTTAGCAAAAACAAAACAAAAAACAACGCTAGACAATGGTCACTTTCGTGAGACCGCCTATTACTTGGTATTCTATAAATAAGCAGAGCAAAAGAGGCCTGAGCCAGCAGTTCTCTGGTCAAATGATGGAGAATCTGATCTGTTTCACTATTGAAAACTTACCAGAACTTGTCACTGTGCCAGAAAAATAAAAATCCAATAGAATATGGTTTTTCTAAAATATTTTTCCAATTATCACCTTGGCGTTCTGTGGTTCTGCAAATACAAATAAGTAAAAAGTGAAGTCCTTCATTTCTTCCCAGTTCTGAATGTAGCTCAAACAGCACTGAATGAAAACACAGCTTTCTGGAGCTCTAAGATGTCAGTCTATGGAACAACAGCCACACCAAGGCTTCTGGGGAGGCTGTGGGGGCTGCAGGGCAGGTGGGGAACAATTTTGGGTGTGCGGGACAAAGCCAGTGTTTCCATTTCTCCCCCACCCCCAGATGCATTTGCAGCGGTTGGTAAAGGGCCATTTTTGTGATGTGGCCCGGCATACAGTGTTTATTATCAAAAGAAACGCTGTAGCCATTATGACCAGGGTTACCATAGCCACCTGGTAGCAAGGAAGTGCGGAATCAATCAGAAGATGTTGAGTGACTGGAAGACACATTGAAAGAGGCTTCTGGGAGCAGGGCTTAGTCAGTGATGTGGTACTTGTCTAGCCTGTGCAAAGTCCTGCACTCCATTTCTAGCATTAGAAAAAGGGAAAGAGAGAAAGCAATCTTTCTGGGTACAATTTTCACCTCACAATGGGACACTCATAAAAATGCAGTGATTGAGTATCAATTCACAGCTGTTTAAAATGTCATCAATAGGTGAAACATTGTAACATCCATTGTGAGATTTGTATAGAAATATTTAATTAATTAATTAATTAATTAATTAATTGTATTATAAAGTTGATACCAGCTCCCCAGAATCTCAAATTAAGCTTGTGTCACTTTTCCCCCCCTATCTAAACCACAGACACTAGTGCTGTTCAATAGAGACACACACAGTGGGCCAGCTATAGACTTTAAAACTTTCTTACAACCCCATTTTTAAAAACTAAAAAGAAACAGGCAAAATCAGTTTTACCCTTGACTTTAGCCAAAGGCTGAGAAGTGCCTCAAAATAAACCCTTAGAAATAGCACATTCCTTATATGATGCTCCAACAATTTATTTCAAAACTTCTCTATAAAGCCTTCACGGTTTGCCTGTGAGTTAGCCACGCCTGAGTGTCTGAGCTTGGCAGTCCTGGCTCAGGGGTTCACCTAAGTCTGCAGTCACACTGCGGGCTCAGTGACAGCCTTCGAAGCACTGGCCAGGACATGAGCGTCCTTTTGCAAAAACCTCCCTCCCTCTTATGAAATCTCACTCCCATGGCATAGCCCTGCTGCTGGCTCTCTACGAAAGTGCCTTGTTTCTCTTCCACGTGGCCTTCAGCACACAGAATTTTAGGTGGCAATCCAAAGCAGTGCCCTCTCCGTCTGGCATCTTCAGCATGGCATTTCTTTCTGGGTGACTGGGATAGAAAGATAAATAGAGAAGGACCCGAGGTAAAACTGCAAGAAAGAAAATCCAAAATGGCCACACCCTCTTTATAATCTGAGCTTGGAAATGATAGGCCATAAATTGCACCTTGTTCTATACTAAGATGGCGCTACTCCACAATCCAAGAGTAGTGACTCAGCACTTGATAGGCTGAGGCCAGAGGATGGCTGTTGTGTTCGAAGCTAGCCTAGCGTACACAGTGAGTCTGGACTCCATCTCAAAATTATGAAAATAAATAGGAGATGACAGTCAGAGGAGACCCCTTAGATGTTACCAGCCACAGGTTTATTTTATCTAGCTAATACATCAAGGAATTATTTAATATAAAATTATTGAAATACATTATAATTTTTCTCACTGTCCTTGCCATGGACTGTATGTCTCCCCTTCCGTACTTCTGTTCACATGTTGAAGCTCTAATCCCTAATACTAAGTGAGTCATTTGGAGGCAGTTAAGTAGACACAGACCGAGTGGTGGAGCCCTCAAGATGAGATAAGAGCATTCTGGTATGCTAATCTTGGACTTCTGAACTTCAGGCTTCTGAGTATCAATATTTGTGGCTGAGGCACCCAACCTGTGGTAAATATGTTAGAGGATTCCAAACTGACTAGCCCAGGCCACAGTTCCACTTACACCCATAGCATGGCCTATTGCACAGGCAAGGGGTGTGCTGGGCACATACAGGCGTTACAGAATGTGGCAGTGGAGATGACCCCCTGATCCCAGGAGGATCCAATCACTGTCCTGATCCACTCCAGTCTGCTCCTCTGACCTATTCTCTCACTAGGTTCTTTCTGGCTTCCCTTAAGTTCCAGGAAGTGTGCGCCCTGCAGGCTTATCCACAATGACAGAAACCAATTTCTTCAGGCACCAGTGGGGCCCATAGAACCAGAACTGTGCCATACAAACCAGACTGCACTTGACCCAAAGCCCTGGACTCTGGGTGTCTATTTCTCCTCTCAGCGTTTTGCTTCCTTTGTATAACCACAAAGATCTAGAAAGCTCCTTGAAGACAGGCCTTGGGATGTGGGTACCCCATTTCTTCTACAGAAGGTCTTCTGTAATGAATGACCTTCCTTCTTGGTTCACCCATCAACTCATCTTTCTGATTGGATGGACCACGTGTAGTCTGTGGAGACCCCGAGAGTTAGGCCTTTTACCTTAGACCCCAGTAGTAATATTGTTGCCTGTATGTTCCAAAGGGACTCAGATCAAAACGTTACCTTCTGATTCTAGATCAGCAATGCAGCGAGACCCCAGAGAGCTCTAATCTGGAGTGCATTCTAGAATGAAGCAAAGGTCGGTCCCTCCTCTCTCCTTGACCCCACAATCCGCCTGGCCCATTTGGAGCCTTTGCTTGTGACTGTACACATCAGTCACTCCTGGACCTGACCTGAGTCATGTGCTCTCGCCCTGAACTGAAGCCCATATGTCGCCCTGAAAGCTGATTTGCCTTGGATGTGGAACAAGTGAAATATTTGCTTAACTGAGTACATTGTACGCTATACGCTTTTTTTTTCCACAGGCAAGGCTTGTGCAGAAGGCCTCTCTCAGGGTTCCCTCCACCCTTTCAGGCTTTTTCTAATGCACTGGAGGAGACTACAGAAATAGGAGGACATGTCACGTTGCGCCAAGCTTCAAACCCACGATGAAACTAATGTGGGAAAAATGCCATTAATTATGTCACCAGCTACAAACGGCTTCGGCAAGAGATGTGACTGTCAAATTGATGGCCTTTGCTTTGACAGAATGTGACAACGTATTTGACTTGTATCTTTTCTCACAGCCTGTGTTCTGAGTGGTATTTACAGAGAATTATAATCACTATCAAAGTCTAGCTGTGTAGCCAGCATGCCCAGGACCCAGCTGAGAACATGCTTCCTTCCCAAAAGCATTTAAATGCTACTCACACCCCTAGCAGTCCTGTTAAAGAGTTCTCGAGTTTCATGCGAGGAAAACACAATATCCTTTACATTAGAAGGGGAGTGGAGTCGCTTTCCTAGTGTCTTCCCCTCGATGTAAACGGTAGCCATTTATTTAAAGTCAGAGGAAGCACCGTGCCTGTCAAATGGGAAGACATTTATTTCATTCATGTGGTGTCTGGAGAAATGGTCTCAGAACCTTCTTTATGAACTTTTGTCCTTACAAAAACACGGTTTGTAAAGAGGTAACGCAAACGCGAAGACAATGTCAAGTAGAAGACTACAAAGAAAACAACCAGTCTTTCTGACATGTAGAACTGGCTCCAGGATTTTTATTTTATCTTACAGTCACACACAGTTCCACCAGTGTTGCGGCTGCTGTCTTTAAGAGACAACATCTGGGCCCCACCATGTGGACACAGCTTTAAAAAAACACATGACGACACACATCTCATTTCTGTGTGACATTTGGGCTCCTCTAGACCTGGGCTTAGCCACATAACTTGGAAAAACACTCAAGAGGGGTCCGGAACATGGAAAGCTCCCCAAAGTTGCCTGCTTGGAATGCCAGGGGTGAGAGGAGGGCTTCTGTTCTGTGTGAATCTGTCCAGATTTATGTTCTACAGAACCAGGCAACTTGGTGCCAAGCCCTGGCTCTGCCCACAAGCCCCCTGCCCTGAAGTCAGGTTCCATAAAGACAGAAGTGAATTTCCAGCATTCCACTCTGGATACAATTTATGTCTGTCGTGAGTGGCTTCACTCTGTCATAAAGTTTGCTATTGCTCTAGAGGCCCTATAAGAACGATAGTCAAGGAGCAGTTTAAGGATCCCAGACACTGTCAATTTAGGCATGCACAGTCATGACATCAAATATCTTTCAGTGTATCAACTTCTTCTTGAGGCGTTTTAGAATGTAAATTTAAAACTACAGCCCATATTTCACATATACACCTGCATCTATCCTTATACACATAGATAATACTTGATTCGTTTATAGATACATAGGGTCACATCTCTCTAGGCATCCACTTCCGTACAGACCCTGGGAAAACCCGAGTCTCTCTTTTATAATTCGTTTCTATCATTTGGCATCTCATGCAGAAGACCCACAGCCCGAGAGTGAAGCAGCCTCCGTGATGGGAGAGTGTGCAGTTCTCTGAATGGAGAGCGAGACTCCAGAGCCAGCTTTGTCTAGCCGTGTTTTGCATTGCTTCTTAAAAGGAATGTGCTTGAGGTTTGTCGTGATTGCGATTTCATTGGGAAGGCTGAGGCAGGAGAAAGAAGAGCTCAAGGTCAGCTCAGACTCAAGAATGGTCTGTGTCTCAACACAAAACCTGGGACAGCCTCCAGGAGTGAAAGCCCAGCTCCTCTGCAGACATCAGAGCCTGCAATTCGCTCTAGAATTTAATGTCCTCCATTTGTGGGGGGCAGGTGGCTGCCAGCAGTCCCCCAAGGCCTCTAACTCCTCCTCGGCGGGTATTAATCTGGTTTTAGCCTGGTTCTAAGCCATGAGGGTTTCCCTGTCCCAAGGTCTTGTTTGAACTTTCTTTCTAAATCTGGTACCCTGCTTGCCTTATGAAGCCAGAGAGATGCATGCTGGGTAACAGGCAGTGACTCTCTCAGGAGGCTGGTCTTGGAGTTGGGACCTGGGGGAGGGGTGTGGCGGGCAGACTTCTCCCACCCCCATCAGGCCACCTTTGTCTACAACTCTGGAGCTGCTGCTGGTGGTTGGGGAGGCTGCCTCCCCCAATCCCTCTATTGCCAAGATTCAGCAGCTCCTGGTTGCAGGGGGTGGGGACTAAGGCCTAGAAAGGGACCTTAAGTCCCGTAATTCCTGGGACATTTGTAATGATGCTTAGTGTTTTTCATTTCAAGGCCAACACGTGTCCACTCCTAGAACCACCAGGCTTCCTTTGCCAGAGGGGGCAGTTCAGGGCCACCCTAAAGCAAACTTGCAGACAAAACCCAATAATACCATTTTCTAAACAAGGAAAGGTGACCCAGGCCTGTTAGTCTGCATTTGACAGACAGGGAGAAGAATCAAGAGTTCCTGCACAGTCTGTGAGACACGCCCACCCCGGTTTAAAAAACAAAACCAAAGGAAACAGACAAGACAAGCTAAGTTTAAAACTCTGAGCTAATTTATCTCCAACTTCACGAAGCCTTATTTCCCCACGCCTCACTTCCCAGAACCCTGGCAGTTTTGGAATGACAGTATTCAAAAGGCTGGCCAGGCCCTCCATTGTGGCCTCTCAGGCTCTGTGGGCCCACCTCCTGGACACATCCTAAGATCCATACTGGGAACGGCTGCGCTCCTACCCAGCATTCCTTGGTGACCAGTCAGGTAGAGGTGCGGCCTAAGGGCTGTGGAGTAACCCCGGCACACCAAGCTTACTTTTGGCAGGGCACAGATCTTGCATCTTGTTTACCCCTTCCTGTGGAACTGGCGCACCAGGACCTGGCCCACACAGCAGCTTAAGTAAAAATGTTATAAATCTGATTTGGTATATGTTCTATGGGAGTTCTTGCTACTTAATGCACTCAAGATACACACACACACATACACACACACACACACACACAATGACATAATAAAGAATTCCATCTCTTAGCCAAAGCTCTGGAAATGAATATTACATTTTCATCTCTTGGGCCAACACTCTAAAATTGAATGTTAAATTCCATGGCTTTTAAAAGCTGTTGAAGCCAGCGTGGCGTGATGAAATATATGTAGTATTAAATCTCAGAAACAAAACAAACCCAAAAACCCAAACCGAAGCCCTCTCTTCAGTACAGCCTGATTAAGGCAGCTGGAGAAAGAAGGGAGCTGGCTGTGGAGTCAGGACAAGGGAGTGAGGAGGTCTCTCTTGCTGTCATCAGAGTCTTCTGCCTACCCCCCAACCCCAGAACAAATAAATAGAGCACTGATTGTCTCTAAGCATGAGCTAACCCCAGGAAACGGGAACCGTGCCCGCCCACCCTGCAGCCTCAGTACTGCCCATTTCTCCACAAGGAAACTCTCTCAAGATTTTGAAAATAAGCAATTTATAATTTCCTGAATTTTACTTTTCCTGGACAAATTACATTTTTTCTCATCTAAAAACAAGATCTTTTCTTCTTTCAGATCTTCCCAATTATTCTAAAGAAACCAGGAACCTACAATTTAAAAAGTAAAACCAAAGGAGAAAAGGAAAAAAAAATCCATCTACAATTATACACTTTATACTGTATTTTAATTTGTAACTGCATTTCAATCTCCAACGGGATGAGTGTATTTTAATAAATGCTGCTGATTAGAGCTATGAAAAGATATATTCAGAAAATACGATTTTCTTTCTATTCTTGGTAACCAACCATGCTACCCTAACTGGTTATTGTTGTTGTTGTTTTAAACCCATGGGTGGGACTACAGAGGGGGAAAGAAGCAGACACGTGGGCATTTGGCTGGATATCTTTGTCTTGACCGCGGACCCCCCTCTGGGGGAATGCAAGCTGTCTTTGCTCAGTACAGGAATCTTGGCTATGTTCTGTTGATCCTCAATACAGCCAGTGCAGTGACAGTAGCAACTGATCCCAGTGAACTGGGATCTGGTATCTATAGGCAGCCAGTAGCAGGCTCGGGATCACCCCAGTCCCAGGCCGCCTTGGAAAAATTCGAAAGCTAGAGTTTATTGAAAGCCAGAAAGCCTGGTCCCCTCCGCCGGCCAGGAGGCCCTAGGGTGCGTTCACGACAGAATGGGGTGGGCCTGGCGTCAGCTAGCTGATCTGTCTGGGACACAGCTGCAGGGACGGGAGCCCTTCTCGGACTCGGCTCCTTTCAGAAAACATTTCCCCCCCTCGGATGTGGTTTTCCGTTAATTAATCACTCATGGCCCCGCGTCCGCGGAGCCGCTTTCCCACTCATCCTCAGGCATCGCTACAATCATCGTTTGGAAAGGGAGAATTGGCTCATTTCTTAGGGGTGGCTGGGCTGAGGATTCTAACAAGGATCTGCTCTGTGGCTACTGTCTGCACATTGCCAAATGACCTTCTAGAAGGTCCTCTTCCCTCTCCAGATCTTCCAGTCTGTATGCCGTACTAGTCTTGAGCCTTCTCAGGTCTAGTCTGGGGCCTGGGTGGTTCAGGTGCTCAGGGTGGTCTTTGCCCAGCACCGTTCGCCTGTTCCGCCCCTCCCCTGTCTTCCTCTGAGGACCTCTCAGAGCCTGTCTTGGCCTCGGGCACTAGAACATGCTGAACTAGGCAAGACAAACTAGCCAGGCTGCTGACTGTTGGGTACCCGGAGGCTGTCTTCCCCTGGCCTTGGCTGTGTGATGTCCTCTTGGGAAAGCCTGATCTAGGCCCCAGCATTCTGCAGGACGGTGTTGGAGAGTCCCCACACAGTGGGAGAACGTTAACTCTGTTCTCTATTTGTGTTTTAATGCTCTCGCCGCTTCCGACCCACGAACAGAAGCCTCCTACGCGGGCCTCAGCTTTAAGAACGCATCCAGATGTGGCTGGGACCACCCTGTGCCTCGGGTGTCTCCAAATGTGGCGCAGGCCACCCCACGTCGAGCGAGGTGGGATCGGATATTCCCGTGTGTGGGTGTTGGTGGAGATTTTGGGCTGCTGGGCCTGTGAACTTGACTAGTCTAAACGCAGGGTCTGCGGCCGTAGGAAACCTCTGCGCTGGCCGCAGGCTGCCACGCACAGCCTGCCTGGTGGCGCAGTGCTAGCTCGGGGTCCTTGCACTGCAGCGGGATTCCCTGGCCGCAGTCCCTGGACGACAACACCCGCAGTTTTTGCAATCGCGGGATGGGCGAAGCGCGCTTACGAATGTCGTGCGTGCGCGGACACGTCCCGCGCCCATCCCGGAGGGTCTTCTGCCCGCCCGCAGCCCGGCTCTGCGCGGTTCCCACCAGCCAGGGCTAGCGCTTCCTCTCTCGGTCAGCGATCCAAGCCGCTGGTCCAGCTGTCAAAACAGGGGGTGTCTCTTTCATTCTGGCTCACAAAGTCCCAAAGGGGAACAAGGGGCCCTTAATGCTTGTGTTTGGACACAAGCAATTATCCCTAATTATTCTTTTTCTTTTGAGCCTGCCCGTCCTGCGGGCGAGCCCGCCGAGGAACAGGCCCCGTAATCCTCCCCGGCCGGCGGAGCTCAGTGGGTTCTGTGCGGCCCGAGGCCCGAGCGCTTTCATGTCATTGCGGGTTTAGAGCTGATTCAAACTCATTGCGATGGGGGAATTAACCCCGAGGCCCTGGCTTTCAGGGGCCTCTGATAAGAGATTATACGTGTTGATGGCAAGCTTTTCCTGGCAAAATGTTTTCAAAGGACTTGGAGTTGTTAAATCAAAGCGCTATTGAATTGCTTCAGGGGCCGCCCCCTCCCCCTCCCCCCCGCCCTTCCCCCAACTCCATCTCTTTCCTCTTCATCTGTCCGCCGCCCTCGTCACAGCCCAGGACTGCCCACAGTGAGCAGCCCAGCCTCCGCAGAGCTGTACACCACCTTCTTTAGACAGTTTCCCTCCGTGTCTCACCCAGGGAGGGTTGTTTTTGTAGGTGCAAACACCCCTCTCTCTTGAGGTTCCCCCACACAGGCGCAAAGCTCTCTGGCTAAGAAAGCCTGCCTCAAGGGAAGAACGTTTCTCCCCAAACGTGTGTTTTGTAGAAAACGGAGGTGACAGGGTGGGATGACAGGAGAAAGGAAGGGAAATTTTCTTCTCCCAACCTCTACCAAAGGTCAGAGGAGTCAGAGGGGAGCTGCGGGGTTAAAATGTGCTGTGAGCAGAGTTCACACGTCCCAGGGAATCTCCTGGTCTTTTTAGGAATGGGTGGCAGCTGATGACAGAGGGCTAGGGTTGGAGGACTTTGTGGATGTGGATTCTGACCTGGAGTAAGTCCATCAGCGAATCTGTTCCAACCGTAATATACAAAGGGTTGATTTGTACTTTGCAGCTTCGCAAACTACAAATTGCAGTGTTCTGGGAGATAAAAAAAAAAAAAAAAAGCCTTCCAGGGGCTCAAAAAGTGCTACAGAGACCAGATAACTGTACCTTTGAAAAGGAAGTACTTTAAAATGTCTATATTTAAATACGTAAATATCTACTTAGGTTTATTTACTTTGTGGTATGAGTGTTTTGCCTGCATGTATGTATATGCGCCACATGTGTGCTTGGTACACACAGAGCTCAGAAGAATGCTTTGGGTCCTCTGGAACTGGAGTTGCAGATGGTTTTGAGTCACCGTGTGGGTGTTGGAAATCAAACCTGGGTCATCTGCATAGGTAACAGGGCTCTTGGCTGCAGTGCCCCAACAAAGCAATTTTCAGGGCCAGATCTGACATTGTCTCTCTGCCCACAGCCCCATCAGTCAGGACTCTCAGCTCTGGTCTCCACTGGCTGTGTACATCCACTAACCTAGTGCAAGGCTTACCTTGTGAAAGGCTTGCTGCCTGCGTGCTCCCTGTTGGTGCTCCACCCACTCCCTTCCTGTTTACTTTCTTCCTGGAACTCTTCACCACTCACACTCACTATGCCTGCGCATGCGCTGGCCCAAGTTATTACGAGGTTTGGTGTTGACCTGGCACCCATTGTCTCTGGCAGCTTCCAGAAGAGCAAACGGATTCCTTGGTAGTGTTTGCCTGCTTAAGTTGATGGCCTTTGATGGGCCCTATAGGAAGCAAATTTCAGTTGGGGTTTTTTGTTTTACACTGCTACCGGGTTTTTGGCGGTTCTCCTCCTAGCAGCTGGGGTGTCCTCCTTCCTCCAGTCCCTCCTCATCTTCTTTCTCCTCCTCCCCATTTGTGTTATTTCTAAGGAAAACATTTTTGTAATTTTGATCTATTTAAATAATGTTTAAAATTTTGCATCGCACAGGCCCCCAAACAGGCGAGTAGGGTTGTGTCAGACTGAAGAGCTTCTGCACAGCAAAGGAAATCAACAACAGTGAAGAGATAACACGTCAAATGAGGGGAAATATTTCTAAAGCACTCGTCATAATATGGGAGTGATAGCCAAAATACACAAGGAATACAAAATACTCAATAATAAGAAAACAAATAATACAGTCAAAAAAGATGGTCAATGGCCTAAAAAAAAAAAAACCCCATTTTTTTCAAAGAAGATATATAAATGAATGGTCAACAGATACATTGTTAGGGTTCTGTCTAAGCTCCACCCCACAATTACCTGGTAACAGCCAGGTATGCCCCTCCCCACAATTGCCTGGCAACAGCCAGGTAGGCCTGGCCTATAAAAGAGGGTGCTAGGCCTCTCCTCTCTCTCTTACCTCTTGCTCTCTCTTACTCTCCTCTTATCTCTCTGCCCTCTTGGGTTCTCCTCCTCTCCCCCCTCTCTCCACATGGTCATGGCCGGCCTCTACTTCTCTACTCTCTCCCTCTCTCTGCCTTTCTCTGTCTCCACTGCCCCATTAACTCCCATCCTCTGCCCTGAATAAACTCTATTCTATACCATGTCTGTGTGTGTATGGTCCCTGGGGGGTGGGGAGGAAGGGATGCCTGGGCCTGGGCCGGCTTAGGCACCCCCTTCCCCCACACCGCTGTATGCCACATTCTCCTAAACTTCTTTCTCTTTTTATAATCACAGCGTTGGTGCTGAAACCATAGCATATATGAAAAAAATGAAAATTAAGCTTATACTGTGAGACCTTCCATTCTGAAACTCTGTCCTCAGTTCCAGCACACAGGAGGAGCCAGCCTGGGCTACATAAGGAGTCTCCAAAAACCCAGAAAACAAGCAAACAAACAAAAAGATGGTAAATCAGTGTCCATGGGGCATGGAGAAGAGGGGACAGTATACACATTCATATTGTAAAATTGGTGCAGATGCTGTGAGGAATAATATGAAGATGCCTCAAATAACCAAAAACAGGGTTACCATGAGATCCAGCCAACCTATTTCTGAAGTTCCATCTAAAGGATTTGAAACTGCTGTGTCAAAGTGATGACCGGGCTCTTATGTCCATCTGTAGCTGCCTTATTCACAATGCCAACTACAGAAACAGTTGAAATGTTTGCTCAGGGCTGGGAGTAGGGAATCTGAAAGAAATGGGAGTGGATGATTACAAAGAGGTTTCTTTTAGAGACAACACTGTGTTCTAAAATGGATTATGGTCGTGGATGCACAAGCCAGGGAAGATATTAAAAAGGCGTTGAATCTAGTGCTCCATGGATGAACTGCATGGCATTGGGTTGTCTTAGTTTGTTTTGTGTTGCAACAACATTTGAGATCTGTACAACTGTGTAGAGCCTTCTTTGGTCATCGTCTAGAGGACAGGAGGTCCTGGGACTTGGTTGCATAGCATCTGGTGCAGGCCGGCCTTCATTTCTGATTAAGCTCTTGCATAACAAGCCCCACAGGCATCTGCAAAGGAATGCCACAGGTAGAGGAAGCAGCCACAGCTCTGGGTACCCGTTGCATAGCTTGTCTGGCATGAATGGACTAAATTGATGGAGAAGGAGGGAATTGTAGCAGAAGACAGAGCTTAATGAGGAATGAAGGATGGAGGTTGAAGAGGGGATGCGATGAGCTTTCTACCCAGTGAGGTACAGTAGAGGAACGCCATGTCACAACTTCTTTTAAAGACCCTCTAGCAGGGTACAGTGTTACACGTATGTGCAAATGTCACAAAAACTGCGTTATTTTGCATGCTCACTTAATTAATAATAACAGCTCTCAGAGAAGCGAGACAGGGAGACCAATCATGAGGCTGTTGCTGGAATCCAGTCAAGAAACAAACACTAAGAGAAAAACACAACAAATGAACCTACCGTATTTTAAATTTCCTGATGCGATTGGCAGGGTGTGGAACATAGGAGAAAGAGAGGGGTAGTAGAAGGGATAATTTAGTTTGGGATGTGTCAAATTGGCGGTCTCTATTAGCCAACCAAGTAGAGATAACTATCAGTCAGTTGGATGGGTGAATCCAGAGCACAGGGTAGAGGTGTGGACTAGAGAAGTGTACTGGCTGGTTTTGTGTGTCAACTTGACATAGGCTGGAGTTATCACAGAGAAAGGAGCTTCAGTTGGGGAAGTGCCTCCATGAGATCCAGCTGTGAGGCATTTTCTCAGTTAGTGATCAAGGGGGGAGGCCCATTGTGGGTGTTGCCATCCCTGGGCTGGAGAGCAAACTGAGCAAGCCAGAGGAAACAAGCCAGTAAGGAACATCCCTCCATGGCCTCTGCATCAGCTCCTGCTTCCTGACCTGCTTGAGTTCCAGTCCTGACTTCCTTTAGTGATGAACAGCAGTGTGGAAAGTGTTAAGCTGAGTAAACCCTTTCCTCTCCAACTTGCTTCTTGGTCCTGATGTTTGTGCAGGAATAGAAACCCTGACTATGATAAGGTGGAGACTTGGATACTGTTGCAGGTTAATTAGCAGCGATGTGAAGTCATGAATGTCTACATAAGAAAAGAGGCAGCAAGTGCAAGTGGAGGAGGGTTGAAGCATGGAGTACTGAGCGTACTGTAGCTCCGAGAACTCAGAGAAGAAGCTCCAGCCAAGGGACTGGGCACGAAGGTGGACATCAGGAAGAAGAAGAAGAACTGGGGTAAAGAGTTATCGCTGACACAGAAACAGAGTCAGCGGGAAGGAGCCCTTTGGAGGGACTTGAAACGGAGGTTAGGGGTGAGGTGCAGGTGAGTTACATCACAAGCAGAATGAGTGGCAAGGACAACTGATGATTCTAGACCATTCTTTCAAGGAACTTTGCCATAAAGATTAGCAAAGAAATTGAGTGGGACAGTCAAATGGCTTAGAGAGTGAAGGTGCTTGCTGCCAAGCCCTATGACCTGAGTTCAATCCCCAGGACCTACATGATGGAAGGAGAGCACCGACTCTGGCAAGTTATTGGCTCTGATCTCCGCAAGTGTGCCACGACATACCCATACATGTTCTCTCACATGCAGTAAGTAAAATAAAGAGTAAATATAAATAAAGTGAATGTAATACTAAATTGTGTGGAATATCAGAAAAGTGTGTTGAACCAGGCACAGACAAATACTTCATGTTGTCCCTGACATATGGAAGCTAAACGCTGACCTTACAGTTCAATAGTGGTTACCAGAGGCTGAACAGAGTCTGGGGAGGCAAGGGTGGGTAGTGGGTACCAGGGTGCAGGTGGGAAGAGTGACTCTGTGTTGTAAGTCCCAGTAGCATAACACAGACACAAGAGCGGATGGTACATTTGAAGCTTCTCACCCTGAACTTAAAGTCAGCCAGTTAGATTAGCTGTGGGATTTTTCTTCTGCAGGTTCAAAATCAGTGGAAATTTGGATTTAAACGCAATCCTTGTGTGGTCAGGAGCCTCCGGCTAAGGTAAAGGGGACAGAGATGTTGGAGAACTGAAGAGGAACTTCAAGTGAGGGCAAAGAGCACTGGGCTTTGAGGGGTGGTGGGGAAGTAGGGGGAGGAATGGAGCAAGGGCTCTGATAGGCAAGAGCGTTCCCTGAGCCCAGAGCAGGAGGAAGAAGGAAATGGGAAGGTCAGAGCAATGGCGGAGGAGCGAAGGGCGGAAGGGCGATTGCTGAGGGCTCCCGTTAGAAGCAGATGAGAGCAGAAGGGATGTAGGAGAGGAACTAGGGAACAAGCGTTTACTGCATTGGAAGGGGTCTAATGGCTTGGAATCACTAGGATTTAGGAGAAATATTTAAGAATATTCCCATTCATCATGGCACACCTGGAGATGTCTTTATTTTGAAATACACTTTGATTTTTGAAACCATTACTGCCTTTTATAACTTTTAAAAAAACTTTTCATCTATTGTCTTGTTTGTACAAAATAACTTTTTGTGCACATATGTGTGTATGTCCACGCTGAGGCCAGAGACTGAATCAGGTGTCCTTCCTCACGCATTGTCTCCCTTGATCTTTGAGTTTGCATCTCTCACTGGCCTAGCACTTGCTGCTGATTAAGATGGTTGTTCATCATTTTATTGACCGAATTCCACCTCATCCCCTTCCTAAGCTTTCGATTGAGATGTATGTCACATTCCATAAACTTTAAGCATATATATTCATACCAATGACCTTAGGATGTTCATAGTCACATGACCATCACCTCCCAGTGTCTTGGAATATTGTTTACCCACCATCTATTTTTAAAGGTTTTATTAGGTTTTTAAATTTTTTATTACCTTTAAAAACTAGTGTGTGTGTGTGTGCATGCATACATGCATGTAGAAGTCAGTAGACAACTTTTAGGAGTTGGTTTTTTCCTTCTACCAGGTGGGTCCCAAGGATCAAATTAAGAGGAATTTTAATCTAACAACATGGCTGCTCTTGCAAGACATCACACCCAAAGAACTTCTAGGTCTGTGCGAGCTGGCTGGAATACAGATATTTCTTTAATCCCAGGAGTCAGAGTCAAACAGATCTCTGAATTTAAGGCCAGTCTGGTACAGAACAAGTTTCAGGTAAAGAAAATCTTAGGTCCAGGCATGGTGGTACACACCTTCAATCCCAGCACTCAGAAGATAGAGACATGCAGATCTGAGTTATTTTCAGTCAGTTGGGTTGCAACCGTGAATTATAAGGCAGTGAATTACAGTGCAGTGGAGTGGAGTCTGTGGCATTTCAGTTCGTGGAGTTGAGAGGCAGTTTCTACAGTGCCAGTTGTACTGAGATAGGTTGCAGAGACAACAAGCTAGACACAGTTGAAGACAGAATGAGCCAGAGAATGAGAAGGAGCCAGAGAATGAGAAGGAGCCAGAGAATGAGAAGGAGCCAGAAGGTTAGAACAAATTGCCAGAGTTAGTTTGAGGCCAAGCAGAGCAATTTAGCCAGAAGCTGAGAGATACCAGATTGGAACAGTCAGCTCAGAGAGGTGTTGGGCCAGAACAGCTGAGTCAAACCAGTCAAACAGAGTTCAGAAACAGGAAGGATGAGCTTATTCAGCAGTAAACCTCTGAGAGTACAATTAAACCAGGAGAATAAATGTTACTTTTCCAATCAGGGTTGGTTGCCGGCCTCTTTACCTACTAAGCCACCTCACTGGGCCTCCATGATCTATTTTATTCTGACTCTGGCGTCCCGTTAAAGTGTGTGCTACATTCTTGGGATTTGAGGGAGCCTACCATATAACACCCTTTCCCTGCACTGAAAGTCAGAATTAATTAAGTTTGTTAGGCAAGGAAATTAGACAGATGGAAATAAAAAGAACAGTTTTATAGCTAATAAATGCAGGATTTGAGGATGTGGCTTGGATGTGTGGCAACCACGGGTTTCTCACAAACTAAAGCTTAGTTAGAATTACCCATGCTCTCTGCCACAGACAGCACGGAATTGCCACATGCTCTCCATATGGAGGTGCCTATGTAGCTGTATGGCTGAGTTGTAAGTTGGGAAGCATGTTCTGTGTGGGTAGGCTGGCTTCCAGGAGGAGGTGAGGAAACGTGGGCCTGCTTTACCACAGCTCACCAATAAGGCAAGTCACAGTGACAATGAAGAGTTCACACTGATAATGTCACCCCTATTCCCCCGTGTATCGAAGCTGGTCAGAATAATCTATGAAGCAAGCATAATTCTGACACTAAGTCTAATAAATGCAAACAAAATATCATATTATTTCATGATTTCATAAAAATACCTATAATACATATCTTTGTATGCATGTATATAGTTTAAATGAAGTTATGCTATTCATTACAATGTTCCACTCAGAAGCAATAGACTAGTTAATAAAAATCTCCAGAAGCAGGGATAAGAAACCTCTTTTCAAGCTGTTGGTCAGGGGAGCATACACAATATTAATGTCACCCTTGGTTGACTCACTCCTGGGAACTGAAAATAAGTCCCAATTGCTGAAGACACCGTATATCTCAGACACAAGACTTCCTGGAATCCATTTGGATCTGAGCTTTGAAAACAATAGTTTTCATAATACCAGAAAATGGTATGTAAATTGCCAAGGGAGAAAAGCCTTTGGTAGTTCTACCCAGCTGTGACCCTGTAAACCACGATGATCAGCATGGCAAGACATATAGACGTGCAACAGTGGCGCCTCTGCCTTGGTGATAACTAACAGCTGTCTCATTGGACGTAAGGCCTGGTTAGCAGGAAGGAAACCATGTCTGCTACTGGAAACTTGCCTTTCATCCATAGCCAGCCAGCCCTTACAGATATCCATGGAGAGGCTACTACTGCCACCTTCCTAAACCAGCACAGCTCCTCCTTACTACACTCTAAATGCTTGCGCTTATATGCATGGGCAAGTGCAGTCTCACTACTCATCAAAATTGTTCTTGTTTTCTTCAGCAGACAGAGACCACTACAGAGAGCCACAGGTAATCAAAATGCAGAGAACACCTGACTGTTCTAATTAATATTCTACAACACAACCCCCACACCCAAGGCTCAGGGAACGTCCTGGGAGAGGGGACAGAGAGACTGTTAGAGCCAGAGGACCAGGTGACTACACAAGAGGGTGTCTTTTAGATAGGACAGGAACTTAGAGAAAGCACAACAAATGAACCTAGTGGCTGTTATTTTTAGTTTCCTGATGGGCAAGATGAGGAACACAGGTGAAAAAGAGGGATGGTAGACGCTTGTCTTTGCTGGAGATGGGCACTGTTATGGTCATCTAATGCAAACTGGTCAGCCCTAAAAAGTATACACACAAGCAGCACTAAGTGAATCCAGCAGGCTCCTGGATTACACACACACACACACACACACACACACACATGCACTCACAAACACTGACACACATATGCACTCATATACATTCATACACACATGCACTCACACACTCACTCACACACATATGCACTCACACATACTCACACAGACACACACACATGCATTCACACACACACTGACACATATATGCACCCATATACACACTTACACACACATGCACTCACACACACTCACACACAACACCTACACATGCACTCACACACACATTCATGCATATGCACTCATACACAGATGCACTCACACACTTATACTCACAGATACTCTCACACATGCACACACTCACATACTACACATACTCCCTCTCTCTCTCTCTCTCTCTCTCTCTCTCTCTCTCTCTCTCTCTCACACACACACACACACACACACACACACACAGCAGTTTTTTAACTGGCCGGGCCCCATGTAATTTTCCACATCCACACTGACAAGTCAACTTGGTCTTATCATTGCCCAGGTCCTATTTAAGCATCCATATTGTTGAGATTTCGAGTGTAGCTTTCCTGTCACATCTAGAAGACGTGTGTGTGTGTGTGTGTGTGTGTGTGTGTGTGTCTGTGTAAAAACAATAAAGAATAAAAGGTCATAGATTTGAAAGGGAGCTGGCAGGAGGGGAGAAGGGGGAGGAGGTAATTAAATTTTAATTAAATAATAAAAGGGGGAGGGGAAGAAACTGTAAAGTCTGGGGAAGGAGACCAGGGAGGCAGAGGCAGAGAGGTGGTAGAGGACTTTCCCAGCAGAATGAGGCCTTAGACTCCACCCTCAACACGGAACCAAAGCAAAAACAAACCAAGTCAGTAGAAAACAGAAGACTATCATATGTTGATTATAAAAGCCGGTTACATAAAATATATAAAAAGTTCAAGGATATTCCAACTTAGATATATGAAGATATAAATAAATAAAAAGGTGGGTGTATTTGTTTTGTATTGGGTTGGTTTTTTGTGTTGGGGATAAATCCCAGGGTCTTGCGCATGTTGAACATGAACTCTACCACTGAATTAAATCCCTAGCTATCAAAGCTGTACATTAGTGTCACTAAGGGACACTATGACAATGTCAGCATATATTTAAATTAAAACTCACAGAGGCAACAGAAGAGGAGGATATTTCCTTGGGCCAATATCTAAAATTATCCTGCAGTACATTCAACACAGTTCCTTAAAAGTCTACAATGACCTTGACCTCGATAATGTTAAGATTATTGAAACATTTTGAATAATGCAAGATAAGTAATACAACTGAGATAAGTAAAGTCATCAATCAAAATATCATTTATGGTAGATGATTGTGTACCAAGAAAAAACTAAGGAAGTAACAAGAAACCACTTCGTAGAAGAGTCAACAGAATAAATGTCAATTATCCCAAAATTAATATGTAGTTTCAGCACAATTCTAGTTTTAAAAAAATCCATACTTTCCTAATACTGTGTGAACTTTTAGCAAATTTGGTGAAAACATAAATGGGTTAGAAAATCAAGCCATTTTTATTTTATTTATTTGCTTGTTTATTTAGAGACAGGATCCCACTATAGTTAGTCTCAAACTTACTATGTAGACCAGGTTAGCCTCAAACTCACAGAGAGCTGCCTGTCTTTGATTCCTGCGTGCTGAGATTAAAAGTATGAGCCACCACAACCCTGCTCAAATCATATCTTAAAAAGAGGAGCTCTGGACATATATTACTGAAACAATAATAATGAAAATAAGACCCAAATATGGAAGTAAGACTAAACACAGTTTTCAGTTAAACAGAACAGAATGCTCCCAAATAAATCTTAGCATCCCTTGCAATGTGTAAAAGAGGTAACAAAACAGAACAAAACAAAACAAAAAACAAAAACCCCACACAATGGTTTAACAGAGCAAACCCTTTTGAAAACAGATTGCAAACTGTAGGGGAAACTGTGCTCCACTACCCTGCCTGTGGTGTTAAGTGTTAGGTAAAGAAGTGGGGTAAAAAGAAAATCAGAGATCAAAAAAAAATCATATGCATGATGGAGTGCATACCCAGCTCCTTGGGAATTTGAATATGTTACCTGCTTTGAAGGAACTGAAGAAATCACAGAGACAATGAATGGATTTAATTTTACTAACAAGCTTACAGTTCTGCAAAAAAAAAAAACAAATAAAACAAACAAACAATGGAAATGAGAAGACACAGTGACATACATTGCTTCACAAGCGTGCTTACTCAACCCTGGCCAGAAATAGAGTTAATATGTAACCCTCCAGAGGGTTCCCTCAGAGGGGAAAAATAACTTGTGGTGTGTGCATATAGTAGGCTTCGATTTGGCTATCCCAGTGAACAAACTGCATCTCACAGTTTGTCAAAAATATATACTTCCGAGTCTGAAAAGAGCTGGGAATTCTAAGTTTAGAAAATGATCAGGCAGCCGGGTGGTAGTGGTGGATGCCTTTAATCCCAGGACTTGGGAGGCAGAGGCAGGCAGATTTCTGAGTTTGAGGCCAGCCTGGTCTACAGAGTGAGTTCCAGGACAGCCGGGGCTACACAGAGAAACCCTGTCTCGAAAGAAACAAAAAAAAAAAACAAAAAACAAACAAACAAACAAAAAAGGAAAAGAAAATGATCAGGCATATGAAAATGGAGAAATCTCAGATCAGTACTTTAGTGTGTGTGTGTGTGTGTGTGTGTGTGAGAGAGAGAGAGAGAGAGAGAGAGAGAGAGAGAGAGAGAGAGAGAGAGAGACTAAATGTAGAAATATTACATTTACAAAATACTTAGGAGCACTGGAGGGTGGAGCTTAGGGATGGTATTTGCCTATCCTGAAATTTTAAAAACCAGGTGGCACATGTGTAATCCTAGCATTCTGGAGTTGATAAAAGGAAGAAGTTGTTCAGGGCTAGAGAGATGGCTGTGTGGTTAAGAGCACTGGCTGATCTTTCAGAGGACCCAGGCTTGGTTTCCAGTGCCCACATCAGTGGCTGCTAACTCTTGTTCCAGAGTGACCAAAACCTTCTTTTGGTCTTCTTGAGCACTTCATGAATCTGGTGCATATATTTATGCTCAGACACAATAAATAAACAAACAAAGAAAGAAACTTAAACATTAAGAAGTTTGCAGTCATACTATGTTATCTGGTGAGTTTAGAATCAGCCCCGTAAGATACATGAGATCCTGTCTCAAAAAATATATACTTATAAATTTCAAAAACAAGCAAATCAACCTCACAAAACCATCCAAATTGTGTATGTGATGGTCCCAAAAGCAACCCGTGAAAAGGAAATACACACATAGAAAAGATTTATAACCTTTCCAGCTATCAAAAATTATGATTAAAAGGAATACAAATAACTTCTAGTAAGTTAATAAAGAAATGCATTTCTCAAATGGTTTAGAAATCAGTATGGTCCTTTAAAAGATGTATGTGGCATGTGGAATCTTTAAATTTTGGAGATCCCATGTGGCTGGCCAGAGCAAGACATCAAGTGAGCCGCAGTTAGGGGTGTGAGTCCTATGTGTGTCCTGTAGTGTCCCTCTCCAGTCCTGTCCAGTTCTCCCCACACCCACTTAAGTCCTTACTCATCACAAGTCTTAAATCTCAGGAGCGAACTTCTCTTTGAAAGAGCTTCAGACTTCAAAACAAAGGAGATGGGTGAGAAGCGGCTGAGAATGGAGTTTGGTCCTTAATGTTTCCCAAATAATCAGCTCTTAATCCGTAAATGCCCCTCAAATAAAACTTCTAATTCTCAAATAGCTTCCAAATCCTTAAACTTCCCTCAAAACATTCAAGACAATTCGCAGTCCTACAAATCAAATCCAGACTTTTGTTGAGCTCCAACTCCAGTTCATCCATTAGCATGTGGGGCATGCGCATTAAGTGTGTACATGTGTGCGTGGACACACACACACACACACACACACACACACGTTTACTTGTGGCTTTTTTTTCTTATTATTTGTAAGGACTTGTCAGTCAAGACAGAATTCGTCTTTTGTGAACAAGCAGGCCTGTTCTAACACCAGGGGCCACCCCTCCCCCGCTGCAGTCCCCAGCGACTGTCATCACAGTTAGCTTTTCCCATTTGTTTTCAAAGAGAGTGGTGGGGGGCATCCGCTGGGAAGGAGATGTGGGAGCAGCCGCACGCATTCTTATTTTTGTTTTTGTGTTTTCACAAGGGAGCCCTAAACATATTGAATTTCTGACTCACCTCAGTTCCTACAGGGCTTCTTCTTCGGGGACCCCAGTCTTCTATGGGGTTCTTTAAGGAGAACCCTGCAAAGGGAGAGGGGTTCTTTATCACCTACCCTTCCAAGGTGCCTAAAAGGAGAACCCGGAGATCGTTGAGTGTCCTTTCAAAGTCTAAATGTTTGAGTTCATGAGTAAACCGTCAGGTTTGAGCGGCAGGTCGCACCAATTGACGCAGAGTGGTGTTTTCCTGTGAAACTTAAGGGGAGGCTGGCAGATTCAGGTTCAAAGATGTCGGAGAGAGCTCTCAGGGTCTATTTACTATACACTGATGTACTGGGAGGCCGAGGGTGCCACAGGGCAGCAAGGCTTAGCTGGAGCTAAGGCAGGCTGAACTTCTGTCAGCAGTTCAAAGCAGGTGCTTAAGGCGGTGCGTGCGAGCGCGCATGCGCGGACACCCCAGCAAAGGTAAAGTCAGGAAAGGACTAATAGGGACCCCTTTCCCCCTAAGCTGCACACTAGTGTGAAGTACCACTCACATTTTACAGTCCAGAAGACTGAGGCATGGAGAAATTGATCAAGACCACACAACTAGGAAGCTACAGAACTGTGCTGTCACCAGGTGTTCAAGTCAGTTAGCCCAGCTCCAAAGACTTGATAAGAAACCAGATGGGAATTGGAGGAGGGGATTAGGTCGGATTCCACACTGTTCCGGGGCGGGGCTGCACAAAGCTCCTGCTCTGTCCCCACAGGGCCCAAGGGTTCTGGTGATAGGAGCTCAGGACATGATGGCACTGGATTGGACCATACTGGCCGTAGGGGATCCTCTGTTGTGTATTCAGAAATATGTTTTTTTTAAACATCAATCTCTTGTTTTAGAATAGTTTTAGGTTCATAAAGAAATTGAAAAGATAGCAAACTCATTTCCATGTGTTCCACAAGCAATTTCCCATTAACATTTCACATGTTAATAATTGGTATATATTACATTTAATAAACCTGTATCCATACGTTATTCTTTAAAAAAATTTTTAAGCTAGAATTCAAAGTAATGGACATCATAAATATATATATATGTATACATATATGTGTATATGTATATATTGTTCTTGCTAAGTCCCCTCTCCCATTGCCGTCTTTCTATCTCTCTCCCACAGTTTTATTGTTGTTGTTGTTTGGCTTGTTGTTGTTTGTTTGGCTTGTTGTTGTTTGTTTTGAGACAGGATTTCTCTAGGTAGCCATTATGGTGTAGTTCAGGCTGGCCTTGAACTCACAGAGATCCACCTCCCTCTGTCTTCTGAGTGCTGGAATCAAAGGTGTGGGACACCACGCCTCGCCCACGCAGCGTTTTTTTGGTGGAAACCCATGCTTCCTTTCCTTAGTTCTTACTAGTGCTCTTTTTCATGGCAGACTTGCATTCATAGAACCGCATTGCACGTAGTGATTATTTTTCCCTAGACAACTGTGCTTACTCTGGCTTTACTGGTTTGAGATCATTTTGCTTTATGTGTATGGGTGTTTTGCCTGCATGTGTGGTGCAGTGCCTGTGGAGGCCAGAAGGGGGCATTAGATCCCATGGAAACAGAGTTATGGATCCTTGTGAGCCACCATGTAGGTACTGAGAATGGAGCTCTGGTCCTCTGGAAGGGTGGCCAGTGCACTAACCATTGAACCATCCTCTAGACCCCAATCTTGATAACAATGAGGAGTATTGGTCAGTGTTTTATACAAAGCCCATTAACTGAGATGTAATGTTTATCTTACAGGTCAGCTTGAGGAATGAATATATGTTTGGAGGAAGAAGATCCCAGTAGCGAACTGGCTTTGTCATAATATAGTAGTAGCCTGTCATAGCTACAGGTGCCAATGTGACTCATGACTGCAGAGGTAAACCTTGAACACCTCACTGAGGAAGTCGGTCTCCTCACCATAAAATTGCTCATCTTTCACACACTTGGAAGAAAGCCATTAGCTACAGGCCACACCTCCAGAAAATAATCAGGTGACTTAGTACCTACATGGCGGGAGGGTTACACCGCAGTGGGCAGCAGACTTAATGGACCAGGGGTTGGGGGAGAGCTAGTTCCCAGGCCACCGTGTGTATGGCTTGTTCTCACTCCTAAGAGATGACTGGCTAGACAAGCAGAAGAAAGGGCATAAGGTCAAGGGGCGAAGGTGAAGGTGCTGAACTTGAGATGTATTAAGGCGACAAGGCTTGGCATACAGAGACAGCTCTAGAAACCCAACTGAGACCATTCCCAAAGATTTTACTGGGCAGAAACCTTGACTGACCTACTCTCCCATTTCCCACAGCAGTTAGTGATGGCTACCATCTACTGACCACTCCCTCTTTCTGGCTATTCTTGTATATCAGGCTGCCTAATTTCCACAGATCCCCATTTTACGTATAAGAGACCAAGCGGCTTATCCAAGGGCAAGAGCAGCAAACTGCCAAACCAAGATCTGACCCTGTGACCTCCAGCCATGCTATCATCTGTTTCCTTTACCTCCTCTTGCCTGGGACCTAAGCTGCTCCTCAGATCCCTTTCAGGAAGGAGGGATGATGGCTGTGGTGAGCTGCAGGACTTGGTTAGTTGAGGAGTGTGTCACCATTTCCTATGCAAAAGGTTTCAACGTGGATCCTGCTCATAGAAATGCGTAAGAACTGGGGCTGTAGGCTCCTGAAGTTTCTCTCTGGGCCAGGCAAACTGGGCTGAAATTTTACTATCCAGTCCTTCCAACCAAAATCCCTCTCTTAATAATATGTTCTTTTCCTTTTTAAAAATATGAGTATCTTGTAGGGGAAATTATGGGTCCCTAAGCCTTGGAGATTGATTGAGCTCGGTGGTATCATTATGATTTAATTTGATGCATGACTTCATTCTTTCTCCATATCAATTTTTAAGAAAAAGACTTATAAAAACTTGGCACTAGGGTTAACCAGTAGGCATTGGGGAAATTCTATAAGACTATACAATCTGCATGAGCAAAATGCATATAAAAATGCAGTGTAGTTCACTTTAAAACCCAAATGTGAAATTCACTTAGACTTCCTGTAATATCTAAGGCAAATGAAGTACTAATTTATCTGTTTTCATTTCAAAAATTCATGATGCTTAAAGTTTTTTTTTTATATAAATAACCTGGAACAGGGTCAGAAATTTAGAATGGGACCTGTCTGAATAATAAAGAACATTATTTAGCCGTAGTAAGCCTAAATTACTATTTTTAGCTGAGATTTCATTGACTTATTAAAGTCTGAACAATATTCAGAATTGTGCTAATGCTCTTTGAGTTTTCTTCTCTCAGATCAATAAGACTCCTCAAATAGAGCTATTCATGATCTGAATTCTGGTGTATGAATCAAATTATGGTACACATTAAAAGTCACGAGGTATTTGTTTTATAATAAATACGACAGTAAGTAGTATTAGTTATTAGTAGATATTTAAAGATAAGCTTTCCCCTTCTCAATCCTAGAGGGCATCATTTCAGTTTCAGGGATGTTAAGCTATCAGGTCTGCCCTTTCCCCTTCTCACTTCCAGAGGGTATCCTGTTTGTTCCAGGGGTGTGCTTTTTGGGATTCTCCCAATCCTCCCTCAGGGCGTCCTCTCCGCCCCCATGCCTTTGTTCTTGTTGGCACTTGTGTAAGAGAATCCAGTGCCTTGACCTATCTTCCACCCAAACAGACCCTGGAGGTTTGCTGCAGGCTCCAGCTGCCTCCCGTTCCCACAGTGTGGCACTGGGCACACTTCTGAACAAAAGTCTTACTTTTCCCAATATCATCCATTCGTAATTTACTCCTGACTGTCTAATACCACGAATGCTTTAACCCATAGACTGACGTCTGCTCTCCCAGTGTTTGTCTTAAGGAAGGCTTGAGAACTGAGCCAGGTTCAAGGTAGGTCTTACACCTTTAATACCAGCACACTCAGGAGGCAGAGGTAGGTGGAGCTCTGGGCGTTCAAGGTCTGCAAATTGAGTCAGGACAGCCAGGGATACACAGAGAAATCCCATCTCATAATGAAACAAAACAAAACACCCGAAGTAATTATACATTTCTAAAAATTTAATGCATAATTATTTTATTAAATACATTGTATCTATATACTTTTTGTTTTTAAGATTATAATCTATGAATATTCAAAGTCATGGACTTCATAATGTCCAAGCGTGCCATATGCTCTATTGTCAGCTCCATTTCCTCCTTCCCTTTCTCTTCATGCCATGCATATGCATATACACCACACACACACACACACATACATACACACACACTTGCACATGCACACACACACATGCACACACACATGCTTACATGCACAGGCACAGACACACACACACACATACTCACATACATACCTGCCCATGCACAGACACACACATGCACACACATGTACAGGCACACACACACTCGCATACACACTCTCATATGCACAGGTACACACACAGATGCACACACACACACACACAGTCTAGGTTCCACATATGAGAGGAGAAATATATTTGTCTTTCTAGATCTAGCTTCTTCACCTAATACATTAACCCTCCGTTCTGTTCATTGTCTTGAAAATGACAGAGTTTTGTTCTTTGTGGCTGAAGAAGACATGATTGATTATACAACCTGAGCTAAAGTGGTTGACAGCCCCTCACCAGCTCTGACCTTGCCTTTGACAAAACCCTGGTGTCATAACAGAATTCGATGGCCTTGAGCATTCTATGACCTTGAGCCAAAACCTGACTGAGGGGCCCAGGGGTCTCCTGAAGAAGAGCAGAGGCAGATGCTGCAGATACTAGGGAGGGGCACTGGGCGAATCTTTCTCAGCATGCACGAGGCCTCCGGGAGGCCTCCAGATTGCCATCTGCCAACTCTCCTCCATGTAGGTACATTAGTACTCACATGCATGTGCATACATGCAGTAGTGCTCACATACATGTGCATACATGCAGACAGGAAGCAAAATAGATCATTCAGATTTTAGTCACTACCCCGGCCTCCTCAAAAGTAGACTTAGTGTTTACATTTTTGAGCCAGGACATCAGTATGCAGCCCAGGGTGCCCTGGAACTCCCCAGTGCTGGGATTACAGGTGTGGGACTTTTATGTGCCTGGAAGAAATCATTGTGTTGCCTGGCCCTGCCTTCCAAAGGGCCAACCCGAGCTCCCTTGCCCCAATGTCGAATGTTGTCATTGGCTCTCTGGAGTCTGGCTAGCTCGTTTCTGAGCATTTTCAGAATTGAAATGAATTTTCAGCATTTCAGGTTTGATCAACTTCTCATGCTTTCTAACTGCGCGCTCACGAGCTTTTCCCAAGTTGCAGACTGAAATGCCCACTCTCACGTTCAGCTGCACTCCCACACTCAAGGAAAGCATTTCTTCTCTGTTGCTTTCTTCGCTTCCCCAAGAGAAGCCCCTGCATCTATTTATGGACAATGTTCTAGAACTTACCCTGCCAGAATAATTTTCCTAATGGGAAATCTAATGGGGCCTCCCACGGACAGAGAAGACCACCCCATCTGCAGCTAGGGACGAGAGACACTCCCAGCCCAGATGTAAAGAAATGTAGCAGATCCTGGCTTGGTGTGTATGCACTGCTTATTTAATATTTGAGCATCGTTTTTTTTTTTTCTGAAGATATTTCTATTGAGCTCACTGGTGGAGTCAAGCATCTGGAAAGCATCAAGCCTCACCCCACTGAGGTAAACCCCTATTGCGTATTTCCTCTTTCATGTGAGCCCAGTGGGCATGCAGTGTGTATCTCTATGTTTAGCACGGTTCCTTGCCAAAGCAGTTCTCAAGCACATGACACTCTCTAAATAAATCAGTGTTGTGCAGACCCAGTGAACACCCCTCCTAATTGATGCTAACAGAAATTTAAATGGGGCTCTGAGGAACCTCCTGGCTCCCTGATGTGAGGTCCCCTTCACATTCTGAGGCAGTGGATTGCAGCTGAAGGGGATAAGCAGAGGGAAACATTGTTCCTTGGCCTGCAGTGCGGTGCAGCTCAGTGGCAAAGTGGAAACTAGGTAAGAAAGATCTATGTCTGCTCCAGCGTCCTGCACAAGAAAACCCCCTAAACCAACTCTTTAATTTTTATTAAATGCTGTTTTTTTAAAAATTTGACCCAGACATTTCCAAGATATAGAATTAAATTGGTCTAAGTCCACAAGCAAAAGGTTCAGCCCCTTCTCGAGGACATACGATGTACCAGCTGAATACTAATATAAATTGAAAAGCCATCTATGTTATTCAAGATAGATGGACTAAGATGAAATTTTATACTTTAAGGAGGAAAATGCTCATGTTTCTTTATCATTCTCATATTCCAAAGGGTCAGTACAGTTAATTTCCACCCTCTGTTTAGAATGTGGATGAGTTAGCCGATAGTCTGCAGATACAGCAAAACTAACCAAATTTTTATTAAATTCTTCCAGTTATTGTGGTTAGCTTATTGATAGGTGGGTGATGTAGCTACTGGAGAACACTTGACCCTGTCACTTCTTCCCGAGAACATGCTGCTCAGTACATGGAGAGGGGTACTGGGCACCGCGCTATGCTTGCACCTTACAATAGCATGCTTCAGGCCACTGCATTTAAAAATTACCAAGTAATGTGATGATAAGCTAATGTTCCCTCATGCTCAGCCAATATTGCAATAGATGTGTTGAAAAACTGACTCTAAGTAGAGGATATAGAAGTGAGATTACCTTAAAGGGAGAGCCAGGTAGTGAGGCACACGCCTTTAATCCCAGCATTTGGGAGGCAGAGGCTGGTGGATCTCTGAGTTCAAGACCAGCCTGGTCTACACAGTGAGTTCTAGGATAACCAGAGAAGACAGGATTATTCTACTTTTTAGAAAAATATTTCTTTTTATTTTATGTTGTCTTAGTGTTTTACTGCTGTGAACAGATACCATGATCAAGGCAACTCTTATAAAGACAACAGTTTAATTGGGGCTGGCTCACAGGTCCAGAGGTGCAGTCCATTATCATCAAGGCAGGAACATGGCAGCCTCCAAGCAGGCATGGTGCAAGAGGAGTTGAGAGTTCTACATATTCATCTGAGGGTTGCTAGGACAAGATTGGCTTCCAGGCAGCTAGGCTGAGGGTCTTAAAGTCCTTGCTCACAGGGACACATTTTCTTTAACAAGGCCACACCCATTCCAATAAGGCCACTCCTCCAAATAGCGCAACTCCCTGGGCCAAACGTATTCAAATCAACATACATATATATGAGTGTTTTATCAGCATATATGTCTGTGTACCATGTGTAGGCTTGGTGCCTGTGGAGGCCAGAAGAGGACATCAGATACCCTGGAACTAGGTATAGATGGTTGCAAAGCACCATATGGGTGCTGGGAACCAAACCCCGATCCTTTGGAACAGCAGACAGTGCTCTTAGCTGTACACCCATGACTCCAGTCCCGTCTTCTACTTTGCATTTGAATCAACAGAAGTCATGATGCCGTTATGAAGAGGTTTAATTTCAAAAGAGCAGTAACTCTCCAGAGCCACAGGCTTCTTTTCCTTAACCAGTGGCATGGCCTTCCTATTCCAAGGTTACAGGTAAATCCTCCTTTTATGAGAGCAACAGACAGGTTTGCCTATATAGGAAAGACATCAGTGAACACAATTATTACACAATGCCTCACATTCCATTCTCATTGTCTGTTCTCCTCTTGTACACTAGCATCATTCTCTGCCTTTCTGGCTCTCTCTGAGAGGCCCCACCCATGCCAATACATGGTCACTAATTTTGTCATTTGCAACAATGTCCTTCTTTGTCAGGCCGTGTGGCAGTTCATCTGTGTGGAGCTGAGCAGTAATTTACTGTCAGCACGAGGTTACATAAAAGCAGTTTGTTAATGCTGGGACTGAGACAATGTTCGAATCCAGGTGTAACAGTATGATATGTTTGCCCTATAAACCTGGGAACTGACTTCTGCTGGTTTTCTTGCTGTTCCCTATGATACTTAGATAAGAACAAATGAGCAGATGTTGTCTAATCACCGATTCTGGATGTTTATAAATACTGAAGTAAATATCTTGAAAGAGAAGTGACCCAAGAGAATATTAATTTCTGCTTTTCTTCAGAAGGAAGAGCTTCATTTGGGAAACAGTGAGGGTTTCTTTGGAGGAGAAACCTGACCCACTCGCTTCGTGAGTGAGTATACACGGTCAATGAACACTCTGGAGTTTGCTTGTGGTGGGCAAGGTGTTGAGTACCTAAACTAGGGGAGGCTGAGCCATGCTTCTCTCTGCTCTCAAGGACCTGGAAGACCAGAATAGTGACAGACAAGCCACGTTATGAGTTTGTGAGGAGTGTGATAGTGTGCCAGTGTAAGGCAACGAGAGCAGAATTGTGTGTCCGTGGAAAATGAGGCTCTTAAGCCTTGCAGCGTTCCCAGTTTTTAAGGGCGCTTTAGGATTTCCTAAAGACACAACCATGCTATCCACAATGACTATCTCATTCCTTCTGATTTGTAGGTCTTTTATTTGTTTTTCTTGTCTTATTGTGTTAGCTAGGACTTCTAGTACAATGAGTCCTCATTACCTTCATTTTGATCTTAGGGGATTTCTATGGTAACCACTAGGATGTTGGCTATCATCATTTGGTAAATGTTCTTTAATCATTTATGGAGGCTTCCCCATTCGCTGCAGAATTTATATTTTGAATGGGTTTTTGAATTTTGTTAAATTGAAATAACCACATGGGATTTTTCTCCCTTAGCCTGCTGGTGTGGCTGGGTGCTGTGATGATCCTCATGGTTGGCTTGGTTAGGTCGAGAGACACTCAGATGGCAAAGGACATCCCCAGGTGCACCCCTGATGACATTTCCAGAGACCAGAAGGACTCTGACTTATAAATGATTTACCATGGGCTCAGAATGTAAACAGCCTGCTGGGAGGTGCCAGGATTGTAGGAGGCAGGGACACGCTGGAGAAACAGAACAGAGGGTATGCCTTTGAAGGGCGTGTCATGGCTATGGTCTACACTGTGACATCACTCTCCTCCCTGCCCATCGTGAAGTGAGCGGGTCTGTGTGACCATATGCTCGCTGCCGTGATGTTGAGTCTCACCATGGGCCTAGGAATGCCGGAACCAAGCACTGTGGCTGAAAACCTCTGAATCCATGAGCCACAGTAAAGGTTTCCTCCTTCTAAATTGCTTCTCTCATGTGTTTGTCCCAACAGAGAACGACTAACACAAATCCTTCCGATGGCTTTTATTTATTTATTTTTATTGATTTATACACACACACACACACACACACACACACATAATTTTATTTATTGGGATAAAGCCTACTTTAGCATAGTCTGCAGGACTTACCAAATGCTGTTGGGTTTGGGTTGTTGCTTTCCCCCCAAGCAATGCTAAGGATCTAGCCTGGTTCCTTGTTCATGCTTGGAAGCAATCTGGGATGGAGCTTCATCCACAGCACTGGTTTGCTAATGCATACATGTATACATACATACATGCATGCATGCATACATACATACATAATACATACAGGCTTTTGAATCTGTGTTCTTAAGACACACTGATAATACTTGCCTCAGGCTCTTATAAAACATAAGTTCATTTGTCAGCTCTTGATCTTAGAGCATAAGCTATGGGATCTCATAAAGTTACAAAGTTTCTGTAAGGCAAATGACACCGTCAAAAGGACAAAACGGCAACCAACAAATTGGGAAAAGATCTTCACCAACCCTGCATCTGATAGAGGGCTAATATCCAATATATACAAAGAACTCAAGAAGTTAGACCCCAGGGAACCAAATAACCCTATTAAAAATGGGGTACCGACCTAAACAAAGAATTTTCATATGAAGAAATTCGGATGGCCGAGAAGCACCTTAAGAAATGCTCAATGTCATTAGGCATTAGGGAAATACAAATCTTAACAACCCTGAGATTTCACCTCACACCAGTCAGAATGGCTAAGGTTAAAAACTCAGGAGACAGCAGGTGTTGGCGAGGATGTGGAGAAAGAGGAACACTCCTTCACTGCTGGTGGGATTGTAAGATGGTACAACCACTATGGAAATCAGTCTGGCAATTCCTAAGAAAACTGGACATGACACTTCCAGAGGACCCTGCTATACCTCTCCTGGGCATATACCCCGAGAATTCCCCAGCATGCAATAAGGACACATGCTCCTCTATGTTCATAGCAGCCTTATTTATAATAGCCAGAAGCTGGAAAGAACCCAGATATCCCTCAATGGAGGAATGGATACAGAAAATGTCATATATATACACAATGGAGTACTATTCAGCAATTAAAAACAACGAATTCATGAATTTTTTAGGCAAATGGATGGAACTGGAAAATATCATCCTAAGCGAGGTAACACAATCGCAAAAGAATACACATGGAATGCAATCATTGATAAGTGTATATTAATTAGCCCTGAAGCTCTGAATACTGAAGATACAATTAGCATATCAAATGATTCCCATGAAGAAGGAAGAAGAGGGCCCTGATCCTGGAAAGGCTTGATCCAGCATTGTAGGGGAGTACCAGGACAGAGAAAAGGGAGGGGGAAAGATAGGAGAATGGATGGAGAGAAGAGGACTTATGGGACATATGGGGAGGGGGGAACTGGGAAAGGGGAAAGCTTTTGGATTGTAAACAAAGAATATAGAAAAAAATATATAAAAAAACATAAGTTCAGTCAATTCTCTAAATACTCCTGGCATGTTTTGAGTCTAGTCTTAATTTCACACACTTGGTTATGAAACCTATCACTGCTCACTTGGATCATCACAAACACCTCCAATCTATTGGAGCGGCGATAGCTGACCGAGAACCAGGAAACCATGAGCTTTTCTGAAGTTTTTACCCCACTTGAAAACCAACACGTTAACCTGGATTCTAGGAGCTTCACGGAAGTGGACAGAAATCAGATTCCTGGATTTCTAACCCCCAGAATAACAACCCAGGAGGCGTTCACATTCTCTCTGTCCTCCAAGTGTCACTGAGGCATTCTGGAATGACCCCGGTAGGTGCCACACATTTACGGATGTTCTGCCTCTGCAGAGAACCCCAAGCCTAAGGAACCCAAACCATTTCAGGGGTTTACGCACAGTGGCTTTCCCCTTGTTCTGGAGACTAGACCTCTGTCCTCTAAAGATGTTTGCCATACAAATGTCACAAAAATAAACTGGGACCAAAGGGCGATTACTATCTTAAGCTCCTGCCAATAACCTGCTAAGTCCAAATCAGGTCAACCAGCAGGCCTTCACACCAGTAGAAGGAAGTCAGTTTCCTGGGTCTGCACTGCCTTCTCCTCTTCCTCCTTCTTCTTCTCCTCCTCCTCCTCTTCCTCTTCTTCCTTCTCCTCTTCCTCGTCTCCCTCTACTTTGTCTACTTTCTCTGGCCTCTCAGATCACTCCTCCCACCTCACAGCAGGGACTTGAAGTGACCTGAAACCCCTCCTGCAGTCTGTGTCATTCTGTCCTCAGGTCTAGCCTTGGGTCATCTTTGCCTGAATCTCTTGCCAGAGACAGCAGCTTTACCTTACACTTTCCAGTCTCCAGAAACATGAGCCAAAACAAACCCATTTTCTTTATAAATTACTCAGTCTCCAGCATTCTCTTATAGAAACAGAAGGCTAGGCTAATACACTATCTAATTTCACTTCTCTTCCCAAACAGACCCAAAGGGAATGGGTCACAGAACAGTATAGTTTGATATGATACAACTTTCCCAAAATGCTGTGAAGAGCTACTAATTCATTCCAGAAACACTCCGGTCATTTGATTGTTTGTGTGATTCATCAGCTTTGAAAGAGTCTCAGGAGTTGCTCCTCTCACACAGGCCCCAGTTTTTGGTTTTGTTTTCTGTGAAACGAAGTTAATAGCATTAGCCACTGATCTGGCCTAAGAAAAGAAAATGAAGAGAAATAGCAGGAGTCTCACCACGCACTGGCAAAAACACATGAGAAAATCTGAAGCAGACCAGGAAGAGGGGAGTGGTCCCACTTGGCATCTCCTTTATTGGTTGTGTCATGTTTTGAACTCTGTGCCTCGTGGCAGTGGCACAACTTGTAGGTTAGCATTTAGGTCTCGTATTCATGGAGCGTAACTCTGGCCCCATCTTCTACCGCTCAGGGCTCTCCCTATGCAAGCCATGTGCCCACTGTGCAGTCTGAGCAACCCAAGTGCCCACTGCGCAGTCTGAGCGTTCCGAGGGCCCATTGGATACTTGTTGGATTGAGGTTTTAAGGAGAGAGTCCTCCTAGGCTCGCAGCTGGACCTGCAATGTGGACATCAGAACTGTGGGCAGTGTCTCTCGTAGAGACACTGGGGTAGGTGTGGGAGCCTCTGTCAGATACCTGAGATAGTCTGCTCATACAAAGAAAAGGTTGTTTGCATTCAATTTTGGAGTTTCCCATCTGCGGCCAGTTGACCTTGATGCTTTAGCCTGAGGTGAAGCCACACATGGAAGAGCAAAACCATTTACCTCATAACCAGGGAACCAAAGAGAGGAAGCAGTTGGTGCCAGAGTCGCATCCCTAATGACATAGCCTATCCCAGTAGGTGTCACCTTTAAAAGTTCCACCTTCTCCCCACAGCAACTCACTGGACACCAAACCTTTATCACATGGGCTTGGGGTGGGGTGGGGCATTGGGTACCAAGCAGTAGCAGCTGGAAGTAGAGAGAAACATCTGGAACTCGGTCTGGCTCCCACTGACTCTCTTTCTCCCAACTGGGCTATAAACCTTTTCTTTGAAAAGTTTGTCCCTTGCTTACACTGTCTAGATTACTAGTTCACAGTGCACAGCAAACCTGGAAGTTGACATGGAAGTAAAATTCCAGGCGTGATTAAGTGGAAAGTGAGTCTCTCGCCACCAGTTGTCACAGACCTCAGATGGGCTGTGACCTGTGGGAAATCCACAGTGAGCTTAGTCGACAGTCACCCCTTCTCTCCCACCCATCTGGGCTCACAGGCATGTTCTGACAGTGATGTATGGTCACTGGAGGAGCACAGTGGGGGACATGGCATGGTTAAGCAATAAAAGCCCATTTTCTACAGAGATGTTGGATAATGTGATACAGGAAATGTCATGGTGGCTGTATTGGAGGCTGACAACCATGGTCCCGATGGATTTTATTCTGCTACCACATGGTAGAAGCAAATAAACACTATTTTATGCCACCATTGACCCATGGAGGCACATAAAATGCATTACTACAGCGTGGTTAGGGCAGGGATACGGAGGGACTATAGGAGCTCGCATACAGTTGTGGCCCTGCAGCCCAGCCATGGTGGTGAAGCTTTCTTCAGAAGGTAACATGCTGTGTTCCATGTTATTAAGAATTAACTTACTGAGGTTTAGCTGGTGACATTTTGGTGTTACAAACCTTAACTTTGAGTGTTTGCAGGATGTCTCTTAAGTTAATATTAGGAGTGCCAGCCAAAGAATTCATATAGCAGTGTGGAATACAGGGTAGTCGGATGACCGTAGAAAATTCCAGATAGAGACATTTCCTTGAACCACACCCAGCATAGGGTTTTGCCAATACTAGTGAGAAAACTGTAAGTCAGTGGCTTTGGCTAAAATCAGTCCTCTCTGCTGTACAGGTCGTGGAGGAAGCAGAGTTTGTTTCTCACCCCCCCCCCCCCGCCCCCTCTCCCCAGGCCCCACTCATATTTCCCACTCAGGTCCAGACTGAAGGGGGAGTCCCTGTCTGGGCTGCTGCAGTCATGGCAGAAGGTGGAGGAAGGACAGAAGGACAGCACAGCATTATCGCTTCACTACCAACAGCATCCCCATTTCTAACTCACATCTCAGCAGCCCAAACAAATTCAAACCCCACCTACAATGGGGCACAGAATTCGGTCTCCTGGGGACAGAGCCCTAAGGTTGGAGTTGAAACAGGTGGGATTTGACAATACAATACACCGCAAGCCAATGTTATAGAGAGATGGCTGCATTTCTAGGACCACATCTTCTATTAATAGCAGTCAAATTGCCTGGGTTTATCACAGCATGTGCATTCAATGCTTAAGTGAACTGCAAAAACACTGTACAATCTCATCCAAAGTGTGGGCAGTCACTTCTAATTACTTTTTTTGTGCTTTGAAAATTTCGGCATTAGAAACTCCTTTAGGAATTGAAGGGATCTAACAGAGACTCCTGGGGGATACTTACCAGGCCATGAGATGCTTACTACACAAGCATGAGGACCTGAGTTTGATCCCCAGTACCCACAAAAAGAACTGGGTATGGTAGCATGTGCTTGTAGCCCTAGCACCAGGAATGCAGTGGCAGGAGGATTTGCTGGCCAGCCAGTCTAGCTGAAGAGAGTTCACAGAGAGAGATTGTCTCAAAGGTGAAGGCGGGCATGAATAAGAGAAGAGATTGGACACTATTCTACAGCCTTCACGCACACCCCTTGTGATATTTTGTATGTGCTTGGCCCAGGGAATGGCAGTATTCAGAGGATATACCCAGCTGGTCTCCCAGGAGTGTTGACACACCTGAGTGTACAGGTTAGAGTACCACTTCTGCTCAGAGGGACCCACCTGAAGCCCTCAGGACACAGGAATTCTTCCCGACTCCATCTGTGCTTGGAGCTGACCCTGTGCCCCAGCTCTCCATACCCAAATTCCACCCAACACACTGGAAAAGCAAGACTCTGATTTAAAATCACATCTCATGATGGTGACTTTAAGTAGGATGTAAATAACTCCCTTAAAGAAATACAGGAAAACACAGCTGAACAACTAGAAGTCCTTGAAGAACAACTAGAAGTCCTTGAAGAGGAAACACAAAAAGCCCTTAAAGAATTACAGGAAAATACAACCAAACAGGTGAAGGAATTGAACAAAACCATCCAGGATCTAAAAATGGAAATACAAACAATAAAGAAATTACAAAGGGAGACAACCCTGGAGCTAGAAAACCTAGGAAAGAGATCAGGAGTCACAGATGCAAGCATCAACAGCAGAATACAAGAGATGGAAGAGAGAATCTCAGGTGCAGAAGATACCATAGAAAACGTTGACACAACAGTCAAAGAAATTGCAAAAAGCAAAACGCTCCTAACCCAAAACATCCAGGAAATCCAGGACATAATGAGAAGACCAAACCTAAGGATAATAGGTATAGGAGAGAGTGAAGATTCCCAACTTAAAGGGCCAGTAAACATCTTCAACAAAATTATAGAATAAAACTTTCCTAACCTAAAGAAAGAAATACCCATAAACACAAAAGAAGCCTACAGAACTCCAAATAGATTGGACCAGAAAAGAAATTCCTCTTGTCATATAATACAAAGGAAGAATATTGAAATCAGTAAGGGGAAAAGGTCAAGTAGCATATAAAGGCAGACCTATCAGAATTACATCAGATTTCTCAACAGAGACAATGAAAGCTACAAGATCCTGGGCAGATGCTGTACAGACCCTAAGAGGACACAAATACCAGCCCAGGCTATTATACCTAGCAAGACTCTCAATTTCCATAGATGAAGAAAATAAGATATTCCACGACAAAACCAAATTTACATAATATCTCTCCTCAAATGCAGCCCTATAAAGGATAATAGATGGAAAACTCCAACACAAGAAGGAAAACTACACACTAAAAAAGCAAGAAAGCAATCTTTCAACAAACCCTAAAGAAGATAGCCACACAAACATAATTCCACCTCTAACAACAAAAATAACAGGAAGCAACAATTGCTATTCCTTAATACTCTTAACATCAATGGACTCAATTCCCCAATAAAAAGACACAGACTAGCATACTGTATATGTAAATAGGACCCAGCACTTTGCTACAAAGAACTCAAGAAGTTAGACTCCAGAGAACCAAATAACCCTATCAAAAAAAGGGGGAACAGAGCTAAACAGAGAATTTTCACCTGAGAAAACTCGAATGGCCGAGAAGCACCTAAACATATGCTCAACAGCCTTAGTCATCAGGGAAATACAAGTCAAAACAACCCTGAGATTCCACCTCACATCAGTCAGAATGGCTAGGATCAAAAACTCAGGTGACTGCAGATCTGTCGAGGATGTGGAGAAAAAGGAACACTCCTCCACTGCTGGTGGGATTGCAAGCTGATACAATCACTCTGGCAATCAATCTGGCGGTTCCTCAGAAAACTGGACATAGTACTACCTGAAGACCCAGCTATACCACTCCTGTGCATATACCCAGAAGATGCTTCAACATGTAATAAGGACACATGCTCCACTCTGTTCATAGAGCCTTATTTATAGTAGGCAGAATTTGGAAATAACCTAGGTGTCCTTCATCAGAGAATGGATACAAAATTGTGGTGCATTTACACAATGGAATACTATTCAGCTATTAAAAACAATGACTTCAGCCAGGCAGTGGTGGCTCATGCCTTTAATCCTAGCACTTGCGAGGCAGAGGCAGGCAGATTTCTGAGTTCAAGGCTAGCCTGGTCTACAGAGTTAGTTCCAGGACAGCCAGGGCTATACAGAGAAACCCTGCCTCGAAAAAAATCAACCAACCAACCAACCAACCAACCAAAAAAAAACAAAAAACAGAACAAAAACCAAACAAACAAAAAAATGACTTCACAAAATTCACAGGCAAATAGATGGATCTAGAAAATATCAACCTGAGTGAGGTAACTCAGTCACAAAAGAAGACACATGGTATGTACTCACTGATAAGTGGATATCAGGCAAAGAGCGTGGAATATCCACAATACAACTCACAGACCACATGATGCTCAACAGGAAGGAAGACCAAAGAGTTGATGCTTCAGTCCTACTTAGAAAGGGGAACAAAATAATCAAGGGAAGTAGAGGGTGGGAGGGACTTGGGAGGAAGAGAGGACGGGGGAGGGGAAAAGAGGAGCAGAATCAGGTATGGAGGAGATGGAGATGTGCAGAGGTCAGGAAACTGAACAGAGGTGAGTAGCAATGGGGGATGGGGAACTGAGGGTAAACAACCAGAAAGTCCCAGATGCCAGGAAAGCAAGAGCCTCCCAGGACCCCACGGGGATGACATTAGTTGAAATACCCCACAAAGAAGAGGGAGAACCTGTGGAGATCATATCCAGAGGTTAGGCATGTCCCACTCCCACTCTGATTGAGGGATGGGGCCACCCACCTATCTCCAAAATTTTAACACAAAATTGCTCCTGTCTAAAGGAAATACAGGGACAAAGTATGAAACAGAGGCTGAAGGAAAGGCCATCCAGAGACGGCCCTACCTAAGGATCCATCCCTCATGCAGACACTAAACCCAGACACTATTGCTGATGCCAAGAAGTACTTGCTGACAGGAGCCTGATACAGCTGTCTCCTGAGAGGCTCTACCAGATCCTGACCAATACAGATGCAGAGGCTCAGGGCCAACCATCAGACTGACAAGGACCGCAATGGAGGAAGGGCTGAAGGAGCTGAAGAGGCCTTATCTGGCATCAAAGGGAGGGGAAACCCTTGTTCCTGTGAAGGCTTGATGCCCCAGTGTAGAGGAATGCTAGGGCGATGAGGCAGGAGTATGTAGGTGGGTGGGTGAGCTCCCTCACAGAAGCAGGATGGGGAGATGGGATAGGGGGTTTGCAGAGGGGAAACCGGGAAAGGGGGTAACATTTGAAATGTAAACAAATAAAATATCCAATTAAAAAAAAAGAGTTTCCTTGGCCATGGTGTCTTTGGGGTCACAGATAAGATATTCTGCTTATCATATATTTGCCTTACCATTCCTAATAGCAGCAAAATTACAGGTATAAGATAGTAATGAAATAATTTTATGGTTGGGGCCATCACAACATGAGGAACTGCATTAAAGAGTCGTAGTGTTAGCGAGGCTGAGAACCCACTGTTCTACATACATATGAACCTGCCTGCACACATACGTCACACACATACAACAAACACATGAACCTCAAGTGGCACTGGCCGGCAGGATCCTGAAAGTGGGAAAATAACCCCAATGTTGAACACTCTTCAGAGGAGTATTCCAGGAAGTGGGGTTGGGTCCACGCCCCACCAGCTGTAGAATGAGCTAAAATGTAGGTGCATTGTGCATGCTTCTGGGCTTGTCCCTGGATACACGGAACTGTATAGCGGCAAGATCTCCAGTTAACTCGCAGTCCAGACTCATCCCCCCCCCAGCCCCGCCCATCCTTCTCCCCAGCCTTAGGGTTTTGCTACATAGGTCAGTCTGTTCTCACATTCAGAATCCTTCTGCTTCGTCCTTCCAAATGCTAGGATGACAAGCGTCCACTACCGTGACACGTTCTAGGTGGCTCTTGCGCAGGCTGGCTGTGGAGATCTGCCTCTCCGGAAGCTGCAGGCTTCAGCCGCGGCCACCCCTGCCAGCATTTACCCTGTTTTTATATTTGCCTGTGCTCTGGTCCCCTAGGACTCCGTAAGCAGAGCCAACACACATGCGCAGCCAGCACAAATGCTCTCAGTACCGGACCACGAATCCTGCTAGGCCTTGGGGTTTCCTGGCAGGAATAGGAGTGCGGGAACTTTCTATAGAATAGTTTCTAATGAGGGGCTCTTTCCCCCTTCAACTACATTTTAGTTTATATACTTTACTATTTTTCTTGTAACTCGACATCTGCGAATCATTTTATTTGTCTATTTTTAGAAAGAAAATGTTACTACATTGAACAATGTTCTCATTAAAAAAAATCCTCTTATAATAGCAACAGTTGTTTAAAAACATATATTAACTGTTTTTACTCAGCACGGGATGGCTGGAACCAACTCCAGTGAACAGTTAATGGTGAGTTTTCAAGCCCGATTTTTGTGTGATTTGCAGTTGGGGGTAGATATTACAGTAGTTGGCTCCTGAGATAAAAATGAAACCCAAAAGTTACTGTCTTCCAGGGTTCTGCGTGGGTCATTCCAGAGTGGCTGCTTGGGACAGGACAGCAGTGCTCCCTCGAACAGTCTTTGGAGTTCTCTTGCAATGACAGAGGCGCCACCTAATTCCTTAAATCCAACATACTTTTGCTTCCAAAGGAATTTTCCTGTTCTTGCGGGGGCATCCCTGGGCCTGACTTGGTGTCAGAGGCTGTCCTGATGCGGTAGGCTGACTTCAGGGTAGTTCCAGCCCCTTTGCTGTGTGTCATAGTCATGTGGGGTGATAATGACTTTGAGTCCAAGCCCTTCAGAAGCCTCAGCAGGCAGTCTCCTGTCTCTGCCCAGGCAGGATTCAGCTGGAGGAACTTGTGAGGGTGGAGCATTTGGTAATGAGGAATGGCGTCTCTCCCGCTATTGAACTCCCACCTCACAACCCAGGCACTGCCTCGGTAGCCAAGGTTCACAGCTCAAGTGCTGTTCGGAAGCTGTTTCCTTCTTTATCAAGCCACACCTGTGGTGAAAGCAAGGAGTAGTCAAGTACTACATTTAGCTGAGGAAGAAGAAAGCTGGGAGAAAGGAGAGAGAGAGAAAGAAAGAATGAAGGAAGAGAATTGAGAAGTCGGGTGGGAAGGGAAAAGTTTGAGATGGGAAGACAGGAGAGAAGGAGAGAAAGAGAGAAGGAGAGGAGGGGAAAGAGGGAAGGAAGAAAGAAGAAAGGGATGGGGGAAAGAGAGGAGAAAGGATAGAAGGAAGAGATGGAAGGAGGAGATGGGTGGATGGATGGACGGATGGATGGACGAATGGACAGATGGACGACAGAAGGGACGAAGGGCAGACTATGGAAGGATGGAAGGAAGGAAAGGGGGAGGAGGGATTGGCAGAAAGGGAACATGTTCCTCACCCTCCTCTCTGCCCTGCAGTGCCAGGTTCACAGTACTCCCCAGCCCATTTTGAACACCCCAGGTCTATGTCTCCCTGACATCCGGCCCTTTTCATTCTGGATCTCATACTCTGTGAGTTGAGCACAGCTAGAACTTTGTCCCAAGAAGAAAACTCGCAGGCCCAAGGAAGTTCTGGATCTCCAGAGGGTCGGTTCTGAAAGGACAGGGCAGTGTGAAATCTCACCTGCCCCCACCCCCACCCCCACCCCCACCCCCATCATGTCATTCAGCTGTGAGGTTCACTCCCTGCGAAGGGCAGGCTGCCTCTGCCCTAACCACAGAACAGGCTCTCGTTAGCGTGGTATCCTGCGAGTCATGCGAGCGGCAGCTACCCTGTGCCAACCGCAGGCTCTGGTTTATATCCAGTTAATGGGGGCTTCGTTTGGTTTCTTGGGATTAGAATGTTTCAATATTGCCTTATAAAAATATTCCATTCTGGTCCGTGGGCAGAGCTTCAGGCCGGAGAAGCTGTGAGGCAGGGCTGCCAGCTCCCACATTCCTGTTATTGTCTGTAGTTTCTAAAGACCAGTGAGTAGACATGTCACTCTGCAAATACACAAAGACAAGGCCCTGGCCTTCCATCAGAAAAACACGCCCTAATGAAAATACTCCAAGCAGAAGCAGAACAGGCCGTCTGAGGGGGCAGGGAAGGGGGAGACGACATTTAGAGCATTTCTGTTTTTGTTTTTGTGTTGAGTTGGGAGTGATTGGAAGAGGGGGAGCCAATACATCCTGAGTTTGCTCCGTGTTTAATCTTTCCAGACTCTTGGTCTCAGGAGGTCACCGGATTCAAAAGCCAAGTTGTTCAAACTGACACCCTCCCCCTCCCCCTCCTGTCCCCTCCCCCCCAGACCCTGCAAAGACATTTCTCCCTATGGCAGGCAGCTCCTTTTTTTCCAAAGGCTTTGTGGCTGACCTCAGCTCCCCAGACAAGTGTAGGCTTAAATAAGATAATTACTTTCTAAAGCACTATGCCTCCCCATAGGAAAGCCTCTAGCACAGAGAACACAGCACCTCTCCGTGGAGAGGACCACACCTGACGTTCCATCCCCAATCTCTCTTTCCTTATTTGCAAACTGTCCTCACTGCACAGACCCAGTGCCAGGCCTGGACCTTCCAGAGACCCGCCAGCTACTTGGCACCGTGGCAGAGTTGGTTCATCAAGACGCATTTTTATGAAAACCTCAAGTTATAACCCACATGTGGTGGCAAATCGTTATCCTAAGACTCTAAATTGAAGCAGCGATGCACTTGGAGGCGGATCTATCATAATCTGGACATTTTTTCTTTTACTGGTCTATTTTAACAAGTGTAAGGAGGAAATCAAACTCGAAAAGCATAAACTGTTTTACGTTTTGAATTGAACTTGTATAAAAATGGAAACCCTCCAAGATAAAGGAGTATTGGCAGAAGAGGAGGGAAAGATGGGGCGGGAGATGGGGAAATGAAAAGCTTCTGTTACGGCCTTTACATTTCCTGATTTAGCTCGGTGGAAAGGGGCAGGGTGAGTGAGTCGTTGGACACAAGATCCCTCGTGAGAAAGATATGACACAGAGAGGAGGGGGACATTCATAAAAAGCAGGGGTGGAGATGGGCGTGGGGGGCAGTGAACCCTAAGACAAAACACTAAATAGTTCCCAGTAACCATCTCTGTGAAAGGCCAGTTAGATTTACAGGTCATTTATTTTATCTTGAGGCCTTTTTTATGTTTTCCAGATGCTCAATGGAAATATTTTTCTTAATCCATCAAATGCGTTATTATTTGTTGTGGTGGTATAGTCATTTTTAAAATGTATTTCTTGACAATGCCGTGGGTGCGTGTAATGTATTCTCATTTCTCTCTGTCCAGTCTGCTTTCTCTTATGCCCCATCAACACCCCGCCCCACCATTCGTGGCTGTAAGTCCCTTTTTACATGATGTCTTCTTGTGTTCTGTGAGCAAGCAAGTTGAATAGAGCTCATTTGTGTGGCCATGGGTTTGGGATTACCTAATGGAAGATAGTGGCTCTCCCTCTCCCATAATCCATCAGGAACCTGTAGTCACCCAGGAGATAAGGACATGCATTTTTAAAAGAGTTTTTTACTCCAAATGCTACAACCTTGACTTCTGAGCCTGAGCCCACATGGTGGATAGCGGTCAGGGTCATTAAACAGGGAGGTTTTGTGTGTGTTAGTGTGTGCTCAGGCCCAGAGACTTGCAGTGTGCTCACACCGTCATACGTTTTACACACAGCTCACAGGACTGTTTTCTCTAGACTACGTACACTTTAGTAGTTTCTGTGCCCGGGGCTTCGGTGACCTGAGAAAATGTATCGATGACTCATCGCCGAGTGTTACTATCACCGTGTGTAGCCACCATTCACAAGATCAAATCCAGCTGCATGTGAGGTATTGCTTTACACCTAGGTGTAAACTCCACATAGTATGGCCTGCTCTGCTGAAGAAGAAGCCCCGCTCACCTTGGCTGGGGTTGTGAACTGCAGTGGCCTTGTTAGGATTATCTAGACTATGAGCCACATGTCATGGCCTGGCTTGGGAGGGGAGAACATCTTGAAATTTCCATACCCACCATACAGCTGGCTTCTTGCCACACCAAGGACTGTAGAGAGTCTTGCCTCCTTGACATTGGTCCTTGGGTCAGTTAGTGGGCAAAAGGTGCCCTCTGACATCTTGTTTGTGACTCTTCACAGATTTCTACCCTTGCTCACAGCCCCTGAGCTAGCCACTCTGTTCTTTGGTCCAAAGCCCCTGGAATTAGGGGTTGAAATGGCTCACATTGAGTTGTGAGACATGGGTCAGAACAACCTTACCATTAGCCTCTGTTTGTGACTCTTTCTCCCTTGGCTTCTTGGGTCTGGATGTTCTTGGGGAGACACATCAACTGTCCACACAAGCCCGCCTCCAGTGTCTGTGCTCAGCATGGGGTTCCTTGCTAAGCTACACACCATGTACCAAGTCACACACAGGTCGCTACATCTCACCAATATAGGAGGTAACATTTTCAGAATGGAAACTATTTTGTCTCTTCCAAGAAGGACTCCTCCCATTCGTTCCTGTCTTAGTTGGGGTTTTACCGCTGTGAACAGACACCATGACCAAGGCAACTCTTATACAGGTCAGCATTTAATTAGGGATGACTTACAGGTTCAGAGGTTCAGTCCATTATCATCAAGGCAGGAACATGGCAGTATCCAGGCAAACATGGAGACAGAAAAGACTCCAGATGTTCCAGGGCTGGTGAGCCTGGCTTACACAGGGAAGAGACCCTGTCTCACACAGGATGCATCAAGGACTGGTACCCCAAAGTTGTTCTTTATCCTCCACATGTGTACCATGGCATGAGTGTGACTATGCCTGGACAATCTCACGTATGCACATGCACACTCACTGATGCACACACACAATTATTGGAAAAAATAAACAACCTATTTTCAACCGACACCCAGGGCTCAGAAAAAAACAGGGCTTATGTAGGGACCAGGGATCTCTTCCCCTCCCCCCCCCAGTTCCTAACAGGTTCTTGTTCTAGGATCCAGGATGCTTTCTCAGGTGAACAATTCAGCTCAGCTGCCAGGAGAGCAGCCCTGTGCACACCCACCTTGGCCATCTTAGTTAGGGTTTTATTGCTGTGAAGAGACATCATGACCATAGCAACTCTTTTTAGGTTTAGTCCATTATCATCATAGCGAGGAGCACTGTGGCATGCAGACGGACATGAGGCTGGAAAGATAGCTGGGAGTTCTGCGTCTGGATCTGCACAGACAGCAGGAAAAGAACTGAGCCACTAAGACTGGTTTGAGCTTCTGAAACCTCAAAGCCTTCCCCCTAGTGACATACTTCTTCCAACAAACCACACCCACTCCAACAAACCACACCCACTCCGGAAAGCCACACCCACTCCAGCAAGGCCACACCCACTCCAGCAAGGCCACACCTCCTAATAGTGCCACTCCCTATGGACCTATGGGATCATTTCATTCAAAGCACCACACTGGCCCTTTTCGCACCCACATGTCACAATTTATTTCTATGAAAAGATGTATTTGACCGTTTAAATGCCAACTCAAAACAAGCTTTTGTAATATTTTTTTATGGTTGAGGACTGTCTCACATATCAATATACGTCATTCAGCACACAGTGATCTAGGCTGCTTCTTTCAGTAAGACAAGCCATCTTGCCATAAGAAATTCTTGAAAGTGATTTGGTTTAAGTCTGTGTTTTTGTTTTCCTTTTTGAAGTTTAACTTCTCAGAAGAAAAATACTGCCTAATTTAACTCCAATACCATCACTGAAAAATGTGTTTCCCTAGTGCAAAGGGTCAATGGTAGTTCTTTTTGCCTTGGCTCATTATGAAGGTTTTATAGGTCCAAATGCATATCCTTTGATGCTTTAATTAATGCTCCTGGGTAAATTATGAAAGAAAGAAAACATTTTAATCAGTTTATAGGAATGAGTCACATGATTTTTCCCAATTGAAGCCACAACGCACCGCCCTGTAGGCCATCTGACTGTGTCTTTTCACTGGTCTATCCCAGGATTCGAACAGCAGACTTGAAAGTGACAGAAATAGGTATCAAACAGTTGCTTGGGCTGTTTCTTTTTTGTTTGTTTTTTGTTTTTTGCTTTTCTAGACAGTGTTTCTCTGTATAGCCCTGGCTGTCCTGGAACTCACTCGGTAGACCAGGCTGGCCTCGAACTCAGAAATTCGCCTCCCTCTTGGGCTGTTTCTTCGTAGTCACTACAGCAAAGAATGACAGGATACCCAGCATATTTTTCTTGGAGTGCGGATGATGTTTTAAAGCAACGATGGACAAGGAAACATCCTGGTCTCTTGGCCACAGAAAGGGGTTCATCCTGAGCAGAATGGGAGCAGGGTAAAGAAAACAGAGTAAGTGCTCTGCGACTGCATAAGTGATCCTTGTTCTGTTTGCTGTTGCTGAATGAATTTGCTCTTGGCTACCCATCCCCACAATGAAGTTTTCTAGGGAGCACCTCATAAATGCTCTCTAAGACAGTGCTCTTTAGGATGGTGCTCCCTAAGACAGTACTCCCTAGGACAGTGTTCCCTAGGACAGTGCTCCCTAAGAAAGTGCTCTCTAGGACAGTTCTCCCTAGGACAGTGCTCCCTAGGACAGTGCTCCCTAAGAAAGTGCTCTCTAGGACAGTTCTCCCTAGGACAGTGCTTCCTAGGAAAGTGCTCTCTAGGACAGTCCTCCCTAGGACAGTGCTCCCTAGGACAGTGTTCCCTAGGACAGTGCTCCCTAAGAAAGTGCTCTCTAGGACAGTTCTCCCTAGGACAGTGCTCCCTAGGACAGTGTTCCCTAGGACAGTGCTCCCTAAGAAAGTGCTCCCTAGGACAGTACTCCCTAGGACAGTGCTCCCTAGGACAGTGCTCTCTAGGACAGTGCTCCCTAGGACAGCCACAGACTCACCACCTCGGTCTTCTGGGTGCGTCACTCTTTGTGTCTCGTGTTCATTTCCAAAGGGCTGGCTCTTGCCCTAATCTCACTGTTTCCCATATTTGTTCTCTGTTTGGAAGCTAGGACTGAGACTGGCACACAGCCTCTGTGGATCCAGACCCTGCCACCAGCTGATGAAGAAGGAGGACACCTTGCGTGACACCTCACACCCTTAGTACAGTAGAGCTAGCCCCACCTGAGACCTTCTTAAAGGAGCAATCTCTGACCGCTGCTAACCCTGGAGAATCAGGATGGCTGAGGTCTGGGCTCTGGGTCCCTATTTTAATAGAGTCTCCAGGTTATTCCGACAGCATAAGCAGCGCCATCTCCACTGTATGTGACAGGAAGGGAAGGGAGACTGTCACAATCTTTGCACGAGCAGGGAATCAGCATCTTCACTGTAGGTGATGAGGCAGGGCTGAGGGAATACAAGAATCTGCTGAGTACTTTCACCTTGATGTTATTCATTTTAAACTAAAATATTAACTTAAAGCCGTGTTACAGAAATAATTATATCTATACCTGAGCCCCTGTTATTTGAGGTAAGCAAGGGCCCTAGCAAGGGTCCAAGGCTCTGTCCCTGGGCTAGGACACATCAAGTTCTGAAGTAGGCAGCAAGGAATATGGGCTGAGCTTCACCAGCTGAGAGCAAAGATCTGTTCATTTCTTGCACAGTATCTGACGTCCCTCCCATATAAACACGTCACTACAACTAGCCTGTGCTGTCCATTGGCAGCTGGTGTGGTGGATTCTTTGCCCCGCTCCTTGATGGGATTCTGGTTTCATGGCAACCTAGAACAGATCTATAAACCTCCTGGTGCTTGGCTTTTCAAGTTAATGGGTACTGATTGGCTACGAGATGCCCAAGAGAGAAGTGACTGCTGCCTTCCTTCAAACCTCCTGAGCCCACCGCTGCCCTGCAGTGGCCCTGTGGAATTCCAGTCTTGTCGATTCCTGCTTCACAGTAAATGCTCCACAGCGGAGGTTGCTTTGTCTCTCTGCCCTGATGCCTTTCAAACATTTGTGTAATATAAACCATGTTGGGTGACACACCCCCAATTAGATAAACTGTAGCTCATTGCTGTTAATACCTTTTGAAGTTAGGGTGAAGTTAAAATTGTAGGCTAGCCAGGAACTCTAAAAAGGCATTTTAATAACTTCCCAAAGTGGAGCAGACAGATGTGAGCAGTCAGGTTTGCCTCTGTGTCCAGTGTACTTCTGGGATCTCTGGTTGCGCAATGTTGGGAAACATCCTCATTTGGATAATGTGTTACACGTGGTTAAGACAGGTTTTTGTTGCTGTTAAGATAGCTTTCTTTGCAATCTTAGCATTCTTTCTCTTAAGCAGCCAGCAGGGCAGTTTTATCTGGAGCTATGCATGCAGGGTTTACACAGCAAAATGTGGTACATGACATATTTGATTGTATCTCTTGTTCCTTTATGCATTGCAATTTTAAAAAGACAAAGACATTTACATTAATGGGGGGGGCAACTCAACAAAATCTTTGTTGCTCCTCAGAGCTGTCCAAAGTCACTTTATGGATGAAAGTCTAAGATGATATCTCTTATGCCTGCCCTTTGACCTTGAGGGTCACAGCCTGCTGCACCATGCATATCCCAACGCTGTTGTTTATAGTTTACGTGGACATCAAGATCTCCAAGAAGATTCCAAGAGCCTCTTGTTCAGGATAGAGAAGCAGGAGTTCTGTTTATCCTGCTTCAATGAGTTACAGACTGGAATCTCCCCAGAGCTATCATCTCCCATGCTCAGCGGAAGGATGCCAAGCAGAGAGCTCTGGGCAACGGTGAAGAGCCACTCAGCCTCATCCTGGTGCATGTCTATAAGTGGTCCCTGGAGATAACCTGGCTTTGCTCCCTTAGCCAAGGCCTGGCATTCGAGTGCAGCTTCTCCCAGCGTTTCTGTTGTCGCGTCTGCTCCCGGAAAAACAGCTGTTCATTTGGATGAACCATGATTGATCTTTTGAGTCTGGGTTACCTCACTTAGTATGATATTCTCCAGCTCCATCCATTTGCCTAAGAATTTCATGAATTCATTGTTTCTAATGGCTGAATAGTACTCCATTGTGTAGATATACCACATTTTTTGCATCCACTCTTCTGTTGAGGGATACCTGGGTTCTTTCCAACTTCTGGCAATTATAAACAGGGCTGCTATGAACATAGTGGAACATGTATCCTTATTACATGGTGGGGAGTCTTCTGGGTATATACCTATCTTGAAATCGTTTCTCAACTGGGAAAAGTAAAAGACTCACAGCAGCTGAGCAGGGTGGTGTAATCTCAGCATTTGGTAAGTAGAGGCAGAAGGATCAGGAGTTCACCACATAGTAAGTTCAAGGCTAGCATGGGCCACATAAGACTCTGAAAAAGAAACTAATAAATAAAATCTTTTTTGGTTGTAACAGCATTTGGGCTTCCTGAAAACGTAGCTAAATGCAATTCTAATGAACACTCTTTCAAAACCCAAAGATTGATTCATTACTGTGTAGCATCTCATTTCATAGTTGGAGGAAAAGCTCACAGAGATCCTTCTGCTGAGTCACATTCTGCCTGAGTCCTCGATCCTTGGACGTCTGATCCAGCCAGCCACGCTTCTGTCTGCAGCTTTTCCTGCCTCTCTTCCTCCAGAGTCATTCTGGTTCCAAGCCTGTCTTCCATCTTTCTGATTTCCTTCCAGTCTCTCTGGTGGAACCCTCTTCCTTCTGCCCCTGAAATGCAGACGTCCCCAGGGTCTCCCATGCCCTACTGGGTGGTAATATTGGGCCCACTAATGGCATTTACTGTCACCTAGGCTTAAACACAAATGGTATCTATTGACACTGGAATGTCCCGTTAAGAGAAAACAGCAGCTCCCAAGGCTGGATGGGCTGTCTGATCCTATTACAGGGAAATGGGAGGAGACAGAGAACAGACGTACTAGAGGATATACAAAGAGGATCTGTGAGTGGGATGGTAACACTCATGGGTAGCATAGCTAAGGTTTTAAAATCCTTGATAAATAGGGCTGGAGAAATGGCTCAGTATCACGAGTTTGGCTCCTGACACCTACTTCAGGGAGTTTGAAACAATCTGTAACTTCAGCTTCTAGGGCTACAACACCCTCTTCTGGCCTCCCAGGACACCTTCACAAACATTCACACACACACACACACACACACACACACACACATAAACAAAAATAAATCTTAATTTAAAAAAATGCTGACTCAGCCAGAAGAAGATGTTCCCATGATTTTCATCATTTCTGAATTGGTTTTTCATCTTTACAGATTCCTCTTGTCCTACATTCATTCATTCATTCATTCATTCAGCAAGCTTTGGTTGTGTGACAGCCATGTGTCAGGCGTGGTGTGAAGGGATGTAGATGAAGCAGCACAATACCAAAGAAGGTTTATTTAAAATGATGGGACACAATTTAACTTTCCTATTGATAGAGGAAGGGCATGAGCTACCTGCTGCAGTGGAAGGACATTGGAGGGGAACACAGAGGAGTTACACAGCAGCCCTCTCCCCAGACCCCTCCCCACTGCCATTTTCTCCAGCTAAACCCCAGACTCTGCGTCCAGGTCCAGGCTGATATGACCCCTTTATGTCTGTAGAGACTTTCATAGGCTAAGAACAATTCGAGTCCAAAGTCCCTAGAATCTGGGGCATCTGACTCCTTTACGTCCTTGAAGAGGTCACCCCCAGGATGTTTTCTTGCTTCTCTGATTAAAAACTCCAAAGCAAAAGGTTTAGAAAGGTTCTGCAGACCATCAGTGTCAAGACACTGGGGGTGGTGTTGATGAAATCTGAAAACAGACCAACAGAGCTTCCTCAGACAGCGGAGATGGACATCACGGCCGGTATTTAACGTGACGGTTACTCTGCAGGGATGAGGTGGTAAGTGGAAGGCTCTAGAACTCAAGTGCTCAGACTGAGAGAACGCAGCCTGGCTGAGGGTGTGGAACATTCCGGAAAAGGGCTGGGGAAGGATGTGCTTTAGGCAGAACCAAGTTCTTAACCCAGACCTGCTGGTTGGGATGTGAAGTGGGTTTTCTGTGTAAGCTAACCATCCTGGACTGAGAAAAAAAAAAAAACAATGTGAAGAGAAATAGTGCTCACACTAGTTTCTGACCTGGACTCGACTGGGCCCAGGAGGAGTCAAGGGCTGGGGTGGGGGTTGGGCTACCTGAAATAAGACCCTTCCCGGTGGTCACAGCTCTAGTGGAACCAAAGAAGTCACCTAGCCCATAAGATTGGTCTTCTTCCTGCCTGCCACACAGAGGGGACTCTCTTCCTGTGTAACATAATAAATTCCCCTGTAACCTCTAGATGCAGGTAATGGCTCAGCTCTGGTGAGAAATGACTGGCTTCAAGTTTCCCCCCAGTATGATTTCCTGTTCATACAGAGAGGGGCCTGCCCCCCAGCCCCCCGCCAGATACCCAGAAGCAAAGAACACGGCTGTTTCATGTCTGTGATTAATGCCTCCCCCAATGCTGTAATCCCAGACACAGAACCCACCCAGCTCCAGGGGCCTGGCTGAGATCTTAGCAGCAAGGAAAGGGACTCACGGGCGGAAGACTCTTCGCCAGGATGGGCCCCAGCCACCCGCCCGACACCCTTCTCCGTGGGCCGTTTCTCAAGCACGATTCATTGGGGCACCTTCTATTTTTACCTCTGGTTCTGTAGGCTCTTTATGATTCAGACAGCTGTGTTTCCCTCCCTCTTTCATGTTCTTGCCCCTCCCTCCCTCCCTCCCTCCCTCCCTCCCTCACAGAGATGTCCAGCCTGTTGACACTGCAGAGCTACCCCAACACTGCTGTTAACAGCGTTTGCACCCGAGAACCGTGCAATCAAAAATTAGCAAATAGCAACACATATCTGATACCATCTCAGGCTGGTTTAAAAGCTCGTGTTGGGTCCCACTCACAATTATCCCGAGTTGCAGGTTGAACAATGTATGTTTAAGATCATCGGTGGATGGCAATCGTAGCCTCCTCTTTAACCCTCCTCAAATGCTACCTCGAATGCCAGGCTAGGTTTAGAGCTCAGCCAATCACAGGGGAATGACCTCATGACAGGAGACCTCCCTAGCACTAGAGAGCAAGGAAAGTCAGAATGAATTCCAGTCCTGGCCGGCAGCGCACTTGTAACCCCCTCCGGCTTCTCTCAACAATAATCTCAGCTCTGTGTTATGATAAACTGCCTGCTCCCTGCTCGGCAGTACATTCAGGAACTGGACCGCAGCCAGGGAAAACACAGGCGCAGTGGTAGGACTATTGAAATAAATTAATGGCCTATGATTAATACAAGAAAACAGCACTGGTTAATAAGCTTAACTGCCCCCCCCCCCCCACACACACACACACAACCTCACAGGTTATTTAAGAGGGAAAGGAATTTTTAACATAAATGCACATGGTTTTCACATAGAAAGGCTAGTTTCAAAAACATTCTGGTTCTTTAAAATTGGTATACAAATGTTGGAAAGTGTCAACCGTCTGAATTGTCTCTATTTTTTTTTTCTAGAGAGCCACAGAACAGGCACAGGAGGAAAATTAGATGCATTACTTGGTGACTGTGCTTTTTGGTTTCAAATCCCAAATGGTATCCGCAGACTCGGTTCCTGGAGGGGATCACCAGCTTTGGCTATGAATTATTTGTGGCGAAATCCCCAAATTAAATCCACCGTCAGCAACACAAACCCCCTCACTATCCCTCAGGCTTTCGAGAGGGTCTAGTGGGTTACGGATTTCGAGGGGAAATGTCTTCCGATCAAGGGAAGTGTCTATGCTGAGCCTGCAGATGACCACAGCACGGATGGCTTTGTTAAAGAGCTGTCACCCCACTTCAGTGTTCCTCCTAGCCACTCCCCACAGACTGTCATCAGCTTTGCTCTGTACAAAATAGTTGACCCGAATCAAGGAATTTCAACTTTAAATACCAGGGCAGCCATGACATTCGGATGAGTGGGAACCTTCCCAAATCAACATGAAAACCTCAGCCCACACCGGTGTCTCAGCGCTGGCCCCCCAACAGGAGGCACATGCAGTGAACTAACTGGAAGCAGCCGGTTTTCCTCCTAACCTGGCATAAATCACTGGATTCTATTTCCATGGGATGGGGTTGGGCATGGCTGTGCCCAGCCCAATGGCTGGTGGCTCAGTAAGAACCTTTGTGTCCTCAATATGCTATTGAGGGTCGGTTTGCCTTCCTGACAGATCATCGGAACCCACTTGCAGATGACAGTCAAGGCAGCCCTACCAGGTGAATACTGGGTAATACAAAGCAACCCCTTCCAGGCCTCCTGTGGAGGAAAGGCTCCACTGTGACGTACACTGGGAAAGGGCTGCTCAGAAATTCCTGCTACCCAAGACTTAATTCATGTGTCCCAGGAGGTCCTGTTCTTTCTGTCTTGCTCCTGCTTTCTCTGTCCTAAGAACCATCAGTAAGAGAAAGAGCAGTGATTTTCTGTGTAAATCCTGCTTGATTTGTGAGGCCCATAAGCTCCGTCTCCCACCCCACCTGAGGCAGCAGAATAGTACAGCCAGCCTCCCCAGTGCCTGGTGCTCCAAGGTCACTTCCAACTGCAAGCCCCTCAGCCCCGCTCTGCTCCTCTACAGCGTCTACAGTTTAGACTGAGTTCTCCAGCACCATAAGGTTCAGTTTAAGGGCTTTCAGGTTAGGCAAACTCCAGCTAGTATAGCTTCTGCCACGTCACCGCTGACAAACATGCGTGCATGCATGAATTCACGCACACATTCACAGCGGGGAGGGGGGGGGGAAAGATTCTGCTGCTTTGTTCGTTTGTTATGAAGTAGATCAGCAGGGATCTGTGGCAAGGGGCGGACAGTGAAGAAAGCTCTGTGATGTGGTTTGCACCCAAAGGCAGCTTGGCCACAGTAGATGATAAGGGTTCAGGACCTAAATGATAACCTAGTCAGGGGTGTGACAAATCTAGACTGGCGACGCCCTTTAAGTGATGTCTGAGACTCTTGCTGTCCATGGGTTGGATCTGTGGGAGTGGCAGAGAATGTGTTCCTTGAGAGAATTTCCTTTGTGATGGTTAAAAGCATAGATTCTGAAACTAGACTTCTCGGGTTTGAATCCGGACCCTAGAGCTTGATTTTGGACAGATAGACCTACAGTGTGACTTTGGAAAATACACTCAATTTTACTGTGCCTCCATCCTGCCTGCTGCACAAGGGGTAATGGAACAGGACATGACAGTCACTGTGACTGCTAGACGCATTATCCAGATTTGTAACAGTGTCGACCATGAAGATTGTTTTGTCCTCCCTCTCCCCCCACCAGCTGTTATGATTAAGACACTAGTTAAAGGTCACAGCCAACAAGGACAAGGGTGTGGATGCCGTGTACTGTGGGGCTGCAGAAGAGACTGGAGTCAGCCGAGTAAGGTTCCTGGGGGACTGGTTAGTGGCAAGAGTGCTTTATCTGCAAGTTTGGAGAGCTGCTTTCGAATCCCTGCATCCCTGTAAAATGCCAGGCAAGGGCTGTGCCCCCGAAACATTACTGCTACAGGCAGTGGAGATTGGAGTGTTGCTGGGGTCCGCTGGCTGCCAGCCTAGCTCCAGGCTTAGTGAGAAAGCCTGTCTTAAGGGAATAAAGGGAAGAACGATGTAGCTGTACACCCAACACCCTCCTCTTAACCTCCATGCCCTCACAGACATGTGCAAGCACACACGCGCATGCGCGCAGCGCGCACACACACACACACACACACACACACACAGAGGCAGGAGGAGGACAACACATTAACAGATGCAGTCAGCAGAATAGGCTTTGTGGGAGTGGTGGGGAAGACCTTGAAGCTGGCACAGTCTGCTCTTACTCAGCCTCAGACATTGCCTCCTAAGCCTACAGCAAAAGCCTGCCCAGAGCCCTCCTCTCTCATTCCCAGCTCTTGTCCTGTTATTGCACTAGGTGAAAGATTAGAGTTCGGGTCAAACTTCAGAACCGACCCTGTTTCCATTGAGGTGAGTGTCGAACAAAAGCAATATTGCCCTCAAGAGTAATCTCAGTGACAGACAGGGAACCCTGTGTGTAATTCTGTGTGTTGAGAATGGTTGCTATGGGAACAGAGAGAAGGGCTTGGCCCCATGGCATCCAGAGGTCACAGAATCTTAAGGGTGTATGTGACAGGATGAGGGGCACTGGGAGTGGCTGTCCAGACAGGAAAAGTGTTTGAAGTTTAGTTTGGACTCCCACCCTACCCCCACTCCACCCCCCAGACACTGAGATACAGTGTCATTTATCTCTCTCAGAGGGAGAGGGCCTCCATGGAGAAGACACACTTGGAAGTTCAATGGAGCTGTAGGCACAGAGCCCTCCACTACGTGGCCATGACATCTGGAACAAGCAGTTTTGCCTCTCTAGGTTCTTTAACCGTGATAAAACAGGCAGAGTATATTTGGTAGAGTGGGTCGGGGATGGAGTGAAGAACTTGAAGAATAGCTACAAGCATTGGCTAGGCACACAACTGGGAGGGTTGTTAGAAACACAACCCTACTCTCAAAGTGTGCGTTCTCACTTGTGGAAAGTGATAAGGAATCATGTTAAGTCTGAGCAGCGAAATGATTTGCTTAAAGATGATAAGCAGCACGAACGACCACCCACCGAGGATGTGACAAGCACACAGGGAAGTGCAGAACTCTGTGTGCAGCATGACCAAGTGTAAAAGTCGCTTTTATTTCCTCAGATGAAGTGACAAGATGAGAACTATACCCAAGCTGTGCAAATACACATCTTTTCCTGAGCTCAGAGTATTTTCTTCTCTGATCTAACCATACCCAGGCCTACGTGTGGAATCTTCTAGCGTCCATACAATCTAATCTTGTAATAGTAACTTTTACTTACCAGACGTAGTTGTCTTCTCAGAAGCTTACCGCTGAATAAGTTCACCCTCTCTGGCTCTTTCTGAACTCTGCCTGGCTGGTTTAGCTCAGTTGTTCTGGCCCAAATGCCTCTCTAAGCTGACTGATTCAAACTACCTTCTCTTGGCTTCTGACCGGATTGCTCTGCTCAAACTCAAACTAACTCTGGCAATCCATTCTAATCTTCTGGTTCCTTCTCATTTTCTGGCTCTTTCTGTCTTTACTTGTGTCTAGCCCATCTCTGTAAAACTGTCCACACACATACACACATACACTGTGCTTGTGTCTAGCCTCATACATGAGGCTATTAAGTAGCCTCTCTTTTCTGCTGTACTTGAAAGAGTTGGATATTTCCTGTCCTGACTCATTCAGTCAAATCTTTCTCTGATTTGTCACTATGTCCACCCCTGAGTTAGATGTCATTTTCAAACATGGTTGCTTCCTTCTCCAAACTAACCTTACCTATATTGTTTGGGATTAAAGGTGTGTAATAAGGACATGTCTGTGTTCTAGCCAGAAGGATTAAAGGCGCATCATTCTACAGGATCATGCAGGCCTAGAAGGTCCTTGGATGTGATTCCTTGCCAGAACAGCCATGCTGCTGGGTTAAAATTCCTCTACACGCAAGCACATGGGATGCTTGATTTTGAGTCCACCCGAGGAATTGCCTAGACGGCTGGTAACATATTATATGTCAATGAGGGTGTTTCTGGACGAGATTAGCATTGGGATCTGTCGTCTGAGTATCGAAGCTCAGCATGAACTAAGCTCACGAGTGAGGGCAGACATCTCCTAGCTGCTGTAAGCTGGAATGGAACAATAACAGAGAAGGTGCAAACTGCTTCTGTGCTGGGCTGGGAGGCCCATATTATCCTAGCCTTGGCTCTCAGGCCTCCTGGTTCATAGGCCTTCCTGTGCTTTTGGGCTTGGACTCTTAGCTACACTACCAGTTTTTCTGCATCTCCAGCTTTCAGAAGTCAGGCCACAGGACCTCTATGCCTCCAGAGTCACATGACTTGATTGCTGGTTATGACATGTTATACATGCACACATGCAATGAGGAATGATACTCAAAAATTGCCTTCTGACATTCACACGTACACCACTGTACACCTGTGCCCCTCCCATCAAAATAATAACAAGATGGCCCAGATGATAAGATTTTATGTGTGTTTTTATCACAGACTTAAAAATAAAAAAAATAATTTTAGAGGCTTCTGGAGAAGATGGAGGACTAGAAGCCTTACTTCTGGAACTCCGAAGAAAGCAGTCACATAATACAAATGAATTAAAAAAAAAGTTTAAAAGATGGTCGAGATAGCACACAGTAAACTCAATCCTGCAAGAGACAAGGTCTGTAAATGGGTTGTTATTGTGGGAGATCTCTGCAGGGAAGCCAGCTGGGGAGCGGAGAGTCAGTCCAGCTGCAGGCCCTGAACTACGCCACCAGGGGGAGCCATAGAAACTGCAAGGGAAGCACTGCTCTCTCTACACATTGGACCTGAAGGCACAGAGGAGGCCATGGTGCAGGGGGTGCTGAGAGATGAGGGAACTACTAGGAAATGACTTACAATCCCCCCTTGCACATGCTCCAAAACCACCCAGGACATGGGCGCTACAGAGATCACTGCTTTACTTACCATGATTTCTTTACAAAATTAACTCAATACTTATCCCGAGCCTAGGCCACCCCATTTCCCTTCCAAGACTAATCTTAATAACTAAAATCCCAGTATACTCTATTTTTGGTTGTTGTCTTAAGGCTTCTATTGTTTCGAAGAGACACCATGACCATGGCAACACTTATAAAGGAAAAGATTTAATTGAGGCTGGCTTACAGTTCAGAGGTTTAGTCCACTATCATCACGGCAGGAAGCATGGCAGCGTGCTGAAGAAGGAGCTGAGAGTTCTACATCTGGATCCTCAGGCAGCAGAGTAAAAATGACACTAGGTTTGGCTTGAGCATCTGAGATCTCAAAGACCATCCCACAGTGATGCACTTTCTCCAACAAGGCCACACCTCCTGATAGTGTCACTCCCTGAGTCAGGCATCCAAACACAGGAGTCTGTGTGAGTGTGTGTGTGGGTGTGGGTGTGGGTGTGTGTGTGTGTGTGTGGCATTCCTATTCAAACAAGTGTAGTTGTTTAAACTCTAACAGCTATTGAAACAAGGAGGCCACTGTTGTTAACTAGTAAGTATGACATTTGTATAGTGACAATGTCCAGCAGCTGTGGCTGTTCATATTCTGCTCTTAGACAATACAGAGACCACACAACCTGAGACAGAGGCGGGGGTGGGAGCGGGGGTGGGGTGGGGGGGGTGGGGAAGGGGGGACTATTTTTTGAACTATGTATTTCACCTCTGCCACACCCAAGTACCAGTGAAAAGTTCAAATGTGTCCTCTAAGAGGATATAGCTGATAAAACCCCAAGCAACGAAACAACTCCAAATACATGCATCTCAACACAGTAATATAAGAAACACAGAAAAACAAAGGCAACATATCACTCTCCCCAAACGACTAATCATATACTAATGACATCTAGCACGAGTGAGTTAGATGAAATCTAGACAGAGAATTCAAAAGAGTAAATTGAATTAGGTTCAAAGACATGAAAGTAAGCTCCTGATTGAGAATTCAGAATTAAACAACAGAATAAAAAGGGAAACAGTACAAGATATGAAAGGAAAAAAATTTTAAATAGAGATAGTGGAGAAAAAAAAAGAAGTCTTTGTGGGTTAGAAGAGAATGAGTCAAAGAGAAGATAAACTATCTGAGCTTGAAGACAAGGTAACTGAATTCATCATACACAAAGATAAAGTAATGAGCAGTCACAAGTGGAATTTCCAACACATACATTTCACCCTGAAAGGACCTGATAAATGGACTGTAGTCATGGAGGAAGAAGAACATTGTTCCAAAGTTATAGAAAACGTTTTCAAAAGAATCATAACAGAAAATTCTCCAGAGTTAGAAAAAGAGATGCCAATGCAGATACGGGAGACAAATATACAAGACTGGAAAAGGATCTCCTGTGGTGAAATAACAATTAAAATACTAAATACACAAAACAAAGGATGTATCTTACATGTGGCAAGAGAGAAACACCAAGTCATACATGAATTCAGGCCTAACAGGGAAACAGGTTAAGTTTTGACTGAAACTTTAAAGGCCAGAGGGCTTAGAACAACGTATTTAAGTCCTGAAAGACAGCTGACAACCCAGACCATTTCCCTCAGCAAGTATCTATCATTATTGAAGGAAGAACAAAAACTCTCCATAATAAAAATAGACTAAAGAGTTTATGACCACTAAGTCAGCTGTATAGAAGATACCTAAAGGAATCCTTCAGACCAAAGAGGAAAATGAATCTACCATGAGACCACAGAAAAGAATGAAGCATGCTAAAAATAATACTTAAAGCAAGAGAGAAAAAAGTACAAAACACTATAAAATGGAAGGAAATAATAAATAACTTTAAATAATAACCCCAAACCTTAGTGATTTAATTCCCCCAGTCAAAAGACTCAGACTAGTAGGCTGGACAAAAGTCAGGAACTGTCTATTCGTTGCCTCCAAGAACTGTGCCTTACCACAAAATCCAGACACTGCTTTAGGGAAGAAGGACAGAAAAATGTATTCCAAGCAAATGGACCAACGAGACAAGTAGGTACAACTCTACTAATATCCAACATAAAAATCAAACTGAAACTAGTGGGAAGATCTGAAGAAGTCTACATTATGTTAAGGGAGCAATACATCAGAACGCTGTGATATTCTACATATATTCCCTCGATAGAGGAACAGTGAACTTTATAACACTAATACTATGAGATGAGAAGTCACAGATTAACCCAGCACACGTATAATAGGTACTATGACTTGCTCAATATCCTATTCTCATCAACTGGCAGGTCTTCCTGAGCAAAAAACAAACAAACAAGCCAGGAAAAAAACTGGCTTAAGTGGCATCATAGATTAATGTATAGACTATTCCATTTAAACCCTGCAGAATACATATTCCTCTCAGCAGCTCACAGAACTTTCTCTAAAATAAATCATATGCTAGGACATGGAAGTTTTAACAAATACTGAAAAATAGAAAGAATTCCTTGTATTCTACTTGATTATAATGGAACAACAGTAACAGTAATCCTAGAACATGCACAGATTAATGGAGATCCAACCACACACTATCAAATCACTAGTAAATGATAAATGGGTCTTAAAGAAACTAAAATGGAAAGTTTAAAAATGTGTAGAATCAAATGAAATAAAAGGGAAATAAAACATACAAGCTTATGGGATTCACTAAAACTCAGTCCTAAGAAGAAAATTGACAGCTCCACGTAGCAACATTAAGAAGTCAGATAGAATGCTGGGTGGTGGTGGCACACGCCTGTAATTCCAGCACTCTGGGAGGCAGAGGCAGGCAGATTTTTGAGTTCGAGGCCAACCTGGTCTACAGAGTGAGTTCCAGGACAGCCAGGGCTACACAGAGAAACCCTGTCTCAGGAAAAAAGAAAAGAAAAGAAAAGAAGTCAGATAGACTGCAAATAAATAACTTAATGACATACTTTAGAGCCCTAGTAAAAGAAGAATATGTCAAACCTGAAGCTAGTAAAAGAAAAAAAATCATCAAGATCAAGGTAGAAATTAATGGCACAGAAACAGGTAAGGAGGCAAGCAAACAAAACTAACACAAAACAAAGACCTGGTCCTTTGGAAAGATTCGCAAGATTGACAAGACCTTAGGAAAACTAACAGGAAGAAGAGTGAAGACCCAAATTAATAAAATTAGAAAAGAAAAGGGAACCATTACCACAGATACCAATGAAGTCCAGATACTCCTTAGGTCTTACCTTAAAAAACAAACGTCCAAGGAAATTAGAAAGCCTAAAAGAAGTAGGATGGATTATTACATGTATGTGAACTATCAACTTAAGTAAAAACAAGGCAAACAACTTAAACATATTGATAATTTGTAAGTAATATAGTGTACTCAGCCCTAAATAAAACATGGATAAGTCTCAACCCTTCTAGGGCTCAGAGAACGTTATGGAGCTATGAGGTGGCAGAAAGAGAGCCTGATTTAGAGCGTGGGGCCATAGTTCTGAAATGCTGTCCTCAGGACACAACACAGCCATTACACTCGTGGATCCATACCTGTGGTCATCTGTATATGAAAATCCTCAAGCCAGTCAATATTACACATGGATGAGGAGGGCCCAAGAGGCTCTGCCCATAGCTCAGGATCTGCTGACAGCTGGTAGCTGCTGGGGAAGAAGCAGTCATTTTTTCATCCCTCTGGTGGATGGCCCCACACTCGTGTGCCTGAAGCAGCACTGCTTATAACCAGTGAGTTTCTTAAGAGAAAAAGAGAGAGAACATAAAAGGGGGAGTGAGAAGAAGAGGGGAGGAATTTAGTGTAGTTTTGATCAAGGTTCAGTATACATGTGTTCAAAACTGTTCAAAGAATAAAGGTAAAATATTCTTAAAAGTAATTTTAATTCAAGCTTCTCAAGGAGGTTGATTCTGTCATCCCACTAATGGCTGCCCTACTTGAGGCCATACTACGTGAAGCATCAAGAGGCAGTGGTCCCTGATCTGCCTGTTGCTTCCTTCCCAGTCAGGCAGATTATCTATCTGATGGCTCTCTGCTTTTGTTTTTAAATCTGTAAGCTGGGAACGTGATTTTCCAACCCTGATACCTTAATTAGATTACTGAATATTTCTGATCTTCCACTTAGGGTCCCAGCCTTGATGATAATATCTTCCCGTGTGATCGCCCAATCCTTATTTTGTGAACCCTCCTCCCCCTTTAGGTTTTGAAGAAGACCTAAAATATACATGGTATATCTGAAGCACTTTAGGCCCTAGCTTTAATGAGGGTCAACAGCAAAGGATTCTGTGTATTGGGCACGCCTGACCACAGATTGCTGGACACCTCTGTGACAGGCACGCCCACACAAATCAGGGGCACAGAAACCAGGCATCCCTGGAACATCTGGACAAACCGAGGCCTGTCCTTCAGTGAGGCAGCTGCCACAGTTTGTCCTGAGATTTCCCACCCCAGGTCAGCCGGAAAGATGGCACCAACGTGACAGACATGTGCACAAAAGGCTACAGTTTGAGTTTTCTATGTCCCTGCCAAATATCATGGAACATTTTGTTCCAAACAGGCCCAAATACTGTACACACCTCTTCTGTGGTTAAGCACACGGGGAATTCCTTGAGACTGACTTGAAAAGAGAAACCACCACGGGTTGTTTTTTTGCCAACTAGGTAACATACCCTCTGGTGAAAGGTGCCGCTACTCTCAGTCTAGCCAGAGAAGTGGCATCATGCCGGGATACACTCCGGGCTGAAGTGCTCCTGTACCAACCCCAATTAAGAGCAGCCACTCCCCACCCACCAGCCTTCCTTCTTTAGAGCAAAGAGGCTCAATGAGAAAAGCCTTTTCCTTTTTTTCTGGGCTGAGATGATCCTAAGCAGGATTTAAAGACTGGGCTCTATTCTTTCCTGTGTGTAACTCCCTGTGTTCTACCTCAACCTGGTTCCCCTTCCTCAATAAGGCCACCCCACCCTACAAGGCAAGCCAGGCCCGCTGCTGCCTCCCCCTGGGAGCCCTCCTAAGCCCCACTGAGCTTCCCCCACAAGGGCAGGCACAAGTCCAATCCTCTACCACCCCAAATCCATCTTTTCCTCCTCTGACTTCCGACTGCATTTATAGTTAGCCCTCTACAATTTACCAGACCACCTAATTACATGCTAGCAGGCCCCACTCCATAATTAGTTCTTACATTTGACTCTGGCCTCCCGAGTAGATACCGAACCCTTGTGGAGCAGAAACCCGACTTGACACATTTTTATTGTGCCCACAGAGCGCACAGCGGGGTTATTCATTAAGCCTTTATGTGCACTATGCACTTCACTCTATGTATGCTACCAATGAAGTGCCCACAGCATGGCGATGACGGCTTGTCATAGCTATTTTTAAGAGGAGAAAAACAAAGGTCACTGTCATATGGACACAGAGCAGGTAAGGGCTGGGATGATTCAGGCCAGTGGCTCCCCAAAGGCTTTATCCAAACCTTTTGACAGTTATAAAAATGCAGAAGTAAGAACACAGATCCCTAGAATCATCTGGTTATTAGGAAGCTGAAGAAAAACCAGTGCCTTTAAAAAAAAAAAAAAACAAGTGGTAAACAGAACTGTAACTTTCACAATACAGCTAGCTCCCCAAGACTGAGCCTTTTGACTTCGATGTTTACATGTAACTCAGCTCTTAGAACTGAGGGAGACTCGATGCTCAGTGATGCTCAATGCTGTATGAATGAATGAATGACAGTCAGCCGATGTGCCTCCTGTGCCCACTCAGTATAACAATCTGCTTGGGTAATGAGAAAAACATGGTAAAGGCCTTCTAGTTCTCTTGACTCCGCTCTTCGTAGGCTGCATGGCCCAGTCTCCCTTTCTCCACCAGCAGAGCCCACTCCTTCAGATCTGCCACTCGGGAAGCACAAGTGCTTCCCAAAATGTTACTCAGTCTGTGCATGATGAGTTCTGCAATGGGGCCCACAATGGCTGCATCTTCACTGAATATGTGCTGACTTTTTCTTGACCCTGAACACCCAGATGTGGTTGTGCATGTTTTTAAACTCAACATTTGTGAGGCAGAGGCAGGTGGGTGTCTATGAATCTGAGGCCAGCTTAATCTGCATAAGAGAGTTCCAGGTTGGCCAGGGCTACAGAGCAATGCAGGCTTAGATTTATCAAAACCTACTTTAATAAGGGCTCTTAAATGCTTTAACCCCCTTATAGCCCACTATCCACCAGAAGTAGTAGAAAGGAAAGATTAATAGGGCAAAAGGGGGTATGGACCTGTTTAGAAAGATTTGGGGGGTGGTGATTCCAATCTTCATTGTCAGGATATAAGCAGTTCAGCTCACGTGAATCAGTGGTAGCTTGATCTACTCAAAAACGCTATTCGCAAATCAGCAATGGCCGTTCCATCCAGAAGAAACAGTAAGGCTCTGGCAACTGGCCCAGGTCTGCAGAATCAACAAGAAGCTGCCGGAATATCACAAGAAGTTCTTTGGTGCATTTCTCACTATGAAGTCACAACAAACAATGATCAGTGAAGGAGGCAAGGTGACCCAAAGCGGACCAGCATCAGCAAAGCCCAACAAAGATAAAGAGTGGCAAGGCGAACCAATGCCACAGCACCACCCACTGTCTGTTGGGTTATACTTATGTCCTTTCCAAACATCACATATTCTCTCAAGCATCCACTCTAGCACACTATCACATGCCCCTTCTCCAGGCAGCTTTCAGAAAAACAACACATGTCTATTCTCAGAAAAACATCCTCTTATAAGACGGTTTCCAGAAAAATCTCATATGACACAACTGAGTCTCCAAAGAAACCAGAAATTTCCACTACAGAGTAAGACTCTTTCTCTCTCTCTCTTTCTCTCTCTCTCTCTCTCTCTCTCTCTCTCTCTCTCACTCTCTCTCTCTCTGTGTATGTTTCTGTCTCTGTGTCTCTGACTCTATCTTTCTGTCTCTCTATCATCTATCTGTCTGTTCATCTATGTTATTTACCTATCTAAATATCTATCATCTCTCTATCTCTTATCTATCACCATCTCTCTATATCTATATCTATGTCTCTCTCTCTCTCCATATATATATGGAGAGAGAGAGAGAGAGAGATAACAGAAACAGTAAGGCTCTGGCATATTCTATTGATCATCTACCTATCATCGCTCCAGCCACACACACCAGCCACCTTTAGCCACCTTTACTTGGTTTGTGGATACCCAAATCTCTTCCTTTCCTATCAGCTCTTTTGAAAGCCTTTCCTAAGCACCCAAGATGAAATCTTATGCTAGTGTTGCTTTATAGGGGTTTTGTTTTCAGCTCTCAGGCTTTATTCTTCTTATCCACTCCCCAGTATATGGTGGAGCAGCTGGACCACCTCACAAGGGAAGAGAAGCCTCCTCTGCCTCTGACTACACTGGTTCCTGAGAGCATGCTTTTGTGTCCACACACAGAGGGGTCTGGTGGAAACCACATGTGAAGGCCTTTGGCTCTCAGTAGAGATTGCTGGCCCCAGCTCAGGGAGTGGGCTATTTGAAGACCGTAGTGTGTCTGAGTCTGTAGTGTAACTGGTGAAGCCAAATGCAGGCACAGACTTCCTTTTTATGACCAATTAGATAGCTGGAATTGAAAAGCCCTCTCCCACAAAAGCATGTGTCTTGATGAAAGCGATAGAGTAGCCAAATTATCTGTTTTCCTTCTTTTGAGGAAAGTTGGCAGTCTCTGCTGCTGCCAGTACAACTGTTCTGGAAAACAAACAGAAACCAGGGCTAAAGGAGAAGCAGAAAGACATCAAGGGTGTCGTCCAATCGCTGTAGAATGGCCTGGACCTTCAGTACTAGGAGTAGGAGACATTCCGTGCCCCCTGTGCACTGATGGGAAGGGAACATCTGGCAGAGAAGATAAGTCAGAAGAATGCAGGGCAATGTGGGTCCCTGCCACCTTTTGAATTAAAATGTGGGGGGCTGGAGAGATGACTCAGCAGTTAAAAGCAATGCCACTCTTGCAGAGGACCCAGTTTCAGTTACCAGCACCCACAGGGCAGTTCATAACCGTTGGTAACTCTAGTTTCAGGAAATCCAACATCCTCTTCTGACTTCCATGGGCACCAGGCCCAGATGTGGTGTACAAAGAGAGAAGCAGGCAAAACACCCACTCACATAAAAGAACTCTTAAAAAATTATCAGATATATGGAATACAGAATAACAAAGAATACACTTGTGTTGGCGGGAGCCCTGGGGGGATAAAGACAAGCTCATTAAAGAGAATGAGACTTTTCCAGTTCACACTCTTCATATTGCTTTGATTCTCAAGCCATATAGTGTACGACGACATTGCGTTTTAAAAGCCAAACTAAGACTTTTAATGACTCTTTCATGTATTCACTGGCAATTGGTTCCTTTCAGCTCAATGACCATTTCACGTGGTTCAGTATGGACACCAGGTTTCAGCTGAGGGGTTACATAGCCCTCCTGGCTTCACACGTGAGCAGAACTGGAGACTGGGGAGAGGTTTGTATTCTGTAGGTAGACTCTTGCCGTGGTTCTGTTCGTAAAAGCATCGTCCTGTGGATGATAAAAGCTAGTCTTTGTCCATGTATGAACAGTGATCTGAGAAGTGAATTTCCTGAGCCACAATACCCTGGGAAGCCCTGAGCCTTGAACTTCTTAATCAGGAATATCAGTCTCTGGATGACTCTGCTCCATTTTGGAGACGGTGGGAGGGGCAACAAATAAGGACCCATCTGTGGGAATATGGTGTGAATCCAGTGCATGACTTGAAAAGGATTCCACGTGGCCACTACAAAGGATGCCTCCTCTGGCAGTGTCCACTGAAAGTGAGCACACACCCCGTGGTCTAGCAACTCCATCCCTCCGGATACAGCCCAGGAATATGCGTGTGCATTCACTACAAAACCACATCCAGTGTCATCCGCAAGCAGCTGCATCCAAAATAGACCCAAACCAGAAACTTCACAGGATCAATAGACGAGATAGATGTAATTCAGCTCCATAGCATTGAACATCATACAGCCCTGACGGTGGGTGGGCATTACACACATGCAGTATGAGTGATGATCACATGTGGAATGATAGAGTGCAAGAAGGAACAAGAGTATGCACTGTAGGTTTGCAAAGTTCAACCCCAGGCCCAGCCAACTCCAGGCTATAGGGAGTCCAGAGAGTGATCTTGGGGAAGGCTAGGGGTTGCAAGCGGACAAGGGGTAGGTGTGGGTGTCGTGAAGGCTTGTAGCTGCTCTGTGTCTGTTTGGTAAAAGCTCGTTGTACTAAACATGTATGGCTTGTGCACTGGTGTGTGTGTGTGTGTGTGTGTGTGTGTGTGTGTGTGTGTTTGAGACAGGTTTTTCTGTGTAGCCCTGCTGACCTGGAGCTCATTGGTGGCTGACCTCATTGGTAGACCAGGATGACCTCTGTCTTAGTCAGGGTTTCTATTCCTGCACAAACATCATGACCAAGAAGCAAGTTGGGGAGGAAAGGGTTTATTGAGCTTACACTTCCACGGTGCAGTTCATCACTAAAGGAAGTCAGGACTGGAACTCAAGCAGGTCAGGAAGCAGGAGCTGATGCAGAGGCCATGGAGGGATGTTTCTTACTGGCTTGCTTCCCCTGGCTTGCTCAGCCTGCTCTCTTATAGAACCCAAGAGCACCAGCCCAGGGATGGCACCACCCACAATGGGTCCTCCCCACTTGATCACTAATTGAGAACATGCCCCACAGCTGGATCTCATGGAGGCACTTCCCCAACTGAAGCTCCTTTCTCTGTGATAACTCCAGCCTGTGTCAAGTTGACATACAAAACCAGCCAGTACAACCTCAAACTCACAAAGATCAGCCTGTCTCTGCCTAAGGAGGTGTCTTACCCAGTGCTGGGATTAAAGATGTGAGCCACCACCTGCCAGCTGATTATATGTGTTTTATATCAAAGAAAGAACAAAGACAGACAGACAGAATAAGGTCCTACCAGGGAGGGGTGAGCTCCTTGTAGTTAAGTACCTTCTCTTTCTGTAGCCCTATGAATGGTGAGTTCTAGATACCTATGCATGTAGAAAATCATAAGCAAATAGTTCTTAGGAATGTTGTCTTGTTTACCTCTGGGTAGGAATTTGAGTTTGTCTTACTATCTTTGTATTTTTCTGTATTCCTTTGGATTTTTACATGGCATATAGACCCCACTCAAATAGCAGCTTTTATAGTTTACAACTTCTTGATTTAAAAAGTAATCTAATCTTGCTTTGGTGGTCACAGTGGCTCCTGTCTGTAGTCTCAGCTACTCGAGGGCTGAGGCAGGAGGACTTGGAGAGGTCCCTGGCAAAGAATGAAGTAAGCGTAAGCCTCCAAGCCTAGGCCAGGGCATAGTCACGTGTGCACTGAGTGTATTTTACAGTCACCCAAGGCTTCTGAGCATGCCCAGCTCTGGTTCTCAGCAGAACAGACAGCATCGTTCTCATCCACAGAGAACATGCTCCTGCGGCAGAATCTGACAAGACACAGGGGCCAGTCCCTGATGCAGCCAAATGTCCACCTTTCTCATCTCAGAGCCCCTTCTTTTTTACCCTGACTCCTGATCTTTCCACATGAAGCTTCCCATCCACCATCTTACCCAGGAGTCTCTTCCCTTAGGATCACAAAGTAGATTTATTAAGTAAAAAAAAAAACCTTTATTAATTAAATAAAAAGTAAAAATACCCTCCATGCCCCTTTTCTTTCTTCTGCTTTTACTGTATAATCCCCACACGACAGGCTACATATCATTGGTGCGGGTGGTAGAATTCCTATCACCAGACCCCCAGCTCAGCCACCTCCATAGCTTAGGAGAGAATTTCCTGTTCCATCTCAATTCTCCTTCACACCAACAGCCTCTTCTGTATGTCCACATACTTGGAATTCTTTTAATGAGGATAAATTGCTTTCATCTAAGAATCAAAGCCTAAACTTAAAATGTAAATAACTCTGGGTGGTTTAACACATGGCCTTCGTAGTCACACTGGCGTGTAAATGTCTACTCTCTAAGGAGGAGAAGTGGCGAAGAGAAGACAGCTCTTGCTTCTAGTTGGGCGGCTTGCGGATGGTGCGGGCTTCCTCTGATTCTGGAATCCCCAGGCCCGCTCTCAGGATCCTGAGCCACCCAGAAGCAGAAGGCAGCCGCGTTGCCCGACCAGCTGTATATCTATTCCAGACTCAGGATTACAATAATTTGGGAGAGGGTCAAACACGTCGGAGCCCCAGATGGCGGAGGAGCTGCGTTAACTTAAGACCCTTAACTCTTTCCCCAGGGCAGGAGATGGAGACAGAGAAGGATGAGGCTTTCCAGGCTCAGGACTCAACCTTGATCCAAAGCTGGTCATGGCTTTAATTTTTGTAAATCAAAGCCTTCAGTTTCTCTTCACTCGCTTAGCGGAAGACATGTTTCCCAGGATGCATGACAAAAAACAATAAACAAAAGGTACCAAATTAGAGATCGTATGACATTGTGTTATCACTTAACCCATGTGTAAGCGGGCACATCGTTTCCCAATTCCCAGCCTCTGTCCTCCAATGTTGTCTTCATAAGATCATCCAAACCTTGGGAAAGATTTGTCTAATTATCATCACACACAATGGGCCTATTGCCAGCTGCTTTTTATTTTAACTGCAGATTCGTTCCAGGGTGTGTGTGTGTGTGTGTGTGTGTGTGTGTGTGTGTGTGTGTTTTCCATGGGTGGGGAGCCAGAGAGAGGAGCATATGTCTGTTTTTGCTATTACACAGAACTGATCAGATTTCCTTTTATAATCACAACTAAACTTCCAGACCAGATCGTATGAATATTTCACATTTAGAGGATCTGAATGAATGTGGACTTGGGCAATCTCACAAAACCTTCTAAGTTTGGAGGTGAAATGCTGAACCATAAGATTGAACAAAATATCTAGAGACACAATGGGCACCCAGGGACCAGCGTAGCTAAAGATGGAGGGGCCCGCCCATCCTGAGCCTGAAGACTGTGGAGTTAAGCCCCAAGGGCATTTTCTATTTTGTCTACAATAGGTTAGTGAAACCTGTAAAAGTAGGGTCTTTGGCCATTTCCTCTCTCACTGCCATCTTAGGACCTCCTTTATCAGTGGACAGTTAACACTGGTGCCATGAAGGACAATCCTTTGACACTTGTCCCCTATGGTGGTCAAGATGGGACACATTTCATAGACTCTCTGTGGAAAGCAGGACTGTGAAGCATCAAAACCAGTCAATCCAGCTGTGGTTCTGAAAAAACTGATCACTGACATCTGGCTGGAGGGAGGGCCAGGACTTAAAAATGTCTGGGCACAGGCCACACGTCTTTGCTCCTTTTGAACTGAGTGGCAGAGATCCCGTGGCATCTTCTGGTGTGTGAAGCTGCACTAATGGGAATCTAAAAGGGGGGTAAATGACCACAAAGATGCTGGGGAATTGATAGAGGCCTCCTGCTTCTCCCTGGAGTCTGCTTTCCTGTTCTGCAAAGCAGAGAACGTAGAGTAATGTCCACAAAATTAATTGAGTGGTTCCCTCATGACTCAGAGCTTGAGTAACATATGTATCTGTCCCAGGCTGAGAGATCTTAATTGGGCACCCCAAAACCATCAGAAATGGACCCCTAAATAACCACGCACCACTCTGCTGCTGTAAGTCACAGCCAGTGTGTCTCCTGTCACCCACAACTGTGAAGCTTCCTTGGAATAATCTGGTCCCTTTAAGTTCCCCAGGGAAGCCTTTTGAAAAAAAACAAAAACAAAAGTTTACTTTTAAGGTAATTTTATATATGTATATGTATATATATATATGTGTGTGTGTGTGTGTGTGTGTGTGTGTGTGTGTGTGTGTGTGTGTGTAAAAAGATGCTGTTGCGTTAATTCTAATTTTGGGTTGACTGTCTACCACCACTGGGCACACAGCTTATCCTTAAGACTAGTTTGTTTCCCTAGTGAGACTCCCTTGGAGGAAATGAAATTTTCATTCTCAGATGGTTATCCATTGGAGACAGTTCATGGGGAAGGGATAGGGGGTGTCCTCTTCTTTTACCTCTAGGACCCCATCTGGTGCAGACCTTTGCAGGCCCTGTATACGCTGCCCCAGTCTCTGTGAGCTGATGTGCTGACCAATTGTTTTGATTGATTGTTCCTTCCTCCCTTGGCGTCCTCCATCCCTTCCGGTTCTTTCTGCCTCCTCTCCCTTGGGATTTGCTGAACCCTGAGGGGAAGACTTTGGTGAAGACATCCAGTTGGGGGCTGAGTGAGTTTCGAGGTCTCTCACTCTCTGCCTAATGTCTGACTGTGGGTCTCTGGATTTGTTCCCATCTACTGCAGGAGGATGCTTCTTTGATGACAACTGAGCAAGGCGCTATCTATGAGTATAGCAGAGTGTCATCAGGAGTCATTTTGTTGCTACCTTTTGCTGTTGTATTTGTTCATTTTTTAGAAGAAGAGCATTTGGGTTTTCCCTAGGTCGCTTACCAATCTAATCTCCCGTTCTTGGTCACCCAAGTAGTTTCAGGTATGGGTTTTACCTAGTGGATGGGCCTTAAGTCAAATCAGATGTGGGGTGGTTACACCTACAAGCTTTGTACCACAGTTAGGCTAGCATATCCTGCAGACAGAAGGCCACTGTAGATCAAAGGATTTGTGGCTGGGTTGGGGTTTACATCGCTCCTTTGTATCCTGTAGAGCGCTCTCCTGTATCAAAGCCACTAGTACACAGGTGTGCAGGACCTCCATAGTCAGCAGCTCAACTTCTCCAAGTTCAATGAATGAGTCGTAGAGGTGCTGTCTGCATCACTGAAGCTTGGCATCAGTTTGTGGCAGCAAACTTTTAGTCTCCACAATAGCCTGGAATGTTTGGGGTTCTCATGTGATACCTTTAGCCATTAACTCAATCCTGGTAATGGAAGCTCCAGTTGGTGACCAGAGGTAACCACTGGGACTCTGTCTCCAGAGTCATTTGATTGAAAGTATCATTATTTGATGACGTCGGTTACATCCCCTTCATATAGGGATTATTTGAGAAAATTACTCTTACTGTAATACCTTTCCATACCTCCCCTCCATGGCCCTTCCTTTTAGCTGTCTCTTTCCTGTACCTTCTCCACCATTCCTCTCCGTGTCCACTCCCTCAGCCTCTCTCCATTTGCTCCTCCCTCTGCCAATCATCCATAACTATTTTATTTCTCTTTCCTGGAGATATCCATCTGCCCCCACCCTGCCCTAGTCTCTTACTCTGTACCTAACCTCTGTGTTTGTAGCTTTTTTTTTTCATTGATTTAACAGCTAATATCCACACATAAGTGAGTAATACCATATTTATCTTTCTGGACCTTACTCAGGATGATTTTTCTTCTTAGTTCCGTCAATTTACCTGTGAATTTCATGATTATTCCTTCTTTTTTAATGACTGAGTAATATTCCATTGGGTGAATGTTCCACATTTTCTTTATCCACTCCTCAGCTGAGGGACAGTTAGGTTCTTTCCAATTTTTGGCTATTAAGAATAAAGCAGCAACAAACATAGTTAGCAAGTGTCTCTATAGCAGGATGAAGTAAGTGTCTTTGGGTATAGTCCCAAGAGTGGTACAGCTAGATCTTGAAGTAGATCAATTCCTTAAATCCTGAGGAACCACCACAGTGATTCCCATAGTGGATGTACAAGTTTGCACTTCCGTCAGCAATGGATGAGTGTTCCCTTCCTCCACATCTTCACGGGCAGGAGTTGTCACTTGGGTTTTTGATCTTAGCTATTCTGACAGGTGTAAGATGGAATCTCTAAGTAGTTTATTTATATTTCCCTGATGACTAAGGACATTGAACATTTCCTTAAGTGTGTTTCTGAGCCATTTGATTTTCCTCTTTTGAGAATTTTATGCTTATATCTACACCCCATCTTAAATTGGACTATTTTTTCTTGATAATTATTCTGTTTTTAGTTCTTTGTATATTTTGGATATTAGCCCTGTAACACAGTTGGTAAAAAAAAAAATCTTTTCCCATTTGGTAAGCTGCTACTTTGACCAATTAACAGTCCTTTGCCTTATAGAGGCTTCTCAGTTCCATGAGATCCCATTTATTAATTGCTGATCTTCGTGCCTGAGATATTGGTGTTCTGTTCAGAAAGTCTTTTCCTGTGCTAATGAGTTCAATATTTCCCACTTTCCTTTCTACCGGGTTTAGTGTATATGACTTTATGTTAAGGTCTTTGATCCATTTGGAGTTGAGCTTTGTGAAGGGTGATAAATTTGGATCTATCTGGATTCTTCCAAATGCAGCTCCTTTGAACAGCACCATTTGTTGAAGATGCTGTCCTTTCCCGGTGTGTCTTTCTAGCTTCTTTATCAAGAGTTAGGTGTCCATAAGTGCGTGGACTTACGTCTGGGCCTTAGATTTGAGTGCATTGTTCAGTCTCTCTCTCTCTCTCTCTCTCTCTCTCTCTCTCTGTGTGTGTGTGTGTGTGTGTTTCCATATGAATCTGAAAGTCATCCTTACAAGATGTATGAATAACTATATTGGAATTTTGATGGGGATTGCATTGAATCTGCAGATTGCTTTTGGTAGGATGGCCATTTTTACTGTACTGATCCAACTGATTCGTGAGCATGAGAGAGCTTTCTGTCTTCTGATATCGTCTTCAATTTCTTTCTGCAATGTCTTAAAAGTTTTTATCATACAAGTCTTTCATTTGCTTGGTTAGAGTTACCACTAAGATATATTATACTATTTGAGGCTATTGTGAAAGGTTTTGCTTCCCTGATTTCTTTCTCTGTCCATTTGTCTTTTGTAGATAAGATGCCTATTGATTTCTGTGTGATTTTGTATACAGCTCTTTTGCTGACAGTGTTTATCAGCTGCAGGAGTTCTCCGGTGGAGTTTTTAGGGTCACTTATGTATACTATCAGATCTTGTGCTAATGAAAATACTGACTTCTTCCTTTCCAATTTGTATTCTTTTTATCTCCTTCAGTTGTCTTATTGCTCTAGGTAAGACTTCAAGTATTATTTTGAATAGGTGTGGAGAGAGCGAACAGTCTTGTCTTGTTTCTGATTTTAATGGGACTGTTGTGGTCTCCTGATTCAGTCTACGTGGGCAGTGATGGGGATGGGGTTCAGAAGCCCCGTGAGTACATACGATGAATGGCCACACCCAAACCAGCTATCAGGAGGCAGATCAACTTCACTTTGGGTGATTTCAAGGCTTATAAAGCTTTGGGAGACTGAGGGTAGGGGCATCCAGGATAGACAGAGATCATTGGCTAGGGACTTAGAGTATCAGAAATGCCTCATTAGCATGGGGGAAACATCTTAGAAATCTTAGATGCTAGCTGAACAGGTTTTAGTAGGAGAAAGGAAATTGATCCTGAAATCTTTTTTTTAAATATTTTTATTTTTTATATTCTTTGTTTACATTCCAAATGATTTCCCCTTTCCCAGATCCCCCCTCCCCATATGTCCCATAAACCTTCTCTCCACCCATTCTCCAATCACTTCCCTCCTTTTTCTCTGTCCTTATACTCCCCTCCAATGCTAGATCAATCCTTTCCAGGATTAGGAACTTCTCCATACTTCTTCATGGGAGTCATTTGTTATGCGATTTGTGCCTTGGGTATTCAGAGCTTCTGGGATAACTAATATCCATTTATCAGAGATTGCATTCCATGTGTATTCTTTTGTGATTGGGTTACCTGATCCTGAAATCTAATTGAGGCTATGTGACATTTCTCCGTAGAGGTGCATGTGGGGGCTTAAAGTTCTCCAGACAAGGTCAAAAAGGAGAAGCTCCTATAATGCAGGCACCAAGCCCTAGAAGATAATCCAGCCAATGGTAGACTTTGATCTTAATTAGCAGAGTTTTCCTACAGGACTGTTTTGAGTTCTCTCCATTTAAATTGGGTATGGACTTGCTGTAACTTGCCTTTGTTATGTTGTGGTATGTCCTTGCATCTTTAATTTCTCCAGGGCTTTAGTCATGAAAAAATGTTAGGTTTTGTAAAAGGCTTTTTCTGCATCTAATGAGATGATCATATGATTTTTGTCTTTCAGTTTGTTTATATGGTAGATTACATTTATTGATTTATGTATGTTGAACTATGTCTGCATCTATGGAACAAAATGTACTTAATCATGGTGATCTTTTTTATTTATTCTTGGATTCAGTTCATAAGTATTTTATTGAGAGTTTTTGCATCTATGTTCATAACAGAAATTGATCTGTAATTCTCTTTCTTTGTTCCTGTTGTTTGTTTAAATTGTTTGGGTGCCAGGTTAACTACAGCCTCATTTATTGGATCATGTTCCTTCTGTTTCTGTTTTGTGGAGTAATTTGAGGAGTATTGGTGCTAACTCTTCTTTAAAAGTCTGGTAGAATTATGTACTAAAATCATCTGGCCCTGGACTTCTTGTAGTTGTTGTTGTTGTTGTTAGGCTTTTAATGACTGCTTCAATGTCAGTAGGGCTTATAGGCCTATTCAAATTGCTTTTCTGATCTTGATTTAACTTTGTTAAGTGATATATATTGATACAATTATCCATTTCTTTTATATTTTCTAATTTGATAGAGTGAAGGTTTTTCGTCCCTATGATTCTTTGGATTTCCTATGTGTTTGTTGTTATGGCCCCCTTTTATTTCTAATTTTCTAAATTTGGATATTTTCTCTCTACCTTTTACTTAGTTTGGATAAGGGTTTGTCAGTTTTCCAGATTTTCTAAAAGAATTGACTCTGATTCATTGATTCTTTGCAGTGTTTTGGTTTGTGTGTTTGTTGGTATTCTATTGACTTCATCCCCGAGTTTGATTATTTCTCGCACGCAGTCCATTCCTTGGGTATCATTTCTTCTTTTGGTTCTAGAGCTTTGGGTGTGATGTTAAGTTACTAGCATGATAGCTATTCAATGTTTTTATATAGGCACACAATGCTATGAACTTGGCTCTTAGAACTATGTTCATTGAATCCCATATGTTTGGGTATGTTGTGCCTTCATTTTCGTTCAATTCTAGAACGTCTTTAAGTTCCATGAGTACTGAGAAGAAGGTATATGTACTAAAATCATCTGCCCCATCTTTTCTGTTTGGGTGTAAATGTTCTGTTAGGTCCATTGGTTTATGACAACAGTTAGCTGCAGTATTTCTGCTTTTCTTTTGTCTGGGTGATCTGTTTAGTGGTGAGAGTGATGTACTGAAATCTCCCTCTATCAGGGTGTGAGGGTCAACATGTGATTTAAGCTATAGTGATGCTTCCTCTGTGACCTTGTGGGCCCTTGTGTTTGGTGTGTAGTTGTTAAGAATTGTAATATCCTCTTGGTTTTTCCTTTCATGAATTCGTAGAGTCCTTCGCTATCTCTTCTAATTAGTTTTGGTTTGAAATTGATTTTGTCAGATATTAAAATGGCTATACCAGCTTGTTTCTTTGGTCAGTTTTCTTGGGGTATCTTTTTCCATCCCTTTACCCTGAGGTAATATTAAGGTATTAATGTTAAGGTATTCTTCTTTGATGCAGTAGAAGAATGAGTCCTGTTTAACATCCATTCAGTTAGTCTATGTCTTTCTCCTGGGTAATTGAGACCATTGATGGGTGAGAAATATCGATAAGCAGTGTTCATTGATTCCTATTACTTTGCTCTCTCTCTCTCTCTCTCTCTCTCTCTCTCTCTCTCTCTCTCTCCTGTCTCTCTATTCCTGTGTGTGTGTGTTTCTCTTCTTCTATTTCTTGTGTTCTCTTGTGTGTGCTTTACTTCTTTAGGTTGGAATTTTTCTTCTAGCACCTTCTGTAGAGCTAGATTTGTAGGTAGATACTGCTGAAATTTGGTTTTATAATGGAATGTCATATTTTCTTTATCTATTGTGATTGAAAAATCTTACTGGGTATTGTAGTCTGGGCTGGTATCTGTGTTTTTTTTAGAGTCTGTAGAACATCTATTCAGGCCTTTCTGGCTTTTTAAGTCTCCATTGAGAAGTCAGTTGTTACTTTAATAAGTCTGCCTTTATGTTTTTACCCCTTACAGCTTTTAATCTCCTTTCTTTGTTCTCAATGTGTTGAAGATTGGTTCCATGCTCTAATTTAATCGGAAATCTTCGTGTTCAAACGCTGAAGGACCTTGTCCCCTATTGGTTTTTGATCTATCAATAAAGATGGCAGCAGTCAATGGCTGGGCAAAGGGAGACAGGGCCCAGACCTTTAGATTTGTGAGGTGAAGATGCAGGGGAAGAGAGGAAAACCGCCATGACTTGGGAGAGAACAGATCAGATTTAGAGCTGCAGAAGGAAGAGCATCCAAAATGTAGTTGGAAAGGGAAAGTGTCCCCCTGAAGCATCTTGGGCAGCATGGACCAATGGGTGTCACAGAAGGTAACAGGGCAGCAAAGTTAAAGGTAGGTTTAGAAGGGGTTGAGCCAGGAGTGGGCATGGGGTGAAGTATGCTAGCCATAGGATGATTCGAACTTTGAGTAGCCAAGGCATTTAAAAAATAATCTAGTGTGTGTGTGTGTGTGTGTGTGTGTGTGTGTGTGTGTATTTCATTCAGGGACCCAAAGGTCTTCGGGGTGTGTGGCTGGAAGCTTGACCTGCCAGGAGTATAAGGCAGAATGGCTAAGCTCCACGCTATAGTATGTTTAGAGTTGTTTCATTGTTATGTGCCAAAAGAACTTTCTTTTCTGGTCTACTCTATTTGATGTTCTGTATGCTTCCTGTACCTTGATAGTCATTTCCTTCTTTAGGTTAGGGAATTTTCTTCTTTAGGTTAAGAAATTTTTCTTCTGTGATTGTGTTGAAAATATTTTCTGTGCCTTTAACCTGGGTTTATTCTCCTTCCTTTATTCCTATTCTAAGATTTGGTCTTTTCATGCTGTCCTAGATTTTCTAAATGTTTTGCACCAGAATCGTTTTCAAATAGGTTGCTTTTTTTTTCTATTGTGTCTTCAGTGCCTGAGACTCTTTTCCATCTCTTGTTTTTCTGTCGATTGCCTCTGTGTTTCTTGTTTGAGTTCTTAATTTTTTCATTTCCAGATTTCCCTTTGTTTGGGTTTTCTTTATTGATTCTATTTCCACTTTCAAGCCTTGAACTGTTTTATTCATTTCTTTCCACTGTGTTTTCGCAAAATTCTTTAATAAATTTACTCATTTCCTCTTTGAGAACCTCTAATTATATCCACAAAGGCTATTTTAAGGGTCTTTTGCTTGCGCTCCAACCCTGTTGCAATACTCAGAGACCACTAGGGCAGGGCCGCTGGGCTTCAGTGGAGACATATTGTCCTAGCTATCATTGATTGTGTTTTCACACTGGCATCTAGACATCTGAGTTTGGGAATATTGTAATTGTAGTTGCTAATATCGAGTCTTGTCTTTTTTGAATGGGTGTTTTGTTCCTTGGTTTCTGTTGCTCTCTCTGGTTCTTAGGAGAGTGTGGTGGCTGTGTGTTGCTTGTTGCCTAGTAGTCAGTTCTTCTGGGAACCTGATGGAGTGGCCACCTGGCTTCCAGGTAGAATGTGTTTCTAGGCATTTGGAGCTGACACTAAGGAATGGGGATGGGCTATGAAGGCGTGGCTGAGGAAGTCCACAGGACAGAGGAAAGCAGGGGCTTCCATGGGATCACTGAGTCCCCAGGGAAAGGGGACTGGGAGTGAGGAGAGACCACAGCAGGTGGTCTTCTACAGAGCTGGGGATGAGACTGAGGGATTGGATATGGAGGGGAGGAGGGGGAGGGTAGATGGGAAGTTCACCTGCCCCCTCCACTGGCCTTCTTGCTTCTCTGGCAGGTTTGACCAGCTTGCCGATTCCCAGAGAAGGCCTGCTAGAGTTGGGGGCTGCCATAAGAGGCTCAGTGTCGAGGAAGGTTGGAGAAGGTCTGGGAGGTCATAGGGGCAGAGAGGAAGGGGAAGTCCGAAGCAGGTGGTCTGCCTCAGAGCTGGTGTGGGGTGGGGGAGAGTCGGGGAGGGAGACAAGAGCTGCAGTTAGCATGTCTGTTTCCCTGGTGTTCTTTATGGTGTTGGAAACTGGGACGAGGGGATGAGAGTGGAGAAGGAAGGCTGGAGGAGAAGTTCAGACAGGAGACAGTGGGGCTCAGCGAGACAGGGAGACCATAGCAGGTGTTCTGCTATGGAGCTGGGCATGAGACCAGATTGGGGATTGGGCTTGTAAGAGAGGACAGAGGGGTGAAGATTTGCCTCCCCAAGGGTTCTAGAGGGCTTTATGCTATGAATTAGTCAGGCTCCAATGAGATTTGTGCTACTACCAATATGACCCTAAGTAGTAATGGCATTTGAGTAAGAAGGTTGTCAGAGTTTCCTTTTCTTCATCATGGTCTTCGGGGAGAGAGGGAAAGTCTGTTAAGGATGCCAACAACAACAACAACAACAACTAAGTGTTCCCGTCTATGTGCTAAGAGTTAACTGTTTGAGATCTAGCAGGGGAGGTAGGACAAAATCCAGAGGAGTCTTCAAACTTGACATAAGTGCTGTCAAAAATTATTTACCGCTGAGCGCAGAGAATGAACTGATTTCAAAGGACTGGGCCTTGAAGACGTGTTGACCAAAGTGGCAGAATATTTGGCCAGTGATCATTGCAAAAGGGTATTCCAAAGCATGAGAAGGTTCCAGAGAGACCTATGGAGTTAAATGAGGTAAGTGCTCTGGAGAATGGAAGGGAGCAGACTTCTGGAGAAGAGAATGGAACGAATAGTGCTTGAGGTGTTAAATGAGGTAAGTGCTCTGGAGAATGGAAGGGAGCAGACTTCTGGAGAAGAGAATGGAAGGAATAGTGCTTGAGGTGGGGGAGGGGTTGGAAGCAGTGCTTCTGTGGAGGAAGTGTAAGGGAGACAGGCAGAGTGACAGGTACTATCAACCCACCCATCAAGTAATCACTAGCAACCAAGCTGACAGCTAACCAACTGGAATAACTGACTACCCCGCTAATGCAATGGATGTCCACAATGGGTGAGAGTCTCTTCGATCATCTGCCTGGTTAAGTATCAGCAGAGGAAGGCCAAGGAAAGTTGGAGCAGAAGAGGTCCTCCCAGCAGCGTGGGGGCCTGAGGTAACACACCGGTGTCAAGGCAGAAAAACAAAGCCCAGGACAAAGCGATGGGTTGGTCCTTTAGAAACTGTTCTTTCTCTAGAATTACTCGCGGAAGACAACAGTTGCCTTCAGTGACAAAAATTAGGGGGGGCCCGAGGAACAAAACTAGAATATTTTCCTATTCTACTTCTTTCGACTCTTTCCAATAATTCACCTCCTTGTGTACTAAATAAAATCTTAAAGTGTTGTCAGTCGGGATCCTAGTAGCTTGGTGTGGTAGTGAAAACTCTTGTCTTCACAGTGTGAAATTCAGGCATTTCAGCCTGGGATTAGGCTAAAATATACTGACAGTTCCTCCCTCCAATCTACGATCGCCCAAGCAAACTGAAGCTCCTCCCCCCACATCCACTTTTCTGTGGTTTCTCACTGGATCGCCACTACAGACTTATGAGACGCCTAAGGAGCGCGAGCATTTTACCTAGGCCAACTCTTGGCTGGCACCAAGCACAAACCCGAAAAGCCAAAGAATGGCAGGAAGTAGAGGAGAAAGTTCCCGGTTCTCTCCTGGTGCTGGGCTATCTTCTTCCTTGCTGCCTCAAGCCAAGCAGCCACACCTCCCGCTGTGTCCAACCCCTGGGGTGTCCCTGGGGCCCTTTAAACTTGGGGAAGAGCCTCCAGTGGGTTTGGTGGCACTCTGTGGCCAGGGATGAACTAGCCAGCTGGACGTATTCCATCTGACCTCACCCCACCCCACCCCTGCCCTCTTCCACATTCCTGCCCCCATAGCTATTTCATTAACTATCCATTGATTTCTACTTTTTCTGGAAGATTCCACCACTGTCTGGTTTCCCTAAAGCGTGTTGGGGGGGGGGGCTTTTAGGTCGTGCCGCTGGTCTCCAGGGCCTGTCCTAGGTCGCCTGCCTGGGCTCTGCTAACCGGAAGCTTGGTGCCCCCTGGGACCAGACTGCGAGCAAGTGGAGGAGGCCTGGAAACCCCCAGGCTAGTCCGGGGTGCACGCCCAGCATCCTTGGCTAGCTTCTTCCATCGGGTGGGTACGAACTAGAACTGTCCTAAATGCACCCCCCCACCCCACTTATAGTCTGTTAAATTGACTAATAAACTCAACACAGCGTTCTCTGTGCGGCTTCAAAAACCTCCGTAATTTCGTTAGAAAACGTTGAAATCCAATCCCAAAGTATTCAGCCCAAATGTTTAGTTAAAGTAACCCCGTGGGTTAATAAACTAAACAAAGTCAACCCATGCAAAACTGGAGCAATGAAAACCAGGCTAGATAAACGAAGGGAAGTTTATAAGAACCCTTTCGGAGGAGAAGAAGGGGGTTGGGGTGGTGGGGGGAGCACGAAGGCACCGGGCACGGAGCTTTAATGTGAAGCATGTGAGCCAGGCTCAGCTTACAGGTACTCGGCCCGTGGCGAAGGGCGCTGTCAGGCGGCATCGCCCAGCGCGGCCCGGGAAACCCTACCCCGCGGCCGCCGGCAGCGGGGCGGCACCGAGCTACCCGCCCCGCCGTGCGCTCCGCCTGCCCGCCCGCCTGCACTGCCCGCGGGGACCCGCGGCGGCGCTCCCTGCTGCAGACCCGGCGGCGCAGGCTGGCTCCCCGGGAGATGCTCTGTGCAACCCTAGAGGCTGAGCCCCGCTGTCCAGCGCCGCGGGGTGAAGGGCCGTGCCTGCCTACCCTCCGCCCTCCTCGGGCGCTGGCAGAGGAATGACAAAGGCGAGCCGCGCCCTTGACCTCCCTTCCTCCCTCCAAGGAAGCTCTTGGGAAGAGAGGGGCGGGCTGTGGATCGCCGAGTTACAATTAGTTGCTTTTGCTTGACCGTTTTGGAGCTGCAGCTCCAGAGGTGGGAGAGAGAGGGACCTGGGAACGCAGGTCAGAAACCGGGAGGCATTGTGTCGCTTTGGGGGCTTGAGATATGAAACCAGTTCACTCTCTGGTCCACCTCGCCCTCCTAGCTGGATGAGCCACCAAAAGGGAAAAGGCAAAGGTGTGTGTGTGTGTGTGTGTGTGTGTGTGTGTGTGTGACAACCCTCGCCCCCCCCCATCACTCTAACTTCGCTCGCCCCCTGGCCCTCGGAATTTCTAGGAGGGGCGGTCCCAGCCAGCCAAGCCCATTCTGGGAGTTCTGCGAAGAGATCAGAGGCAGTACAGGTTCTCGGTTAAATGAACCTTCAGGCGGGGACAATGGCGCGGACCTCACACGGGGGCACCGTGCCTCCCCCAAGCCCCGCTCAGCGGCCCCGTTCCTTTATTCCACGTAGTGAATCCTCCGGAGCCTCCCAGGGCCGCCGAACCAATGGGCCGACCCGGGAGAGCGCGGGACGCTCAGGAGATAGTTTGAAAGGAGGTGTGGGTTTTAATTTTTTTAAAGCGTATAATTGGAGGAGAGTTTTTTTTTTTTTTTCTTGGCCAAGGAGGGGCAGAAAAAAAGGGGAAGAAGAAAGGCAGGGGGGAAAGTCAGGACAAACAGAACGCATTTATCTATCAACCGCTAGACAAGACAAAGAGGTTTTAACAACAGTTTGAAAAGAGCGGCCTGTGAATGGTTACTATTCAATTTGTATTTTATTCCCCGCTGGTCATGGAATTGAGATCAGAAGAAAAAGTGAAAACACATGGCCGAGGTCAGGGGATCAGAGAACCACCACACACAGCAAAGGGACGGGGAGGCAATGGGAACTCGTGTGAAGAAATGGATTATATAAACAGAGCTTACCATCGCCTGCGCCCCATTATCCTGTAATTTACCCTGCATGGGAGCATAGAAATATATTAAACTAGTGATGGCTTTTACCATCTCTTTACAAGCCAGCCTCGTGCCAATCAAGACTACTATATACTTTGAGACATGTTTAGAATTCTTGAACTAATGTGTTTATTTTAAATATCACAGGGAAATTATTACATCACCAGAAAATAATGCCAGAGCGGGGGTCTGCCGCCCTTTTGAAGTCCTGTTTCAACGAAACATGATTTTAATTACATAATCACTTTGAAACTATAATTATACAATAAACTATGAGGATTAGGCGGGAAGTATAGACTACATTAAAAATTGCTTAGGTCTTGAGAAAACAAAGTGAACACGAGGGGAGAAAAGAAAGAGATGAAACCCGAGGTCCTGGGGAGGAGGTTGGTAAAGTCTGCCACGGCTTTCCTCTGGGCTGTCGAGGGATGGGTGCCTGGGACTTATGGCCTGGGCCACAAGCAGGCGAGTTTCCGAGTAAACGCGAGCTAATCCAAGACAGAATCAAAGAGAGCTCCGGGAAGATGGCTCCGTGTTTGCTCGCTAAACTTTCTACACAAGAGCAAATAAAGTTGTTTGACATTCACGAAACGTTTTCAGGGCACCCCGCAGTGCACTGAAATGCCTACACGGTGATTGTTTTGTGGGCCCGGCCCATTGCTTCCTGGAGGAAAAGCACCCAACAGGAAAGGCGCCCGGGGTGCGGCATTGCCCGCAAGAAGTTTATAAACAACTGTCCTCAGCCCCAGCGCGACTGTGAACGCCCTGGGGCTCACACGCAAACCATGCTCTCTGCCTGACACCAACTTCCTGGCCTTCTCTCGGACAATCCGGCCTCCTGTAGTTGCTTCAGGGTTCGCATTAAATTTTCACGAAGGCCAAAGGCACGAACCGGATTTTTCCTCTAAAAGGTAGAAACTTGGCCGCCCCCTCCCTCCCGAGGTCTGCAGACACAGCTAACCTTACTGGTCTTCAGATGCCGAGGCTATGTTTTGGAACCCGGTGACAGGGGTCTAGGCTAGGCCCCTGATTCTGCCAAGAACTAGGAAGCGTAAGAGGAGCAGAAACAGGGGCACGGGACCGTGAATGCCACAGACAGAAGCCAGAAGTGCCTTTTTTCAGTAGAATTCATTTTAAGCGTGTTTGCTTCGCCAGCCTAAAGCGAGGGGGAGGGCGTAAGAGACCTCTAACCTCTTGTTTTAAAGGCGACGTTTTATGACACATTTATTGCCCACATCGTCCTGGGTCACTTTGAAAGCTTTACAGTATATGTTTAGGTGTGGGCAGTTTGGAAGGTAGATGCCGGACCTGACTTCGATAAAGGGTTAAACACTACCACCCCAATATCAGCCGAGAGGGGCACTCCTGCTTTTTGTTTAAGCAGAACACTGATGGCCAAAGAAAGCGGGCGATTAAATGCAAGCACGATCCAGATCCAGGGGACGTTTTCAGCAGAACTCAGAGGTGGGGTTTGGGGAGGCAGCCAGGTGAACGCGCGATAAGCATCCTGCCTTGTTCCTGCTTGGGCCCCATGGCTGCTCAGCTCGGAACCATTAATATTAAGTCACATCAGTCTGCACTGGACCATCAACAACCAAGGAAAAAATAACGAAAGAGGAATAAGATAGTTCAGCCGACGAGTCCTACTGTGAATGTGTTTATTCTTCGCCTCCCTAAGCCCAAGATGTAATTTTCTCACCGCCTTCTTGCAAACAAAAGTGCTGGATTGGCCTGACAATGCTAAGACCCTTCCAAAACCCCAGGGAAATTACTAGTGGGCACTAAGTCAGGGGCTGATTTTTATGGACTCTGAAGGGAAAATAGGCAGTTCTCTCCGAGAGGAGGGACACGTTGAGAACGGGAAGGTTTAAAGAACAGGAGGAGAAAGAGAAGAAGAGACGAAGAAAGAAAAAGATCATAGAGATACAGGAAGGGAGAGATAGACCCCCCTGGAAGGAATAGTGACTGTAGTAGGCATCATTTGTCTACCACTTAATAATACAAGAGATCTTTCTGTATAACCTCAGCTGATGCTTACTGCAGCGTCTACTTGATTAGTAACACCAAACACTATGATGAGTTTATTGTATACTCTCCACTGGGGTGCCTGACAGCCCCCTCTTTCTTATACCATATATATGGGTAGGAATAGCCTAATCCGGTTTTACAGATCAACAACCTAAACTCCCAGAGATTATTTCATCTATCCTAGGCCAGATTACATTGGAACCCAGAGTGGAGTTCTTGGTTAGGACAGCATCCCAAGTGAAACAGAGAAACTGAGATTTATCTGAGGTTCTGGCAAGGGCAGTCTATAAGCAGGACTAGAATCCTAAATGTAGTAATCTCGCCCAGTGAATCACTAATCCTGAGAGCCAGCCATCAGCGTGGACTCCTTGCTACTCTGGAGAGACTGGGCAGATAACAGGAGACACCAGCCAGACCCTGAGCTATTTCTTCTTCTGGGGCCAGATCCACTTCTAGCCGAGGAAGTTCAGGTCCCCCTGACACCCTGTGCAGCCCTCCTGGAAAGGAGAGGGCTCAGGGGCTCAGGGACCCCTCCTTCCAGAGGCAGAGTGTGGGGAGGAGGATGAGTAGGTACAGGATTGATGCGGTGCCCAGACAGCCTGCAGGGCACCCCGCTGCCTTTACCAGAGTGATATCATATGACTCTACTGCTTTGTCAAGATGCTGACAACATAGACTGCAAAATCAGGTGATGGGCGCACATCTCTGAGGGGCACCACATCTTAACCAGGTCACTGCCTACATATCACTCACCCAGTGCAGGGAGAGTTGCAGGACAGAGCTTAGTGGCAGACTTGAAAAAAAAAAAAAAGAGGAAGCCCCCAGGAACTGATCAAGAGGACCAGGAAGGGATCAAGAGGAGGAGGTTCAGCAGCCTGAGACCACTGGTCCCAGTTGTTGGCGCCATCTAAGCCACTGCAAGCTGGTTCTGTCCCATTTCTTCCCGGCAGCTAGTAACTAGCAAGACAGAGGTGACTGTGTCCAGTGCATCTCCAGTAGAAATAATGGCAGTCCCTTCCCATTTTACAGGCAGCCAGGCAAAACCCTTGTAGAAGACCAGTCAGCGTGGGTTTGAGTCTGCTGCCCGGTTCTGCCAGCTAATGTATGGCAGCCTGAGGCCCAGCACTTCTTCTCTAAGGTCTTGGTTCACTGAATTTTATAGAAATCGGTGGAAGCTCTGAGCATCCTGGGAAGGAGGAGGAAGGCCAAAGGTCCTCCCCCTACACCCAGAAGGCCGGAGTCCACCGCCCTCCCTGTAGCCCTCCCTATAGCGTTGTGGTAGGCATGGTGCTTTGTCAGTATTGCCTTAGGGGAGAAGTGAGTCTTTGAGGGGCAAGGTGCTGAGACCTTTCCAGGCGCATTTCCATCTTAGCTGCACGTATGAAGCATTTGGAGGAGTTTTGAAATGTTGATGCTCAGAATAACAGAATCCATTCCTGGAGGTGCTAGACGCTAGACCAATGATTTGCAGTCTGTGGCTCTCGACCCCTTAAAGGTCAAACAACCATTTCATAGGGGTAGCGTAAGAGCATTAGAAAACACAGACATTTACCTTACAATTCATAACAGTGGCAAAACTACAGTTATGAAGTAGCAATGAAATAATTTTTATGGTCGGGGGGAGGGGGGGTCACCACAACATGAGGAACCACTGCTCCACAGCATAGCAGGAGGACAACAGGTCCTAAAAGCCACAGCTTGGGGACAAAGAACCATCTGCTGCCAGGGTCCTGACCAGAGAAGGAGGCAAAATGAGAAAGGGCGAATAGCAGCTTTGGTTTCTTTGGGAATGGCAAGTCCCCAGATACCTGTGCACCGTAGACGGTTCCCCGGGCCTATGGTTTCTAAAGGTGGCATGAGACAAGTCAAGCCCGGTCAGTGCATGCAGTGTCATCTCTTGGAGCAGCTTAGAACTGTGCAGTGAGCTCTGGTCAGGAAAGCCTGCCTGAGCCAGCCGTTGGTAGGTCTCTTAACCCGGTCCTGCCCTGTGAACCAGGGATCAGACAGGAGTCCCTATATGGTACCTTCCTGCTCACATAAGCTGTAACCATTTTAGGCCATCGTAGGAATGTTCAAGTCTGGACTCAGACTGGAACAACACATGGCAATGTGTCATTGTGATGCTATACTGGCTTCTCATAGCTTTCCTAAAGACAGGAGACTATGGCTGTGGTAGCTTCTAGTGCTATCTTCAGCACGCACACACACCCACACCCACACCCACACCCTACACCTTCCTGACATAAGGTCATCCCATGGTAGAGTTTGAAGACATACTTGGCAGAAGATGTGAAGCCCCCCTGACCTGACTCTGGAATGTGAGTAGGATCAGAGTAGGTCAGTGTTGTGACCAGAAGAGTAAAAAATCAGTCTTCCCACACAGGCATTTCTCATTGCCTCTGTTATTTGTCTATCTGTCCGTTCCTTGTGGGTCATAGAGTCACTGGAAATGCCCAAGAGCGTTGGAGGTGTGAGGGCCAGCATGGTGATGTGCTGTCATGCAGAGAAATCTGCCCTGGGAGTCAAGGGAGCCTTAGACCATGTCCTTCCAGTCCTTCCAGCAGGGCTCTGGTTTCTGACTATTCATTAGACTACCTGGGCTTGCTCCTAAACGCAATGGTGTCCTGCAGAGAGGCCCCCATCATGCCCTGAAATAGTGTAAGTAAAATAATGCATTTATATGCTTAGCCTAGCACATATCCTGACTTTGTCACGTGGTGTACTGGAGTATCTGCCGTTTTCCCTGTGACTTCATGACTGACTGGAAACTGCGGTTTGCCACCACTACCCAGGAGCTCAAGACTATTCTACAAGGAGTCACTGGCTTAGGAGAAAAGACAAAAATTGGAAATACATTTTCTACTTTCAAACCATTGTGAATGTGAAATAAAAGCCCTAAGATGAACCATGGTTAAGTCAGGGACTGCAATCTCAGTGGAGGCAGATCTAGATGAGTTACAGCTCAGGTGGTAACAGCCACACAGGGATTAAAAAAAAACAACTTACTGTGACTCGAATAAGCGGCTGAGTTTGGAAGCAGTAGCTGCACATGCTTAAGGGAAGGTCACAGAGAGGCCAGTAGTCAGCTGGAGATTTAAGGAGGGACCATTACCTGGACACCGCGATCTGAGACTGAAGCTGTGCGGATGTGGTGACGGCCGTGGGATGCAGGGGAGAGTAGAAAGCAGCTGGCAGAGAGTCCCAGGAGAGCTCAAGGCGAGCACAGTAAGAGGAAGGAGGAGAGACTGCCAAAGGGACGGAGCTGGGAGAACTGGAGATGCAGGAGAAAGGCCTGGAGGGGTGGTCCTTCGTGGGCATGAGGAGACACATAGTAACGGGCTGGGCCACAGCGCCGGCTCCATCAAGGGGCTGATTTAAGACTGCCATTTCAGAAAAACCCTCCCTGGAGTGGACACGGAAGAAGCCCTGGGTTGCCTTATCAGGGAGGTTGAACCGCAAAGGGCGGAAGGTTAAATGGAGGGAAGCTAAGAGAAGCCCGGAACTCCCTTCCTGCAGCTGCCATGGGGAAGCTCCTCGGTTGAGTACCTCCTTTCCATCCCTCAGGAAGCTCAGAGGGACTCTAACTGGCACTTCATTTTATTTGTAAACTGCAGACTGCCCCGCGAATCTGCCTGTCACCCTTGCACAGGGGCCATGCGAAGCTTGCGTGTATTGTTTCAGAATCAGTGAGTCTGCCAAAGTGAGACCTGGCTGTTCATTTTGATGCTCGACCTGAAATGGGGTTCTCTCTCTCTCTCTCTCTCTCTCTCTCTCTCTCTCACACACACACACACACACACACACACACACACACACACGCACACGCACACGCGTGCACATTCACGCGCACGCACACACTAGTGGGTAAGACACTATACATTGGAAGAAAGCCAAAGCCACACTCACAGCCAGAATATAAAAACTATTTAAAACATGCTTGGTTCTCCCCTGGAACAGTACTCCTCTCGTGCCAAGATCATCCCCTCCAGTCAGGTGGCAAGCTAAGCAAATTCAGCCATGACTCCAGGCCACAAAAATCAGCGGTGTGGCTGCCAAGCCCTGCCGGCCTGAGTTTGTTGCCTAACAGGAAACCCGCGGAGCAAAACAACCTATACACCGCCTCCATGATGGCTGACCACTGTAAGAAAACTCAGAGAGCCTACGATGAGGGAAAAGAAGAAACCACGAAAACACCACAAAAGAAACAGAAGATCAGTCCAACGCCATATGATGTGAGCAGTATGCTAGAAGAGTCTGCGTCCCTCAGCCAGACTCTTCAGGGCAGAGGAGATGGGAGCCCGAGGGTCATCTCAGTGTTGTCACCTCCTAGTCGGTCCTCCAGGCGACACCCACTCATTCAGCTCCTAATCTGATCCCGCCAAGAGCCAGCGTGCAGGAGGAGCTGCCAGGCTCTGTCTCAGCAGCTGAGCTGAGGAAAAAAAAAACTGGAAGGACTGCAGTAAATGGTTTTCTCCGGGTCTCATCATTTGGTCTAGGTGAAAACACAAGGCTAAATGGCAATTCTCCACAACCCCGGGTGGGGTGGCTGAAAATGAACACAAGAGGGCGCTCTCTATCCTGACCTATAATCTATGTTACAGGGCAGACTGGATTTGAACCTTTAGATCACTGAGCTTTTCCATTGGCATATAGTGCTTCCTTTTTAAAAGCTGTGCTCCCCCACCCGCGACCCCACCAGTGATGACTATGACCAGTGGCTCCCCATTGCCAGATTCCAAAATACCACCCTGCCATTTCTCTCTCTTTCTTTGGGCAAGGATCTGCAATTTTCCTCTTTCCCTGCAGCCCCTACTATGCAATTTGCACCTCACTAATTTCCTGGCTGAGGCTTAATGCTGTCTGGTCGCTGCTCAGCCACCCACTCGGACAGCAGTGGCAGTAGCCTGGTGCTGGCATCTGATTGGATGCTTGTGGACACACCTCAGAAATTCAGCTTTGAAGAATCACATAGAAGGGCAGATATTTGAGGAGCACAGAACCCCTGGATTGAGGGTTCCCCCACACCCGTGCTATGAATGGAGCTGCTTTTAGCAAGCAACTTTGCTTGGTTGGAGGGGGTGTCGCTTGGCAGGATCGCGTGATTGACGCTCTTGTGGTCCAATTTGCTGCTCACTGAAGCATTAAAGCGGCAACCCTGAAGTCACTAGAAAGCCAGCAGCCCGCGCCCAGAGTGCTCGGTTCCAGCCTACAAATAAAAAGCATTCGCTCAACTTTCTCATTTTGCCCGAGTTCTCAAAGCGTCTTTCACGTGGGCTTGGCAAATATGTAATGCAGTGGACGGCCAAGGACTTCTGCAGGTGGCAATTAAAACAGCTGAGGTCTTCTCCCTCCGTAATGATGGGTTGGGAAGACTATATATAAGGCCGAGGCCCTTTATTTATGCTTCCTCGTTCTTAAAGGCAGGGTGGTTTAGGGGGAAATTCACTCGAGTTGGATGCCAGGTTTGGGTACAGATTAGTCCCTGACCTCAGATGGCTTCTTTAGACGCCTCGAGTCTTGGCTTTCTAATCTGTGAAATGAGAGGTTAGAATAGATCGTAGTTCAAGGGGGCATTCTTGGCTAATGTTCTGGGAACCCGTTGTATCCTTGCAGTTACATGGACACTATCTGCCTTTATTTAACTTTTTTTTTTTTTTTTTTTTTTTTGGTTTTTGAAGAGAAAGCCTCCTGTCTGGAGGAAGATATTTATTGATTAAACACATTCTTAAAAAATTATACAGAGATATTTATGTGAAAGATACAAGGATGGATGCAAGTAATTTCTTATTCCTTCTAATTCTCTCCTGTCTGTCTGTCTGTCTGTCTGTCTGTCTCTCTCTCTCTCTCTCTCTGTGTGTGTGTGTGTGCTTATGCATGTAAGTGCAGGAGTTGGTGGAGACTAATACATACTGGAACTGGAGATACAGACAGTTGTGACTTGCCCAGTGTGGAGCCAGGAACCAAACTCAGGTCCTCTGCAAGAGGCAGTATGCACACAACCATCTCTCCAGCCCTACAATGAAATTTTTGTTCTTGGGTAACTATGAATCTCCAAAATATAAGCTGGATGTGGTGTTTGCCTCCTTTGAATGATGATAAAAGAATATAAACCCGATCTGAGGGATTGGTGACAACACATACACCCCTGTCCCATGATGGTCCTGACACAGCTGTATTCCCCAACTGTATTATTTATAAGATATCCCCATCAAGTTTTCAAAATACCAATACCTCGGCGGATTCTTCAAATGGATTGATTTACAGAATTGCTCAGTCTGAAACACATGTAAATTATAAGTATGAGCAGGTTGCTCAAGGTATCTCCAGCTATTTTATGCTTTTCCCTGTGCATTGGTGTAAGCGTGCATCAATACACACACACACACACACACACACACATACACACACAGCACTCAGATATATGCAGTGTTTGAACTTTTTGTTAAAACCAACTGAAAGCAGTCATCTGTAGCAATGGTTCCTTTGGTAGCCTTGTCCATGGTAGCTTCCAGTCTAAGTAGCTGCCTTCTGGCAAGGGCCCTTGGTAGAAATGATAGAAGAATGTGTCCAGAGCTAATACAAAATGGAGATGTAGACCCCTTTGTCAGGAAGCTATTGAAAAATTCAGTGTGATAACGATGGAGCATTAAACAAATGGGAGGCTTTCCACAACTGCAAATTCCTGGAGTAGCCCCACCTCCTACTTCCCCGGCCTGTCCAGCTGGCAGAGGGCTGGCTCCTGGTGGGGTGGCAGAGGGCTGGCTCCTGGTGGGGTGGCAGAGGGCTGGCTCCTAGCAAGGCAGAGAGCAGCTGAGGGCCAGGTGTCAATTACCAGTTAGTGTGTACTTCCAGGGTCTCACCAGAGGCACTGGTCCACTGCCAGCCCTGCCTTGAACAAAGAATGGGAAGTAGAAGAAGGGCCTTGTCTCTTAGCAGCAGGGAACGTCATCGCACCCTCGATGTGTGTGTGTGTGTGTGTGTGTGTGTGTGTGTGTGTGTCACATCTAGCCCTCATTTACCAGCAAGAAAACTGGAGCCCAGAGGGGCACAAGGTTCTCTCCAGCGTACAGAGAAAGCAAGAGCTGAGGCCCAGCGTTGGGTGATGCGTGGAGCCTACCTGATAACTAGTATACAGTGACGCCAAACTCTGGCCTGCAGGAGTGGGGCCCGCCTCTAATAAAGGACACTTCCTGTTGTTTTTTGTTTAGAACGCTCTCATGTTCTGGGGGTCCTTTTGCTTCTCTTCTGGTGGGAGGTAAGGACAAGGACCTAGGGGTGAGGTGGTAAAGCGCTCTGGCCCTGACTTCCTGGGACCCCCTTTCCTGTCCTTGCTTTCCCCTCCTTAGGCCTTTGTCACCACAGTGGCTCCCTTCCTCCTCAGCGGTCGGCACCCCCAGCACCCAGTGTGTACCCTCTACCTACCTCCGGTCAGTCTCAGGTGACAGAGAGCATCAGGGAGTTCTAGAAAGATGTGGTACAATGATCACAGGCCTAAGAGGGACTGGTGAGCAAATCCCTTTCTTTTCTATTTGGCAGGACCATGCCCACAGACTCCCAGAGCATTGGATCATCGGGAGGGGATGGCGAAGGCTCAGCCCTCCCTCCCTGGCGATGCCAGATGCAAAGCTGCCAGTTGTCTTACCTGGTTACTGACCCACATTGTGATTCTTGACTTTCACACCACCATCTTTCTACTTTGCCCATTTCCGTCGATGGCGTGTTCTCTTCCTCCCTTGCCTTCTTCTCCCTCCCCACCCCTAGCTCGCTGCTCAAGAGGCAGGGTCTCATTATACAACTCAGATTGGCCTAAAACTCTCTGTGTAGCCCAGATTGAGACATCAGTCCTATTGGATGCTGGGATCAACAGTCATGTACTTCACACCTGGCTTTATACCCGCCCTTTTAAACCTTCTTCTTAAATACAAACAAACACGTAGACAGATGAATGGAAGAATGGACAAACAGACAGACAAACACACACACACATACAGAGAGAGAGAGGAAGAGGGAGAGGGAAAGGGAGAGAGACAGACAGACAGACAGACAGATAAAAACAATAGAGCATTTATCTTAGGGCTTCTTAGACCTTGTTTGAAGCCGACTCTGTTTCTAGCAGGAAGCGGTAGAATACAGCTTTGGCTACCAGGGAATCTTTCTCAGTTGTTTCCAGGGATCCAGGGGCAAACTTGTACAGGAAGTTAAAATCTGGAACCTGGTCTGGCTCCTGGAGGCAAGCCCCCCCTCCCAGCGTCAACCAGACTAGAACACCTCTCCTCCCTAACCCTAACCCACCCTTGGCTCCTCCCACGAGCGTACCACGTCCAGATACGTCACTCCTTCGTTTCCTGGTACATACGGTCATCAGCGGCACCATACCGTGACCTCCTGTCTTCAGCATGGGTTGCCGCATGGCTGAGGAGTTTGGGGTGAAGGCTACCTGACACCCCAACACTGGAATGTGCTGTCTAGGACAGAGCATCTGTGCGCAGCACAAGGCACAGGAGCAAACACGCTAGTGTGCCTGGGAGTCCAGGAGCGGCATCCCCTATGAGGACAATGGGACTTTTATTTCTTCTCGGCCTCTGCCGGCAGCCTCTCTTCCACTCTCTTTCTTGGTCCGCCTTTGGTTTAAAGTTACCCTTTTGGGAATGGCCTGGTGTTTTCTTTTGCATGCCACCGGGGAAGTTTCTCTTTCCAAAGTGGATGGTACACAGATGGGTCAGTTAGTCATAGGCCCTGCTGGACCACAAGCGTTGGTCTTCAAAGGCTTCCCCAGACCAGCCTGACAGACAGAGGCCAGTCAGATCTGCTTCTGACCATTCAGCGAAGCATGATACACGAGAAGTGAATCTTAAAATTGCTATTTTCTGTTGGGTTTATGTAATCTTCACTGAGTACCCTGCTCCCTCCTTACCCCAAGGTTTCCACAGAAATGTCTGCAGGAAGAGTATTTTTTTGCGCAGGGTGTCATCTTTATGGCCCAGTCACCATGTTTCTGGCCACCACAGACAGCTATGTCCCCTTTACTCTGAATCTCAGTGACAAGACAAATCAAATCAAATCATGTAAAGGGCCGGCTGTCCTTTAACCCAGCCAAGGAAGGCTGCATTGTTTTGTTGTTGGTTGGTTGGTAATAAGATCCTAAAAAATGCAGGAGGGAGAGGGTCTGAGATCAGTGACGGTCTTTAGGAACCCCCTGAAAGGTGACAATCCTGCCTTTACACTCTGCGTGGTTATGGTGTAACCTGTCCTCAGTTATCCCCATGGCTAAGTGCTTGGCACTGCAATTTTCTGCTCAGGGAAGCTGTGTCTCATAAATGCACCCGGTCCAGATTCTGAGCCTGGACCTCAGTCATGGGGAGTTTTGTACACTCACTCCAGTGAAGGCCTTCAGTATGATACAAATTTACATACAACCACCTTACATACAGGCAAGCTCATGCTACACACATTCACACAACCACCTCACATACAGGCAAGCTCATATTCTACACATTCACACAATCACCTCACATACAGGCAAGCTCATGCTACACACATTCACACACAACCACCTCACATACAGGCAAGCTCATATTCTACATATCACACAACAACCTCACATACAGGCAAGCTCGTGTTATGTGAGCTCATCTACTTGAGGCATGAGCGATTTCTTTCAGATACTGCTGCCTTCCCCTGGATTTTACTATTTATTAGCATAGTATAAAGTTAGTACTACTTTTAGGAAGGACATAAGGAAAACACATTCTTTCCTCACCTCAGCATATCTTCCTGTCTAGATGGCAAAAGGACACGATTTATTTATTTATTTATTTATTTATTTATTTTTAGATCCCTCACTTCCAGTCATCTGGGGAGCTTTTCAAAGGTCGTGCACTTGTTGTTGAGACCTTTTGTAACTTTTAGATTAGCTATAGTCATATGAGCAGCATACGTACAGTGACACCCATTTTAAGGGCACGGCGGATGAATGCTGACACACAGTTGCAGACTCCTGCCATCCCTTGAAATCCTGACCTAGAACCGATCACCCACCCCTCCCTGGTCTCCTTTGCTGCTCCTTCTCCAGCCCAGATCCCCAGCTTCTCTTCCTGTTAAGGCGCTGTTTTTGCTGTTTCTAGAATTTCATTGAAATCGAATGTAAATGTAAATCTGATGTAAATCTCGTTTTCATAGTAAATGAAATCATATACTATCTTCTCTTTTTGTGTCTTGAAAAAAAATGAGTATGCTGTTTTTTGAGACCCGTCCATGTTAAGGTGTCAACTATTTCCTGTTGCTGACTAATATTTTCTCTTATGGATGCCGATAAATGCTAGCTAGCATCCTTGTTCTGTGAGTGGACTTCAATATCCTCACCCACACTTCAGTTCCTGGATATTTTTGTTCTTCCAGTTTAGAGCCCTTAAGAATGTCCTTGAAAGCTGATACAGTTGTTCATAATCTTAAATCAAAGAAATAAATCCCAACAGTTCAGGCTTGGAACACAGCTTAACAGCTAGCAGGCTTATTTCTAAGACAAACATTGTTATGCCAGCACGTGGCACAGCCAAACCACCTAAATCCCGATTTTAATGGTGATACTTACTAACGTTAGGTGTTATATGTGAAAGAGACACTTCCGGTTTGAAGGCTGTTTCCAAATGTGACTTCCGGCAGCAGCGTGGTGCATCCGTAAGGTCCGGGCTCCCATCCTCCCTCTCTCCCTTGTTTCCTCATGTCTCACAGGAGGGACACGGTTGATTCTTCTGGTCCTTACAAGACGCAAGGGATTCTGAAAATAATTTTGCCCATGAAACATTAGCTTATGAGCCTGCTTACACAGGTCATTTAAGTCCAGGTTTAGCTCGAGATTTGCAGGATTTAACAACTATTCCGAGAGGGTGGCTATATATATACATCCATTAGTTAAAAAAAAATGACTTATAAAAAGAATCCTGAAAAAAAATATCAAGTTGATAGAACCTAAACAGTTTGACTCATTTTGCTGACGTCATGCGGTAATTTCGGTGATGGAAGACGTGCCACCCAGAAGCAATTCACTCGGTATAGTGGTAGAATAAACCTGCACAGTTAGGCTGTAATGTCCATGCTTCCAGCCGCAAGTGTAATTTTCCCCTCTCGAATTATTCATTTCCTTTTTAATAGGTCATGTCTCGTTTCCCGTGATTTAGCACTGGGTCCTTACAGTCATGGCTCTGGGCGGAGGAGAAGAGAGAACAGACAAGAGAGAAACTTGAAGAACAAGATGGCCCTGTTCTTAGTTTTTGAGGCTGCGACTCCCCTTTGACTGTAAAGGGCTGTGCTGCGTTTACAGTCTTGACCGAGTAAGAGGAGCGCTGGACACACCCCTTGAGGAATAGCGCCATTGCGCACGTCAGGAGGAGGAAGTACCATAATGCACATTTCACCACAAGGCCAAGGAGACTATTTTTAAAAGTAAACTCCACTGTAATGTGAAAAATAGACCAGTCCCTACATCTGTCTTCAGGAACAATAAATCATGAACAAATATTTTAACGGCTTCAAGCTACAGTTAAGAAGAGAGCGTCTCCAAGGCAGCTAGCATCCTCGTTGGGAGCTTTATTTGCATTGGGTCTCTGTATTATTGTTATTATTATTATTATTATTATTATTATTATTATGCACCCACATTTATAGTTGTGATGAATTCACAGGAAAACATCACGTGACCACATCTTGTTAAATGACGTAGGTAGAGAAAAACCTACCAAGATGAAGAATTTAGGATACCAGCCAAGCCTGGGTAGGCACTCTACAGCCTGAAGAGGCCACTTACAATGCAGTTGACATAAACAGCTCACTCTGACTTCTTTCCGTAACTTTTGTTTTGATTAAAAGCCTGTAAGATAAGCGTAGCCCTCAATGAGCATTTATTTAGTGAATCAATATTGAGTCTAAATGAGGTTCATGCTTCCTCCCCCCCCCACCTCAGTGGTTTTGGTGGATAGAGCTCATTTGTTTTAGAAGTCAGGAAATCACTGGCCCTGGAGAGAGCACCCAGCGGGTTATATGGGATGCTGCTCTTACAGAGGATTTGTTCAGCTCCCAGCACCCACATTAGGTGGCTCACACCCTACCTCCAGAGAGCTTCTGACCTCTGTGTATCTTTGACACACACACACAAATAATTAAAATATTTTTTAAAGATGTATTTGTTATTTTATGTAAGTACACTGTAGCTGTCTTTAGACATACCAGAAGAGGGCATCAGATTTCATTACGGATGGTTGTGAGCCACCATGTGGTTGCTGGGATTTGAACTCAGGACCTTTGGAAGAGCAGTTGGTGCTCTTAACCACTGAGCCATCTCACCAGCCCAAATAATTAAAATCTTATAAATCTTAAGTTAGAAAACCATCATGACATGACCTTCAGTAATAATGAACTGCTAAGCAATCTTTTTCTGTAGAATCACATATCAGAGAGCTGGTGTATTTTAAGCGAGGTCTGAAACATGTCAGTATCTTTTTAACTGAAACAGTAATAGAAACTCACTTCCCTACACTGAATGACTCAGAAATGAATTGTGCAAAATGAGGTCTTCCGTTCACCCAAAGTCAGGGATGGAGCCCTTGGCTTTGCAAAGTTCAACCTTTTGGTAGCTTTTGTCTCTGCTCTTCTAAATGCATAGACATTTAATATATTAGAACAAGGGGATGGAGAGATGGCTCAGTAGTTAAGAGCACTGACTGTTCTTCCAGAGGTCCTAGGTTCAATTCCCAGCACCCACGTGACAGCTGATCTCTGCTGACTGTAACTCCAGCTCCCCGGGATCCAGCGCCCTCTTCTGGCCTCTCTGCATTCCTCTGGACACCTGCATATATAATAGACTCCACTCAGACACATAATGAAGCATACTTTTTTAAATGAAAGTAAAAATGTATCATAGGATACATATTATTTCCCATTTCTACCCCCATTATTATCTCATTTGCTTTTTGCTCACTGAGTTTGTTTTGAAAGTCACGTGACAGGACAGGATCTCAGGCTTTCTTCGGAAAGGATCTCTTTCATTCAGGAATCTCCTCAGCGAACATCTGCAGACTCTCCATCTCATTGTGTTCCTAGCACAGATCTGGATCCCAGGATGTACATGAGCAGGAGTCTCTGCCTTCCCTGACTGTCTTCCCTGCCTCAGTTTACCATCTACCCTTGAACCTTGGGGGCCACACATTTTGGTCCCTATGTTACTGGCTGAATATCTTGATTGCAAAACTCTCTCACGCTGTGAGAGACAGACCTGAACCTCCAAGGTAGTCCTCGTTCTCTCAGGTAAGATTGGTAGACATCTTAGAGAAGAGCACAGCATGAGAAGCAGGCGGGTCCAGGAGGTGAATGAGAAAGCAGCGGTCACTGGCCCATTCTGGGTGTGATATGGTATGCCGAGGGTGGGGTATTCTGAAGTAGGACCTGTGGGTTCAGGATGTGACATGTTTTATTTAGGGCTGGATGAGAGAAGAGAGGTTGTAATTACAAAGTGTTGATCACTGATCTGAAGGGGATTCAGCTTTAGAGCACTGGTTCTCAACCTTCCTCCTGCTGTAGACTTTAATACAGTTCCTCATGTGGTGGCCCCAACCATAAAATTAATTCTGTTGCTACTTCATAACTAATTTTGCTACTGCTAAGATTGTTAATGTAGGCATCTGTTTTTCTGTTGTCTTAGGTGACTACTGTGAAAGGGTGTTTTGAATCTTAAAGGAGTTATGGATCCACAGATTGTAAACCCCTAGCTTAAAGTAATCAACCCTATGATGCTGTATCAACCCCAATACTGCAGAGGTTTGAGGATAAAAAAAACAATCAACCAAAAACCCGCAGCTCTCTAGACCTGTGTCTTCTGTTTGGGACTCTGGTTATACGGTGAGAAAAGGGTCCACTTGGGAACGAGTCTCGGATGATGACTCTGCTCAGCGTTAGCTTTGACATCGCCTCAACTCCGTTTCTCTGGTTCATGAATTGAGGACAGGATGGAGAGATGGAACAACACGACAGTGTGCAGGTCTCAAGAAGAAGAGTTAGGGAGAATTTGCTTCCGAAACAGGTGCTTTACAAGAGGGTCTGCCAAGGCAGGGTGTCACTTCCTGGGTGCAATAAAGGTGCGGGTGGAGGTAACCCTTTCCCAACCCACAGCTGCCTGGACCCTGGTCTGCCTAGCTGTGCCCAGACTTCCGGTTGCTTGACTGAGTGAAGCCTACAGCCCTGTATGTGAGCTGAGCCGACTCCACGTAGCCCCTCTACCACGCAAGGCTCTGGCCATCCTAGCCTGGGGAAGGTCAGGTGGGGCTCAGGGTCTCTGTCTGCTGTTGTGCTATTTATAGCTGTCATTTTCTCTTAGGTAGTTAATCATCACTTTTATCCCTTATGTCTTCTGAAAAGAATGACTGGCTCAAAAGGCCGGGATGTCAAATATTTATGGACGGTGGTGTGTGTGGCAGTGGAGGCAGCAGGAATTAGAAGGGGCCATGGAGAACTACTGAACCAGGAACGCCGTGACCGGAAGCTTCTAAGGTGCCCTAGCTCTGGGGCTGTAGACAGATGTTTGCAGGGATAGGGCTGTTTCCTAAGGCAGGACTGGAATGGTATGACACAACACCAGGATGTCAGGGCCTCTCAGGGTGGAGAATGTACACCCTTTCCAAAGCAGGCAAATGGCTCTCTTAAGAATAATTTGTTGACCCAAGAAAAACATGATTACAGGTTGGATTTGACCCAGGGGTCAGCAATTCGACATTCTTGGGTGGTCCCACAACTTCCACAGACAGAAAATAAGCAGATCTATGGGGAGGACTCACCCCCTCAGAGAGCAGATGGGCCTAGAACCCAGGTTTTCTAGTTAACTGGCTCGGGGCCTTCTGCTCTGGAGCTGTGCTCCTCTGCCCTTGCCCTCCTGAGGGGAATGTGATGTCAGTTTGACTGAAAACAAATGGTACCTCTTCAAACTATGCTTACTCCAAGAAAAAGCCAGCCAAAGTCATATCTCCACTCCATATGGAACAGGCCGCTGTTGAATGGCCCCCAAGCTACTCATCCACTTCCTGGTAGCTGACAAAGAACCTAAAAGAAATGCCTGGATCTAGAGTGTCTCTCTGCTGCTAAAAGCCCCACCAGAAGGTCCGTGGAATCTCACTCCTCTTTTCTACTCTGTGACAAGGATGTCCTTTCTAATTTCTGTCAACCAAAACTAAAATGAATGCCACCTGCAAAGGGTCCCCCCTAAGATCTAGATGTTGATCTAGAAACATCCTCGGTTCCTGGACTTACATTTGGCCACTGCCCTGTGAGAGAGGACTGAAGCCTGCAGGGAGTCTTTCCTGTGATTTCTTTTGGGTTAGGTGGAATCTATCCTGGCTGTCTGCAAATGTGACTTTCTCCAGAAGCCACATGCCTGGGATGACAGCTGCCCTGGAACGCAGGAGAGAGGTGGGGCCCTGAGACATTCCACTGCTGCTAAGATCCAGAGTGCTGCTGCCACACCCCTGCTCTGTGCTGAGCACCCTTTGCTTCCCTAGAATTCACCCCCAGGCCACTATATCACCTCGTCTCAGCTTGCTTGGGAGCTGTGGTTGCTTCCCACTGTCCTCTCCCGACTACGGGCATGACATCGCCACCAGTGGGATTACTCAGTATTTTCTATATAGCTCAAGTTCCAGCAGAAGTCAAGTTCCAGGACTCTTCTGCTTCCTCCCCAGTGTCAGCAGAAGGAGGCTGGGATCGCTGCAGCTACTGTTTACTGAGTGTTGACTATTCTCCAAGTACAGCGCTAAGTCCTAGAGCCTTCCTTCCTAACCCTAACTCCCTATCACCTCAATGGGCATGGTATTTTGTTTTGTTTGAGACACTGGGTAACCCACGCTGGCCTCAAATTCATGATTCTGTCTCCCAAGTCCTGGGATTTTAGCATACACTACCACATATACCTTCTTTTGTCTGTTTTGTGTGTAGGGTGGTTCAAATGATTCCTGAGAGGTCACCCACTCTTAGGATTTTAGTTTTGAAGATGAAAGCCTGAAGACAGAAAGGTCGAAGAAGGAAGGAACAAGTACCCTGAGCTTGAGGTTAACAAGACAGCTCCCCAAGACTTAGAGATACTGTCTTCTAAAACATAAAGATCTGAACACACTTGAGTCCACCTGCCCAGGTAATAGAACTTGATACCCTGATACACTTTTCCACTGACTCATGTGACCCTGAAACCCTTAATGACAGCCCCTGAGACCAAGCTAACACACACACACACACACACACACACACACACAGAGAGAGAGAGAGAGAGAGAGAGAGAGACACACAGAGAGACAGAGAGACAGAGAGAGACAGAGAGACAGAGACACAGACACAGAGAGACAGAGAGACAGAGACACAGACACAGATACAGACACAGACACAGACACAGACACAGACACAGATACAGACACAGACACAGACACAGACAGAGATATGATTGAGTCTAGGGAAGCCATCTCTTCTAGATGGACAGTGGCCTGGTTCTCAGACAGCCCAAAGGCTGTCTTCCACAAGGAAGGATATAGAACCCCAATAACTGATCCTGGAATTATCAACACCTAGGAGAAAAATACATACACCGGGTTTATTTTATCAAGGAAGAGGAGTCACAGAGAAGTTCATTTTATGTTTGTGTTCAGTCTGTCTCCTTTCCAAGCTGCATTGTGTTTCAGTAAACTTTGAGGTTGCATGCTGAGTGTGCTAGACTAGTCAAGAGGACCCAGGAGGGGATGCAGAGCTTAACCACAGCTGATGTCAGGCTCCATCCCATGATGTAGCTTGGATACTAACACCATGTGCACATTTCTCTATTTCATCCATCTGTGGTCCATTTTCACAAACCATGAATCAAGCTCCTCCTACACAGGAACCAGACCTTCTTGATTTTTTAACTCGTGTCTTAGAATGGTCAGCACAGCACTCAGCACTCAGAGAGTATGCACCGTATGAAGAAAAATCTGCACCATCTTGAATGATATTTGTGCACAGAGCTATTTGTGGGGCTGTCCCCACAAGGACGGGTCTGTCCTCTTCGACTTCTTCTGCACTCACACACATGCACACTCACACTCACAATTAATATAATAAAACAAACCTCAAAAAAAAAAAAAAACCACGGTGTGAACCTTCATTGTCTTCTGTCACTGCAGTGCCCCCCATTCAGCTTGGCTCTCTGTTACTGTCTTAGGGTTCCATTGCTGTGAAGAGACACCATGGCCAAGGCAATGCTTATAAAGGAAAACATTTAATTGAGGCTGGCTTACACTTTCAGAGGTCTAGTCTGTTATCATCATGGTAGGAAGCATGGCAGCATGCAGGCGGGATTGGTGCTGAAGAAGAAACTGAGAGTTCTAGATCTTGATCCAAAGGCAACCAGGAGGAGACTGTGTGCCATGATGGGTGGACCTTGAGCATAGGAGACCTCAAAGCCCGCCCTACAGTGACACACTTCCTCCAGCAAGGCCACACCCCCTATTAGTGCCATTCCCTACGCACATTCAAACACATGAGTCTATGGGGGCCATTCCTATTCAAACCACCACATTTACCAAGCAAAAAACCAGTCCATCAGCAAGTCAAAAGCTCCCAAACAGTGCAAAACTCAGACCAAATAGCTGGAGGTCTATGTCCTGTCAAGGTTGTCTGAGGGACTGTGTTGCAAGGTCTGAGATGATTCAGGGGTCCTGAGCTGAAGTATCAGCATGTGTGCACAGAGTCAAAGAGGCACTTCTAGTTTTGCTGCATTTGCTTCATTGAATCATACACATTCTGTATGATTTAAACACTTTGTAGCCTGTCAGTTGATGGTATTGTCATTATCTAGTCTTACTAACTTCATGTATAGTGTTCTACTAAGTTTTTTTTCAAGGATTTGAGGCTATTATCATTAATCATTTCAGGACCTAAGGTGCTTGTTTGTTTGGACTAATGAAATATATATTTTTCTTAAATAAACAGTTTTCATACAATATTCTGATTACCGTTTCCTTTCTCTCATCTCCTCCCAGATCTTCCCAACCTCCTGGCCCACATAACTCCATGCCTCATCCCACTTTGAGACAAGGAGTCAACTATTATGTAGTTCTGGCTATTCTAGAACTCACAATGTAGACCAAGTAGGCTTTTAATTCTCAGAAATTCACTTTTTTCTGCTTCCCAAGTGATGGGATTAAAGTTATATACCACCATACCCAGCCTTCCTCTCTCTCTTTAGAAAATAAGCAGGCAAATAAAAACACCAAACAAACCAGAATAAACAAAACAAACAAATAGAAAATAAAACAGGAAAAGCACATACACAAAGAAACACACACACCATAAAAATGCAAAATTGGAAACCATAATATATAAGCAAGATACTAGTAAGGCAAATGAAGAAAAATTCCCAAACAACACATTATGAAACACAAACAAATCTCCAAAAATAACTTACAGTTAATTTGGGTTTCCTGTCCACTGCGAGGCATAGAATCTGGCCCTAAGTGTGGTTGGTATAACCAGTGAGGCTCCTAATTCTTCCCTTGCAGGCATCAGGCAGGGCCGTTGGTATTTCCAGCTACAACATAGCATGCTCAGTCCCTTTGGTGCTATCTCTTCTTGGCTCCTACAATGGTTCTATTGGTTGGTATGTAAATATTCCAGGTCGTTTCTCTTCTTAGATTGACACGTCTGTCGGCACACAGTGTCCTCTTTGGTAATTTTCTTTGCTTTACTGTTTGCTTTATTTAAAATTACCATAGACTCCTGTTCCCATTGGTTGATGTTTGTAAAATATGTTCTTCAGACTTTTTTTTCAGACAGACCCTATAATCAAATTTTAAAACAAATTATTTTGTTTATTTTTATTTTGTGTGTATGGCTATTTTGCTTACATATTTGTCTGTGCACTATACTCATGAAATGTCATCCAAGACCCAAGACCCAAAGAAAGTGGCAGACCACTTAGGGCTGATTTTATTTGTGTTTTTTTTTTGTTTGTTTGTTTCAAATGTGTGTGTGTGTGTGTGTGTGTGTGTGTGTGTTGAATCAGTAAAATTATTTCACCTGCAAATTTGAGAAATTACATAATCCCCCTTTCCTGTTCTTTCTTTTTTCCTTCACTGAGGATGTGAAAATTAAAATATTGGACCCACAGGTATCAATGCTGTTCTTTTTGTTTCTTTCTTTCTTTGTTTGTTTTTTAAACTGGTTTTTCCAGAGTGCACAATGCCAATCACTCCATTTTCCAATTCACTAATTTTTTCCTCTGCCCTCATTCTATTGATGAGGTCATCAAACCTTTTGTTTAGATTACTGCTTATTTCAGTTCTGAAGTTAATGCATTTTTTTCTCTATAGTTTCTACTTCTTCACTAAGACATTCTATTTCTTTACTGAGTCCTTTTATTTTTTCCCTTTAAAATGTTATATTTTAAATGTGTTCATAACTCTTTACTGAGGCTTTTTGAAAACTCATATCCGCTTAAAATTATCATCCTAGTGTCAGCCTCTGTGTCTGCTTCCTCACGGATTATGTTTCTTCATACACTATGAGACTCAGGAGAAGTTAACATTCTTTTGAGTTAGTTTTTAAAAAACTTGACTAAGAAATTCAATCCATTATGAAGCTTTTAAAAATCCAACTACAAAGAAAGAATCATGGAGCTATTGTTGGAGGGGAAGTGCTTCCACAAGCCCAACAGCTTGAATTCTTAGTCCTCAGTTAGTGGAACTGTCTGGGAAGGATAGTGGCCTCATTGGAGGAGGTGTGGTCTGTCCTGGGGACAGGCTTTGAGGTTTTAGAAGACGTGCAGCAATCCCAGTGTACTCTCTGCTCGAGGTCTGAGCTCTCAGTGTCCTATTACCACCTCTTCACTCCACCCTCACAGATTCTCTGGAGCCATAGTCTAGTTAAATGCTCTCTCTTAAAGACTGCCTGATCATGACACTTCATCACAGTAATAGACAAGTAACCAATACGCTTGGTTTTATAGGAATTAATAAAAATGATGTTTGGGGGCCAAAACTAACTTTCTAATAGAGAAAGACTTGATGTAGCTTTCACTCAATCTTATTGAAGTCTTCTGACTTCTGACAGGTCTGACATATGGTAAAAAGTTGTCACTGAGCTTCAGACAATCAGATGATGATGAGTGAAGATTTTCTTATATTTAGACACAGACTGAGGTTTAAAGTAACTCCATTGTCTGATGGCTCTGAATGAGAAAATGATTTAGCCCAGGTGTTAAATTGGAGTGATCTGCTCAGTATTGTCACCTATGACATCATTTACATATATGTGTTCATACATACAGACATGTATGCATGTGCTCATACATGCATACATACATGCATGTTAGGAATGCACACTGCAAGTCAATGAAGGTGGGCTACATTCAAAGCTCACGTGGCACTACTTTAAATTTGATTCAAGCTAAAATCAGACAGGCTGACAAGATAAGTTAACGAGGCCCCATGATACCGCCTGAGCTCCAGGAAGAAGAAGTGTTGTTGATTGGGAGAATCTGGTTACATTTTGAGATCCAAGTCAAATATTTCAGAAAGGATCTTATTACTTTTTGTAAGTTTTAAAATAAAATCACTATTTGGAAAACCTTTATCTTCTAAAAAAAATGAAAAGAAAGGAAAGGGGGAAGAGGGAAAAGAAGGAATGAAAAATGGAAGGGGTTAGAAAGGGGTAGAGTGAAGGTAGAGGAAGGGGGAAGGCAGAGCAGGAGGGAGAGAGGGAGGGAGAGAAGAAGGGAGAGAGGGAGGGAGGAGAGAGGGAGGGAAGCCTGGCTGGTCAAAGTCTGCTTCAGTAAGATTTATACATGGGTGATAAAGAAAAAGAAATCGTACTAGAATAATCTAGAAAACATTTTGCTGGTGTCAGTCAGATCCAGACATACCGAATACTTGAACAAGTGTATCTTGGGAGAGGAGAAGGGAAAGGAAATTGAAGAAGTGGTTTCAAACATTCTTCAGAACTGAAAGCAACTTGCCTTGACACAAATCAATTTTCTTGCCCAAACAGCACTGCTGAGGCCCCTTGGTGTTAACTAGATATTCCCAGAGACTGCGTGTAACGCTTCGGCCAGCATTGAGTTCTTATGTCAATACATGTGTTGTTATCAGCAAAGATCTTACTATTTGGAGCGAGCAAAAGTCAAATGTTGTTCAGCTTCAGTGTAGTCAACGCTTACTTCATTTCATCTGCTTCTGTTTTAGAGATCTTACACAATCTTACATCTTGGAAATGCACAAAGCACAAGCTCCCAGGCTCTATATGTCTACTGTTCATTCCCAGGCATCTATAATGATGAACTATGCATTCAATTTAAACATGCATGTGCTGAGTAGGTAGTTTTACTAGAAAGAACTTTTCCCTGTAGATCTAACCATTAGCTCTTGCAAGACTGAAGCATCAAGTAATGGGGTGTGTGTTCCGTGGTTTCAGGACACAGCCCCTTCAGAAGCTCTCGACCCCCACTGCTGGGTCTCTGGTAATGGGACTGTAACACAGTCACAAGGGACAGGGGCAAAATTTGACCAGAGATTTTGTATTAGTTTCTCCTGAAAATAGCTGGATGAGTGAGTGCCCAGTTTATAGAGTAGCAGATGTATAATCTGAAAGATTAGGCAACAGTACCAGATTAATAGGCAGTCAGAGATGGGACTGGGAGTCAAGCCCAGTCCACCTGCCCTGAATATAGCCCAGTGCACTATGAGTCAGAAATTCTAAACTACCACATCCATGGAGACTGTGTCGGTCCCCATGGCCTCGATGGCGTACACAGCTTACAACACTAGGACAGTGGTGGGAAGTGGACGGGGTGAGAGCCAGCAGCCTGGGTTTCTATCTCAGTTCCATTTCTTACAATGTGACAAACTACTGGCCACCTAATCCCTCAGAGCTTCCACTACTCATCTACAAACGTGGCACTCATCCATTTGTGGGACGGTGAAACGCAGCGTGGTCCCTGGTTGAGCTAAGGCTAAAAGCCCCAGAGACCCTGAAGGGACAATAGGAGCTTTGCCTGTTTCCCGGGCACCAGGCCCCTGTCACTAGCCACAGCCTCCCATAGATTTGTGGCCATCAGTCACATAAGGGCAATGTCCCAAGCCCCTCCACAGGTAGCCCTAACATCTTAGACCAAGATAATAGGAAAAGGGCATAACCACAGGTCAAGCAGGCTCAAGACAGCTCTCCATGCTAATGAGCTCTCTAGAGCCTGGAAGACAGAGCCAATGAGCTTTCCTTCCCAGAAATTTCTCTCTGCAAAAGGTATTTACTCTCAGGCCCACCCTGAGAAGTGGGGTATGGTTTTACACATCTGCTTTCTGCCAGGACAATAAATGCCTTAAAACCATGGACTGCCTCTTTTCATTGGGATCCAACGTGGGAGCCATGGAGAAAGCCTTTGCCAATAGAGCCTCCACCTAGTCTCCTGTAGAAGGTCTCTCTGAGCCCCCAGCCAACACCATGCTCAAGCTTAGAGCTGTCAAGCCAAGGACTTTCCTCCCCCATGGGACCCGCCTGAGCTCCTCTCTTCTCCCCTCCCCGGCCCCCAGCCCCAGGCTCTATCCAGCTTCACCTCCACCACCACCACCATCACCACCACCACCACCGCCACCACCGCCAACCCCCCCCCCCCACTGCCACCACTGCCACCACCACCACTGCCACCACCACCACCACTACCACCACCACCACCGCCACCACCGCCAACCCCCCCCCCACTGCCACCACTACCACCACTACCACCACCACCACCACTGCCACCCCCTTTTCAGCTCTTCCTAGGCTTCCAGCAGCGCCTGGATGTCTGAGAGCTTGAGGACCAAACGGCCCAAGCCTCTGCACAGGCCTGGGGACACCCCCCCCCCCAACCAGCTCAGGCTGTCCTAGGGTGCTTTTCCACCCCTGGAGTCAACCTCCTAAGCTCCACCTCCCCGAGCTGCTGTGCCCTTTGGCAAAGTAGACATGGGACCCCACAACCCTACATCTACTTTCTCTGATGTGCACAGGCTCAAAGAGATGACTAGATCCTGAGTCAACCTTCCTAATGTTGCAACCCTTTGATACAGTTCCCCAGGGTGTGTGTCTTAGTCAGGGTTTCTATTCCTGCACAAGCATCATGACGAAGAAGCAGGTTGAAGAGGAAAGGGTTTATTCAGTTTACAGTTCCACACAGCTGATGATCACCAAAGGAAGTTCGGACTGGAACTCAAGCAGGTCAGGAAGCAGGAGCTGATGCAGAGGCCATGGAGGGATGTTTCTTACTGGCTTGCTTCCCCTGGCTTGCTCAGCCTGCTCTCTTATAGAACCCAAGAACACCAGCCCAGGGATGGTACCACCCACAAGGGGCCCTCCCCTCCTTGATCACTAATTGAAAAGATGCCCCACAGCTGGATCTCATGGAGGCACTTCCCCAACTGAAGCTCCTTTCTCTGTGATAACTCCAGCCTGTGTCAAGTTGACACACAAAACCAGCCAGTACAATATGATAACCTCCCCAACCATAAAACCGTTTTTGTTGCTGCTTCATAACTGTAATTTTGCTGCTGTTGTGAACAGTAATGTAAATTATAAATATCTGTGTTTTCTGATAGTCCTAGGTGACCTCTAAGAAAGGGGTCACAAAGGGTTGAGAACCACTTAGGACTTAAGTGACGAACAGAGCTGGGGTTGGGGATGCAGCTGGTTGGTGGAATACTTGTCTGGCACGCAAAGACCTTGTGACTGTGACGTTAACAGAAGAATGTCTGCAGAGCATCCGATATTAAACGTGGTCCATGGGATAGTTTTCTGTTATTTCCTTTTTCTTCTTGAAAAATGAAGTTGTCCTCAAACAAATACTTGTTCATTAAAAGACAAATGATACCTGATCTATCACCAACATTAAGAAAGTTCCAAGAGATGAACCAACTCATACCCCTTAGGAGCTGATCCTGTTGTTTGGAGCTTGCACTCTGACTTGGGGGTAGAGGGTAGTAGGGGTTTAAATATCCCCACCATCTGCCTAGCCTGACTTCCGTCCCAAGGCTGTGCCTTGGTTAATGGTGGTCATCAGTCATGCCAAGTGGTGTTGGGATGGAGAGAAGAAAGCAAGGTCTCTTCCCTGAACCACTGACTGGCCACATGAGAGAACTAAGGAATTCAGTAGATAAGTTTCTTAAAGGTACACCACTGGACAGAGAATTCCCGGACCAGTTTCTCTGTGTCCCTCCTTCAGTGACCGTCAAAATGCCAGCCCTCAAAAACACTTCCTTGTGTGTGAAATAGAGGCCATTCCTCTGTGTCCCTGCACAAGGTTTTGATGACAATCAAATAATGTCACTTGTGTAAAAACCTCTTTAGAAATGTACAATACCAAGCAGGCCCAAGGAGTTAATATCTTCTTATTTCGGGTCTTGGAAGGAAGAAGGGAAAAAAAAAAAAAACCAGTAGAGCGGATGAAAGAGGACTGGGGGAGGAGTGGAGCGGGGCAGGGATGGGGCGGGGTGGGGCGGGGTGGGGTGGGGCAGGACAGGGCGGGGCAGGCAGTGGATTGGAGGCAACCTGGAGCCTCTAGAAAGTGAGAGAAGGAGATGGAAACTGCTTCAGGACTGCAAGGGCCAGCTTCCCCACACTTCCCACACAGCCTGATGTTCCTCAAGACCAACTCGGATACTCTGTACGGATACCAGCCATGTTCTGTTTTGCAAGCAGCCATGAGGGCTGGAGAATAACCCTGCGCCATAAATTACAGCATGAGGTGGCATCAAGAAGTCATTCAAATGCTGCCCTTGATAGCATGACCTACAAGGGGCTCAAGACCCAATCAAGCATTTTAAAAACAAACACGTTAAGATGTTTCTATTTTGTAAAATGACAAAAGCGAAAGCACACAAAGGAAACAAAGGCCTTAAGAGGATGCAGGCCCATCAATCAACAGCTGCACATCATTGTGAATCAGCCCAGGTAACTGTCTTGTCTACGCCTGTGTACGCTCCTCAATGCAGCCTTCAGGGAGCTAGAGTTGCTTTAACCTAGCAGGATCCATATGTCCAAACACAGTCTTTTCTCCCCTATTGAGTCTGGTGACAAAGTCGTATCCAAATAAGTTGTTCCAGGCATCAAAACACTAGTAACCGAGTCAGATTCAGCCATTGAGAAGCAGGTAAGGTTCCATACAAGTCCCTGTTGTCAAAAAGAGACCTGCAACTCAGTTGTAGGGCTACACTGGGATCTTTCTCCTTCTACCATGGACACGGAAGACCTGGATCCAGTCAGGCTGTGTGTCCCGAAACACACCACGATCCTCCTCCTCTTTGTAGTGGTGGCTAGGCTTTGATGGCCAGGGCACCTGAAGAGCTGGGTAGAGTCCTCCTCCTCCTCCTGGTCCTTTCTTCTGAGCTCTGTTCCATTTCATTCCTGTCGTGGGTCTTCCCGAGGAAAAGAGTGAACTGCAAACAGCCTTCTTGTTGACACTTCTGATTGCAGGTTGGAAGTGTCCAGGGAGCTTTGGTCCTAGCTGGCTGAGTGAAGTGTCCTCTCATTGGAGGATTCTTTAGGCCGGAGCTGGCTGTGTTCCCTCTCCTTCCCCTTAATCAAGAGGCCTGGAAGCTGTAGAAGTCCCAGCTGGCACAAGAAGAGCGGCCAACTTTTGGTTGACAGAAGACATCATTTTTAATCAGGGAAAGGCAGAAATGAACACAAAAGCTCTTTTTTTCTTCCTCACAGGGTTGAGTATCTGCCTGTGGGTTTATGCCCATCTTTATCTGGCAGAGCCCATCTTGGAGAAGGCCTGGCATTTGGGACCAAAGGTTCAGCCTCCTGCCTTCTTCAAGTGCCAACTATTCTGATCCAGGCAGAAGTAACTTGCCTTCCCCCAAGTGCTGCCCAGCAGGCTGAGGGGGAACCCATTCTCAGCAGACTGTGGCCCACCAGGCTCCTGGGAGCCACAGGCCGCAGATTTCCTCAGCCTCAGCCTTCTTTCAAAGGCCCTTTATTAAGCCACCAACTATTTGCCGTGGAGACATTTAGGATGAAATCATTGTGTTAAACAAATAAACGCGGCTTCATCCAGAGTTCTGGTCTGGGAGCAGAGTAAGAAAATAATTTCTGTCTGCTTGCCACAAAAGCGGCTGGAAAGGCCCAAAGAAAAATATTATTTTTACTCCATTGTGTGAAATATTGTCCTGGAGGATCTGACGGGCTCAGCTTTTGAAGAGTTTGTGCTGGCAGGTTTCACGGGGCCCCCGGGTCGGCCTCCTGGGATTGTTTTCTGCATTAATAAACTTAGCATGATGTGTGTTAAAAGGAACGTTCTGTTTGCTTTGTAAATAAGGGATGTCAAACAAGAAGCAGAAACCTTACAGACACTGGGTGATGTGTTCTCGGAAAGGGAGAGGGAGGTGGAGAGGGAGAGGCACCCTGGAAAAGCGGGCATCTCCCGGACTCCCTGAATGGAGCGGGACCTTGTTGAGAAAACAAATCAGCGTGTTTGAGTCCAAACCAGGCTGTTTCCTCACTGATCCTGGTGGGAAACCTGCACACTTTGCCCTGAACCAGCAGGATACAGGCTTGGGAAGGAAAGTTCTCAAGTGTCTGTCAGCTGCGTGGTGGGGGAGAGCCTCCGGCCCCCCTCCCCAGCCCCCTGCTTCCCAGAGAACTTTCTGGCTCATCAGGGTCTCCCAGCCTGGGCAAGCGGGGGGGGGGGGTTGGGGGGGAAGGAGGGCAAAGTTACGTCTTAGGGAACCATAATATCTCTCTCTCTCTCTCTCTCTCTCTCTCTCTCTCTCTCTCTCTCTCTCTCTTTCTCCCTCCCCTCCCTCCTTTTCCTCCCCCTGCCCCTCTCCCTCTTTTCTTCCCTTCTCTCTTTTCTTCAGCCTCTTTCTCTCCCCCCCCCCCTCTTCTCTTCAGCCTGGAGCTGGTTGCCCATGTCAAATTCCTGTGGGGCCCTGGGGACACTGACACCGTGGGAGACACATCACCCTGGCCTGGTGATCCTGGCCTCCGTGGGGAGCCTCTGGGGGGCAGGGCAGGATGTGCAGTGTCTCTGGCTCAAGTATTTGCTATTTTCACAGGTGCCTGGAGTTGGCCCCGAGGCCCTCCACCGAGCTATGACGGCTATCCTGTTCGGTCCAATGTTTTTGAAGGCTCCTAGACCTCCCAGGTGGCTCGCCTCCACCACTGCCTGTGATGCTCCCCCGTTCCCTACCTGTCCTGGGTGGCCTCCCAGGCCCGCCATGTCTACTCTGGAAATCTCTGTTTTCTCAATGTTCAAAATCCCACATGGTTCTTTGAGGTTTGTGTGTGTGTGTCAGGGTGGGGGTTAATGGATGTCACAAACTCTGGAAACTGTCGAATCTGGACACAGAACTGAGGCAGGTACCAACAGACCAACAGACTCACCAGGAGCTCTCTCTCTCTCTCTCTCTCTCTCTCTCTCTCTCTCTCTCTCTCTCTTGTCCTCCAGGCATGTGGGAGGATGTTCACATTTCAAGGTTTTCAGCACCAGGGTTCTTCCACTATTTTTGTTAAGACAGGATCTCCCACTGAACACAAAGCTGATAGACTGGCTAGACTGTCTGACCAATGGACTTCAAGCATCCACCTGTCTCCGCATCCCTTCCCGCGGGGATGGGGTTTACAGACCCCTTTGTCCTACAGTCCTTCCAAACTCCAAGTGTCCAAACTCAAGTCTTCACGCTCGCCCAGCAGAGCCATCTCTCTAGCTGTCATGCGTGGTGGATACAATACAGAGGCGGGTATGGGACGTGTAGCATCATCAGTGGGCCACAGCCACTGTCCTGACTTCACAAGCTCATATTAAAGGAGACACAGAGGTGTCTAAGACCCTTGTCTGGGTCTATGAAGGCTGCCATCACAACTGCCTGGGATCAACAACAGAAACCGATTTCCTCATAGGTTCAGAGGCTCAGCGTGCAAACCCAAGCTGTTCTATTCCTTGGCTTATAGCTGCTTCTCTCAACCGTTGCATTGCCTTCCCATGTGTCTGTCTCCCCCTCTGTCTGGGTGTCAGTCCTTGTTTCTCTTTCTAGCACCTGCGAAAGCATTTAGGGTTTCCCCTGTATAAACCAGGATAAGCTCCTCTTCCCCAAATCATCAAGCCTTGCCATGTAATGTGGTATTCATTCTTGTACCATATGGTGTAATCACAGATTCATGATTATTAAGACATGGACTTATCTTTATGGGAGGCCATGACTCTGTCCCAGACTCAGGGCTAGGCCTTAGTTTATGTAATTTCCCACGGACAATGCTGACAGGCTGTTGACTTCTGGCCTCTACACACACACACACACACACACACACACACACACACACACACAAACACCTGTGCCCCTGCACACACATATGAGCACATACACACAAAAGCATAACGTCTACCACAAAGGGACCTCATCTCTGAGAGCAGCCTGAACTACATGCCTTCTTTTGAGGTAGTTTTTATTTTGAACTTATGTGCACTGTTTTGCAGTTAGCAGACTGGAGTCCAAGTGTCAGTATTGATAATTTGCTTTACCCGTGTTTACCTCATCTATGCACTGGGGACTGTCACATGACCTTGCTTAAACTATTAAAGTAATGGATATAAAGCACTTAACTAGTTCAAGTTCACAGTGAAGTTTATAGTCTACTACAGATACCACAGCAAAATGCCACATGCAGGGTTGCTTAACTAATAGAAATGAATTCCCACCCTTCTAGATGCTGGACGCTGGCCAGTGCAGCTTCTCCTGCAGTTCTCCCTGGCTTGCTTGTTGCTGTGACTTCATTTGGCCCTTTCCCTGTCTGCCTCTCTTGGTCTCTCTTCCTCTCCTTATATGAAGTATGATTGGGTGAGGAGTTTCAGCTTTATTCCCCTTGATTTCTTCTGTGAAGGTGGGTTAGAACTTCAACATGTAAAATTCTGGGTGACATAATTCATTCTACAGCAAAGTTCAAGGCCAGTTATCAGTGTTTTATTATTTCTAGCTATTAAAGGGTCTGGGGACGTAGCTTGGCAAACCAGAAGACCTCAGTTCTATCCCCTGTACCCACACATAAGCCAGGCATGGCAGCCTGCCTCAGCACCAAGGGGATGAAGTTGGAAGAATTCTTGGGGTTCCACTGCTGCTCAGTCTACCAAAATCAGTGAGCATCAGATTCAAGTGAGAAACCCCGTCTCAGAGAGACAGTGGAGAGAGCAAGAGACGAGCATCACTTCTGGTCTCCTGGTGAGAACTTGCAGGAGCTGCATGCCTGGAGCTCCCTGCTCAACATGCAGACAGCTCCGCCAGAGAGAGAGTATGCACCCCGACAACTGCTTACAGCTTATGCAACACTGGAAAGGACCTCACAATTTTCATGAGCCTTCCCCTAGTTTTAGGAATCCTTCTTTTCCCGCCAGAAAGGTTCAGTTCAGAGGAGATAGCTTTAGCACAATGAGGGGTAGAAATGAACAACAGATTCATTGGTGACCTAACACTTGCAGCCTGGAGCTAGACTAAAATGCAACAGCAGAGTAAATGGGCTAGAAGCTTCCTCATGGGACACACGGAACAAGTAGCTCACACTGGAACATGGACCAAGACTGCAGAGGTTGACAGAGTAAGTTCAGGGAGTAGCAAAGAGCTTTGGCGCCACAGCCAAGAGACTTCCTGAGCCCAGGCTGCTGTCTGCAACCCTTAGCAGCCCCGCTTGCTGTCCCTCGTTCCTGGCTTGTTTTAATATAACCTACCTGGTTGAGTGGGATAGCCAAAGAAAACCAGGAAAACTTATAAAGAGCTGCCAGAAACGGTGTTTAAAGATTCCGTGTTGTTTTGTAAAAATTCTGACTTACTCCATGCAGTCTTTAGAGAATTCTCCACTCCGAAGCATACTGTCTACCTCGCTGGGGCAGCTGATGTCCCCATCCCACTGCCATTTGGGCAGGCAACAGCCATCTTGGAAGATCTATTTTTTTTATTATTATTTTTAATTGTGTGTGTGTGAAAGAGAGAGAGAGGGAGAGAGAGAGAGAGAGAGAGAGAGAGAGAGAGAGAGAGAACGCACAAGGACTCATGGAGGCTGGGGAAGTCAAATCCCCCTTGAACTCAAGTTACAGCTCATATGACAGATTCTGGGAACTGAGTTCGGGTTCACACACATCAGACATGGGCATCAGATCCCAATACAGATGGTTGTGAGCCACCATGTGGTTGCTGGGAATTGAACTCAGGACCTCTGGAAGAGCAGCCAGTGCGCTTAACCGCTGAGTCATCTCTCCAGGCCCCTGAAGCAGCCACTTTAAACAGTGACTTTAATCTCCCCTCGGTGGTTCCTACTCCCAAGTGCATCCATGCTGCCCGTGGGTTTCCCACCAAAGCCCCAGTGTGCATCTGACACCTGCTGAAGCTGTTACTCTGCAGATGATCTCACTACAGACTGCAGTCTCTCGCCCACCCAGAGGGGACTCCACTCAAGACTCCACTGTGCTCACTAGCTCCAAAATGCAGCTTCTCTGAGGGACATCCCACACCAAGAAGAAACCCCCTCTGTCTCTAACAGCTGTCCTCCTAACAGAACAAACTAAGAAAGTGAGGAAGACACTTAGACAGCTCTGGACGTACTGACAACTTCCCTAGCACATCAACTTCTCTCAGAAATAATCTTGGTCACTTAGCATGCAATGAGCAGACTTTCTCACCCTGCCTGAGAAGAATGTCTCAGACAAAAGCTGATGGAGTTGGGCAGCTGTCTCCATAGGGGTGGAGCCATGCTCGCCCCAGCATCTCTGCAGAGCTCTACACTAGAACGCAATGCAAATCCAGACCCACACCCAGTGAAGCAAGCCCCCTGTGCACAGTGGGTAACCGGAGGAGGATCTACTCAAATCTCCGGACCTTCTCCGGCTGAATGCTTAATGTCTGAACATCTCTTTCCTGCTTAGTGTCACTTTCTGTCCCTCTTACACACCACCTCTACTTAGCTGATTGTCTTTTTGCACAGATTTCGAAAGAGTAACCAAACCAGCCTTTGTACTGCACCAGAAAGAGACTGAATGGTTTCCCCGTCTGGGCAGCTGTCAGTACCATCTTCAGCTGTAGCTCCACACAATATGATCAGCTCAGAATCTGTGTTCCTGTAGAGATGATTTTTTTTTTCAAGCCAGGGTTTCTCTGTGTAGCCCTGGCTGTCCTAGAACTCTCTGTACACCAGGTTGGGCTTGAACTCAGAGAGCTGCCTGCACCTGTCTCCCTTGTGTTGGGATTAAAAGCGTGCATCATCATTGCCTGTCTGTTCCCAATGGAGATTTTAAAAGCATATTAGAATATAATGCAACATCTTACAACAGCTGTACGATCCCCTATCATGAACCAGAGGTTGGTACTGGTCAGAAAGTGCTGTTAGGAGAGAGTGACCCTGGCACAAAGCCATGGATTAAACTGGACCAGTACTGATGGATGTCCCTGTCAACTGAGCTGTGTAGGAATCTGTAAGTTGGAGAGAAGTTCAGATCCATTCCACCTTTGTCTTTCCTAGTTCTGACATACCTGTTTTGAAATTAGTGTGTGACATATACAATGCATTCCCTCTTTATTGTACATTTATACACATTTTCCATGTAGATAGCATGTGATCACCCCTACAACTGAGACACACTCAGCAGCTACACCGTCTCCTCTACCCAGATTTCTCATACCTCTCCACAGTCATTTCCTTTCTCAGCTCTAGTCTCTGACAACCTCTGCCCTCTGCAGACCATCCTCTCAACAAAGCCATTCCATCGGCAGCTGTTTGAGTCTGGTTTCCTCCAGTGGGAGCTACTAAGGCTCAGCCATGTTTATTGGGAAATCAGAAAGCTGTTCTTTTTCTCTCCGAATGTGATGTGAGCCCGCTGGGCGGTTGTACCTAGCTAGCATGTTTATCTTTTATTTTTATTTATTTATTTATTTATTTTTTTTGCCAGTGGAAAGACATTTTCTCCGTTCGTGATGTGATGCGCACGAAGCTGCTGTAAACACTCGCATGTAGACACGCCTTCTTTTCCCTGGGGTATATCACACAGTGAGACCATGGTGTCCCATAGTAAGTGGATGTGTGGCTTTATCCAAATGGTCGAGCTGTTTTCCAGAGTGGCTGTGCTGTTTTGCATTCCCACCGACAGTGGACGAGAGCTTAAATTACTCACCGTCCTTGCCAGCACTTGGCACTGTCAGTTACAGTTTCTTTTGAAATACTGACAGCCTTGTTATTTAGAAAGGAAGCCACGCCAGTAAGGACTTATTTACTTTGTCCTTTGACTCAATACTTGGATCAGAGTTTGACCTCAGAACCCTGGACAGTCCAGATCAGGTTTAGCCTAGTGTTTTCACTGCACCCAAGTCCACTCCTTCCACCCACGTCCACGGCAGTTGGAAAGACCAACAGTTTAGGAAATATGGAAACTGAGACCAGAAATCCAACAGTCACTGTTGCAGATAGGCCTAGAGCTCCCTTAAAAAACATGTCCCCAAAGGATTGTCACTATTCAATGGTTTGGCAGCCTGCCCCCAAACTCCATTCCAAGATTTGCCTTTATTTGGCCTAAATCTGAGACATGTACAAAAATCTTCCCCCAGTGCATCCATGGAAAACAATCAGTTTTAAACAATTGTTTAATGTCACAGATGCCAGAGGCAGCATTTCCTGCCTCAGCCAACAAGAGGCTTACCAACACTCTTTAAATACACTTGGGAAGTAAAGATAGGATAATCGAGTATTTAACATCAGCTTGGGTTACATGAGCTCTTGTCTCTTCCCCGCAAAACCAAGCAAACAAGCAAATAGACAAAAAAGAGAAATGCCAAGAGAGTCTTTCATAGGAAAATTTCAAAAATATTCAGTGTATCTCCTAGAATCTAGTAGGCCACATACAATCATGGGACCTTATAAATATCTAGAATTTTGTTCATGGCAGAAAAGAGCACAAGAATATCATCTACATCAATGGTCCTCAACCTTCCTAATGCCACAAACCTTTAATACAGCTCCTCATGTTGTGATGACCCCTGACTGTAAAATCATTCCATTGCTACCTCACGACTGTTAGTTTGCTACTGTTATGGGTTGTAATGTAAATAACTGATATTCAGGATATCTGATATGCTACGCCCCCCAAGGGGGTCATGACCCACAGGTTGAGAACTGCTGACCTACATGAAACCTATGCTGCCAGATACTGAGCACTCCATCCGAACATACGGGAAGTCTAGTTGTTGAAATAGTCAATGAAATCTCTTTGTCGTGATTAAACTTCTAAGCTTACAAATGGATACTTCGAAGGCCCCATACAAAAACGAATATGTATTGTTATACAAGTACAGGAAAAACGGTAACAGAAGCATTGACAACTGTAGCCTCAGTCACTGGGAGAAGGAAGGATCTGGGTTTGCATTTCACAGTTTATGTCTGGCATTGCCACTAAAACTTAGCCATACAAAGGGACTGGAAAACTGGCCCAGACACAGGTGGTAGGCCGGTCAGTGACAACTTTCTGTAAGGAAGCCCAGACATTGGACTTGGAAAATGGAGACACTGTCAGCTATGGTAGACATGTTCAAATATTAACAACTGAAAGAGAATATGGCTAATGAATTAAGTCTGAGAATGACATCTTGCTAAATAGATGACATCAATAAGAAAACAGAAGGAATCAGTAGAGACTTAGTGTCTTAGGATTTTACTGCTGTGAACAGTCACCATGACCAAGGCAACTCTTATAAGGACAACATTTAATTTGGGCTGATTTACAGATTCAGAGGTTAAATCTATTATCATCAAGGCAGGAGCATGGCAGAATCCAGGCAGGCGTGGCACAGGAGAAACTGAGGGTTCTACATCTTGCTCCAAAGGTAAACAAAACTTCCATACAGCTAAGACCATGGTCTTAAAGCCCACACCAATAGTGACATACCCATCCCAACAAGGCCACACCTACACCAGCAAGGCCATACCTCCCTCAACCATCTTCAAACCACCACACTTGGGATCAGAAGGGAAAAATAATCGAAATAAAAAAAAAATCAGGGACTTATTTTAGTCAATGATATCCAAAACCCAGAATCAATCAATCTAGCTAGCTGTCTGTCCATCAGTCTGTCTATTTATTATTTATGGTTTCTTTCTTTTGCTGTGCCAAATATGACCAAAAACAATTTAGGAAAAGAAATGGTTTATTTCATCTTTTTGTAGAGTTTACAGTCCATCAGTGGAAGATGTCAGGGCAGGAACTTGAAGTAGGAACTATAGAGGAATTCTACTCACTGACTCACTGATACTCCTGCTTAGCCAGTGTACTGATGAGTTTTCTGTCAACGCGACACAAGCTGGAGTCATTTGGGAGAGTCACAGTGAGAAAACTCTCCCAGCCAGTGAGCAAGCCTGTGGGGAACTCTTTTAAAATGTATGATAGAAGTAGAAAGACTGAGCTCACTGTGGGCAGTGCCACCTCTTGGACGGGTCCTCTTGGGTGGATCCTCTTTGGCAGGCCCTCTTGGGCGGGTGCTCCTGCATGCTATAAGAAAGGCTGAGGGAGCCAGGGAGCAGCGGTTCTTCATGGCTTCCACGCCAGCTTCTGCTTCCAAGTCCCTGTCTTGAGCTCCTGCCCTGATCCTTCTAGGTGACGGAGGATGAAAAAAAAAAAAAAACCCTTTCTCACCAAGTTGCTTTCGTTGACGAAGTTTTATCCCAGGAATAGAAGCTCTAAGACAGCTGGATTTTTATACAGCCCAGTTCCATCTGCTTAGAGTTGGTACTGCCCACAGTGGACTGGCCCCTCCTACATCAATTAAAAATCAAGACAATTACCTAAAAACATATTCACAGGCCCATCTGATCTAGGCAATGTTCCTCAATCCATGCTTCCTTCTCTGATGGCTCTTGGATGCATCAAGTTGACAATTAATACTAACTAGGACACTATGTACCATCTACCTCGAGTTTAGAGCTACATCTTGATATAAAATGCAATTTTACCTTTCTTTTACTTTCTTGCTCTATTTAGGACCCTTGACTAACCAACACTGGATAAAGGCAGGTTTCCTTAACCCTGCCCCTGGACTCAAATCCCAGTTGTTTCTAGGTGCACTCTCACAGACATAGAAATAATGTTTTATCAGCTCTCTGGGGAATTCCTTAACTTAGTCAAGCTAACATTTAAAATTAGTCACCACAGGACCCAACATTAGACTTTAGATAACAGAAGAAAGGATCAGAAAAGCCAAAGACTCATTACATGAGACTATCCAGTCCAAGTATCAATACAAACATATAAGCATCAGAAACTTGGAGAGTACCACAAAGCATCCCAGCCCCTGCATCACTGCATCCTTAAGAGAATAGGAGAGAGAGAAGAAAGAACAATCAGACCGATGGGGGTTGAAATGCTTCTGATTGGATTAAATCATTAACCTGCATATCCAAGAAGCTCAACAAACTCCAAGCAGGATAAACTCAGAGTTCCACACGTAGGCAAGATATTTTCAAGTTACTAAAATACAAAGCACTGGCTCCTGACAGCAGCAAACAAAGCAGTTCCTGCATGTGACTGTCACCACTGCCTTAACAGCTGACATGTCGGTGAGTTATCGTGCAAATGGCAGGCTCCCTTCCGATGTTTTCATCGCATACTTTGGACCTTCCTCATATACGCCCCTCTTCCCCTCGCCGACCCTTTCTCCACTCTCACTGGTCTCCTTCCTCTAAATAGTCTGCCTTCGGTTTTCCTACCACCTATCTCAAGCCCGTGTGTATTCAAGCCCGTGCTCTGCATAGTGAGCAGTGTCTGCAATTTTACCTATCTTTCACATACCTGTAGGCTCGGGTATGTGAATGCTTGGCCCCAGTCAATCATGCTCTCAGGGGAGGCCGTGGTTATAGGGTCTTTAGGAGGGAGATGAGGCCTCATTGGAGGAAGCGTGTCCCAGAGGAAGGCTGTGAGAGATGATAGCCTTGCTCTGCTTCCAGCTCGCCCTCTCTGCTTCCTCCCTGTCCTGTGGACCCGCCCTCTGACATGCCAAACCGAATGAACTCTTCATGCCTTTTTGTTCTTGGTGCTTTATCACAGCAAATAATTAGCATATACTAATACAGTATATGAGAGAGAAAATGTGTGATATTTTATGTTATTCTCCCCCATTATGCTCTCTATCTTCTGTTTCCCCATTTTAGGCCTCCTCTTCTTCTTCTTACTCCATAATTCTCTTTCCATTTCCAACACACACACACACACATACACACACACACACACACACACACACGTGTGGGTATTTTGTCTGCATTCAGGGCTATGCACCACATTTGTGTATTGTGGAAGCCAGGAGAGAGCGTTAGATCCCCGGGGACTGGAGTTATGGGCATTCGGGTGCTGGGGGGTTAACCTGGGCATTTGGGTGCTGGAGGTTAACCTGGGCATTCAGGTGCTGGGGGTTAACCTGGGCATTCGGGTGCTGGGGGTTAACCTGGGCATTCGGGTGCTGGGGGTTAACCTGGGTCCACCAGAAGATCAGTGCTCTACCACTAAGCCTTCATTTAGCTCCTCATTTAGGTGAGATAGAATCTCAATACTCTACAATTTGCATTTCCCTGATGGCTAAGATGTTGAACTTTTTTTAATTATTTATTATTTCTTTAATTTAAAAAAAATATTCACTATTCTTTGGATCTCACCTTTTGAGAGCTGTTTGTTTGACTCACTTGCCCACTTACTGACTGATTTTGCTCCAAAATCTTGGGAGAGGTGCTTAATTTTTTTTAATTTCTTTATGTATTCAAGATATCAATCCCTAAGGAGAAGATGGTTTGCAAGGGTTTTAATGTAGGCTGGTTTCTTCTCTGCTGATCATTTCCTTTGCTGTGCAGAAGCTTTTTTAATTCCCTCATCAGTTCTTGGGATAATTTCCTAACTTTTTTTTTTTTTGTCCCCAGAAGGCATGAATGACATGTGGCAGTAGGAGGTCGTATTCCAATGTTAAAAGACTCTCAGCCAAAAATGCTATCTCTGTGAAAGCAACATTTAAGATATTCTTAAATCAACAGCAGTAGAAATAACTCATGGCTTTCAGACCTGCCCTTTGGGTGGAAATTATAGAACACTGGGTAATAACTCAAATCATACAAAGAAATAAAAACCCCCAGTAAAAATAACTACACAGGGCAAATGTGGACGGCAGTGTATAATAGTTTCATTTATAACTCTTTCTCCCATATGATTTAAAAGACAAATGCACAGAGCAACAGCTATAAACTCATTTATGGACTTAAAATGTATATAGATGTAATATGATGGCAATACTAGACCAAGGAAGAGGGATAAACCACCAATGCTGGAGCAAAATCATCCTACATTGTTGAAATGAAATTAACTCGAACCAAGTTGTTCTAAATCAAGGTGCTACTTGTAATTTTCAAGGTAACCACTAAAAAACAAAACCAGACAAAACTTAAAACCACAAGTCAAGGTGTTGAAGACATAGCTCATAAAATACTTGCCGCATACGTGTGAGGACCTAAGCTCTAACCCTACACCCATGTCAAAGGCTAGGCATAGTTTACAATCCCAACTCCAGGGGCATGAGGACAGGAGACTCAGCAGCCTGCCCGGCTAGTTCAATCTGCAAGACTTAGGTCCCAGTGAGAGAATGTGTTTCAAAAAGTAAGGTGGACATCTGCTGAGGTACAACACCCAAGGTGGACCTCTGGCATCCACAGACTGTAAAAGGTGTCTATAAAAGACCTACACATGTGAGCACAAATGCACACGCATGCACGTGTACACACGTACACACACACACACACACACACACACACACACACACACATACACACCTGCCAAAGAAAAAAACCAAGGAGTCAAAATGATAAAATAGAAACTATCTGCCTGTTGATTCAGGCAGGATATCAAGGAATAAGACAGGAAAACATTCACAAACCAAAAATAGCAAATGACACATATAAATCTCACATGATCAGAAGTCACATGTTAAAGCTCCGGTCAAAAGACAGAGATTGGTACAACAAATAAACCAAGCCCGAGCTCTGATCTCCCTGTTATTAACAGAGAAGCGCATTAAACTAAAAGACAGAGTAAAAGCAATTCTGTGGGGAAAGACAGCAGGCCATGATCATTAAAAGATGAGTAGATTGGCTACGATAATAAGAGATAGGTTGTGGGATTCCCCTGGGATGGGTTGTGGGGTCCCCTGGGATGGGTTGTGGGGTCCCCTGGGATGGGTTGTGGGGTCCCGTGGGAAATTAGAGGGAGAGAGTGGGAATGGGTGTGATCAAAATACATTATATACACACAATTTGCAAAGAAGAAAAACTATTATTTAAAACTTCTATAAAATGGAAACAGTAATTCTCTCCAACTCACATCATAGACAACGCTATACTGACAAAAAAATCTAAAAACAAAAGAGAATTAAAGACTAGTATCCCTGCGAATATTGATACACAAATGGCTTTCAGAAATATTACTAAACTGAATCCAGCAACATATAAAAGGGACTGTTACCACAGCCAGGACTGATACTAGGATTTCAAGTTTAGGTCAAATAAAGAATGAATTAGTGTAATATAAAAGACAATAAAGACAAATACTATACAATCATCTCAATAGCTGCAGAAATATGTAATAAAATTCAGTGCTGTCATGACAAAAACAGACAGACAAACAAATAAACAAAACCCAAGCCAATTAGGAACAGGAAAGAACTCCTTCACTCTGATTAAGGTGTCTATAAAAGACCTACATGATATCTAGTGGTCAAGATTAATACTTTTCCTCGAGACTAAGGCAGGGCCATCTGATTCTAAGACTTCTATTCAACAGAGTACTGGCGGTCATGGTCACAGCAGTTGGGCAAAAAAAAGAAATAAACTAGACACAGATTGAAAATGAAAAGTAAGAATATATACATGCACAGACGGTACATAGGACAGTCCTAAGAGGGAGTTGGGGAGATGACTCAGTCAGTAAAGTGTTTATTGCACAGAGTTTGGATCCCAAGAAAGCATGTAAAAAATCTGGGTGTGGCAACCCTCATGTGTAATCCCTGCACTATGTAAGTGGAGGCGGGAAGAAATCCTTGAAGCTCACTGGCCTGCCAGCCTAGCTGCAAGGGTGAGCTTTAGGTTCAGTGAGAGACTGCCTCAGTGAGAGGAAGGATGTCTGATATCAACGTCGTGTGTGTGTGTGTGTGTGTGTGTGTGTGTGTGTGTGTGTGTGTGTGTGTGGTGATGCAATATGCATATGTGCCTTGTGTGTATGTTGTCCCCATGAGTTCAGGGACCTGTGGAGGGCCAGAAGAGGGCATCAGAATCTCTGGAGTTGCAGTTATCAGCAGTTACAAGCTACACGAAGTGGGTGCTATGAACCAAACTCAGGTCCTCTGCAAGAGCAGTCAGTCCTTAACTGCTGACCATCTCTCTGCCCTGTGTTCTAATCCGTACTCCTATCAACAATGCAGAAAGCTAGCTTTCTTCTCTCCATACCTCACTGGCATTTGGTACCATTTTTCTTTTTCTTTTCTTTTCTTTTCTTTTCTTTTCTTTTCTTTTTTCTTTTCTTTTCTCTCCTCTTCCTTTCTTTTCTTCTTCCTTTCTCTCTTTCTCTCTCTCTCTCTTTCTTTCTTTCTTTTTTTTCTTTTTTTCTTTTTATTATAGGTGTCATCCTGACTGGATAGAGATTAAATCTCATTATGGTTTTGATTTGCATTTCCCTAATGATCAGTTATATTAATCTCTTCTTTGAGGAATGTCAGTTCAGGTCTTTAGCCCATTTTTAAAATGTAGTTTTGTTATTGAATTGTAGGACTTCCTTATAGAGTGGATGTTAACTTTTTGTAAGGTAAATAGTTTCAAATGTATTATCTCGTTCTGAAGGTGTCTCTTCTCTGTTAATTATTTTCTCTAAGGTACAGAAGCTTTCCAACTTGATGAATTCCCATTTGCTTAGATGCTTTTTCTCATACATTCGAAGCTTCTTCTTCTTAAATCCATGTTTAGGCCAATATGAATGAGATTTCTCCTCTCATTTTTCTTCAGTAGTTATGTAGTCTTGGATCTTACGCTTATGTCTGGAATCTACATTGTGTCATCTTTGGTTTGATAACAGGTTGACTTTGAGCAAGTGTGTCAGCATAGTTAGATATTGTCAACCTTCTGCTTCAGTCCACAAATACAGTAACTCAAAAAATCTTAAGTAATAATCGTTAGCCCAGGGGGACATACCAATCAAATCATAGTGAGATCTCAATCCAGACTCCTTAACATGGGTGAAGTGGAAGTTTTTGGCTGATTATGAGATTCAGACTCTTGTGTTGTTTCCTGAGACAAGACCTGTGAGGACACGTGAGGTTTGGAGAGAGTATAAGTGGGACTCAACAGTCAGTGGCCGGGCACTTGCATAGCAACACTTCATTGGTCTTGTGTTTTTGCTGATCTTTACCTCCTTGAGAGATGCAAGGCAGAGAGATGCTGGTCCTGGTCACTGGTCACTCCTGCTGACTCATGGTGATTCAGCAGAAGCCTGACTGTTTCTGCCGGATTGTGGTGCTGCTGCTGATTCGTGTTTGGTATCCTGACTCTTCCCAAATAACTGCCTATATAAACATTTGTCCCATTTACCATCTTTTCTCCCCTACCTTTGGACAGTGGGCTAGAAGGAGGGGTGAAGCATTTGAGAACCCTTATTAAAATTAGGTTTTTAAAAATCCAGGCCTACACATGGGCACCATCAGAAATAGAAAATAATAAGTGTTGAAGAGATGTGAAGAACTTGTAATTCTTATGCATTGATCATGCAAACAGAAAACACACTGGGAAACACTTTTTAATTAGTTTCTCAGAGTGTTTAAATACAAAATGACTATAGAACTTTACAATTCCTATTCCTATACATATGCTCGAGACTTAAGAATATGTCTTCATATGAACCACTTGAGTAGAAATGCTTACAGCAGCATTATGCGTGGCAGCCAGCGAAGGGAAACAACCTCAGTGAATGCTGAACACAAAGTATTTATGCAAGGAAATGAAGTTCAGCAGTTAAAAGGAAGGGTCTAACACAGAGTACAACTCAGAGACATTATGTCCTGTGACATATACAAACACAAAAGGCCATGGGGTGTGTGATTCCACTCACATAAACATCTGAACAGATGGAGACAGAAAGAAGAGCGCTCATGGGAACAAGGGGAGGAGAAATGGGCATGACTGCTAATGTGTAGGGGATTCCTCTGGGAGGGGCCGAAATGGTTTGAGGATTACAGAGAGGCTGGCTGCGTGGGTATGTGAGTATACTAAGAACCGCAGGAGTGGGTCTTTCCACAAGTGGACTTTAAGGTAGATAATTTATATTTTAATAAAGTTACCACCGTGAAAGAAAAACCTAAGTACACACAGCCAATGCCCTGACTTAGAGGAAAGTGTGGGGAGAAGCTACAAGGGCAAAAACCAAACCAAACCAAAAAGATCGAAGACCCAGTTCACTCCAACTCTGCTCTCTGACCTTAAAAAAAATAGCAACATAACTCTGAATTCTCAACCCCAGCACTTGAGAAACAGGAGGAAATCTATTCTCTGTAAAAGGTTGTTTGTGCCCTTTCAAATTACAAATTTCAAACAACAAAACATTTAAATGCTTGTTAGCTCAAATGACAAAACATCTAAATGCTGAGGAACTGAGTTGTCTTCTGAAATGGAAATTCTTCTCCTCATACCTGGGCTGTTTAAGAATGACCTCACCACTTCTTCCCAACTTTGGGTGTTTGTGTTGGTCCACCATAACAAACACCTGAGACAAGCAGCTCTTAAAGAGAAAATTGCTTCTGCTCACAGCTTTGGAGATTTCGGTCCATGATTGACTGAACTCAGGAGGAGGCAACACATGGTCACACAACACATGGGAAAACCATTTACCCCTTGGCTAAGACACAAAAGAGAGAGAAATACAGTGTGGTGGTACAGGCCTGAGATCCCCACTACATGGGAGTCTGAGACAGGAGGCAGATTTGAGAAATTTAAGGAGACCTACACAAGCATTGCAAACACAGACTCACAGGGGCTGGGATGCATGTGCTGGGTGTGCCCAAAAAGGGCCCCATTTCAGATAAAAATAGAGGAGGAACTCAGGGAACCCTGCCCCTCACTGAAGGTTATCTGCTACTGATAGATTCAGGGGGAGATGGAATAATGACCTTCAGTTGTGTTCACACTGGTGACACAATTTGTATACACCAGGATCCAGTGGATGGTTCCAATGCAATGGCGTCACTGACGGCTCTGGTTAAATTAAGTGGGTCCCAAAACTAAAGCGGGGGACATGGATCTGGGAAAGGAAGTGCCAGGGATAGGGAGATGGTGCTGAGAGGGACAGGAAAGAGACAAGATGGGGGAGAGTAACGGCAATATAATGTATACCTGTTTGAAATTGTCAAATAACAGAGTTAATTAGAGAAAGGCTTAGCATAACAACAGGAAGGGTATAAATGAAAAACTAGATCAGTGGTAGAGAATGAAAAACTAGATCCCTGCTACTCTCCTCAATCACACCCAGGATGATGCAACGGCCCATAGGCCCAACTTCCTACAGATTCTACCACCTTCTGAAGTACTAGTGGGTCTTCATGGCACATTCCAGAGAAACTGCAGCAGGGCCTGATGCAGTATCCAGCAAAGCAAGTAGCAACAATATAGCACTTGTGCAGGTCCGGGGCAGCATACATACACGAGAATGGACTGCAACTTCAAAGAGGCCGGCTGAGGAGGGTCAGGAAGACACATCCCTAGGCTCATAAGGAAGTCCCTTTACCTGTAAGTGAATGTGCATATCTAAGATGAGACTTGTGAGTTGATCCCATGTGCGCATCTGCCCTTCCCAGCCTCAGCTCCCTGGAGGTAGGAGCTAAGGGCATGCTGGGAGAGGAACTCTGTCCTCCAGCACTGCTCCTCCAGGCTTCCATACAGAGAGAAGGCTGAGAAGCCAGGGGTGGGGCTCAGTAGCAGGGTGCTTTCCTAGCTTATATTGGGCCCAACATTCAGTCACTAGTGTGGGGGGAAATGTGGAACAGGGTTCAGAAGTACTTTTTCTAAAGATTCATGGCATTGGATGTTTTAGTAGATAAAACCATCACTAGCAGACGACTGCTAAGAGAACTTGAAAGGCAACATATTTCACCGCCAACAGCCACTCTTCCTAACTCCCTTTCCTGGTAACCTCTTTATTTTGTCTTAAAAACCCTAATAAAAACACGACGTAATTTGCTCCAACACCACGTTCAAAGCAAGGCTCAAGAGGTTTATTTAGACCAGCCCATGTTCTGCCTATGTTATTTATGGGGCTAATGCCCGACAAGGGCAGCATGAGAGCCCACTTCTCTTAGGTCATATGTTGCTCAGGACGGTTCCTGGAAACAACTGTCTTTTCCTAAGACCCTAGGATGTCGTGAACAAAAATATACATTGTGAAATACCTCCACCTCCCTAGCCCTGTTCCAAAGGAGTTTTCATGTAGCGTTCCATTCTTAATATTGAAATATTTCCATTGATGATTCTTTGACCTGGCAAATTGTAAAACCCTGGGACTTGGAATTGTTTGCTAATGTTTTCTTAAGTTATATCATCTTGTGGGTCCATAAAATCCTGAAGTTATTACAAATAAATAAATGGTTTTCTCTTCATGATGTCAACCCTCTTTCCCTGAGGTCAGCAGGGGAAGTTTGGTTTGGATGGAAGCAGGGCCTGCCAGGGCTGGGCGGCTCTCTACCCAAGGGGCGAGTCAAACAAGCCAAGCCAAGCCTGCTGCTGTGTGTCTCCTTTTAACTTCCAGCGAGAAACCCAAGAGTTTGAAATGTTCCTTCTTCCTAAAATACTCTGCATGTGGAGACAAGGACCCTGACTCCCCAGAACCAGGTGACAAGGAAGGCGGTGTAGGGCATGCCTAGGCCACCACCATTGATCACACTGGACCCCTAAAGCTGAGGGCTGAGATGTAAAGATTGATTAGGAGAGAAGTTGGCTGTTCACGCTATGCTCTGCTGCTGGAAATACTGTTGTGATCATAAAAAGAGAAATAGGTGCAAGAATATGTTCTATGGGGTGTGTGGTGAGGTGTGGGGGAAGGGGGTGTGTCAGTGGGCCCATGCCAAAGCATCCCTTTCCCCTGAGGGACCAGCCACACAATGGTATAGCATAGAATAGAGTTTATTTAAGGCATGGTGGGGGGGGGGGAGTTAAGAGAGTAGTAGAGGCAGAGAAAGGCAGAGAGAAGGAGTAGAAAAGTAGAGGCTGGCCATGACCATGTGGGGAGAGGGGGAAGGGAAGGGGAAGGGAGGGGGAGCAAAGGGGCAGGAGGCAAGAGAGTAAGAGAACAGGAGAGCGAGGAGGGGGCAAGCAGCCCCTCTAATAGTTGGCCAGGCCTACCTGGCTGTTGCCAGGTAACTGTGGGAGTGGAGTCCAGACAGTACCAACAAATACTTCTTGGAAAATGGCAAATCCATGCATTTTCTGGGTAGTCTCCATACCAATCCTGAGACTGAGATTCTGAGACCCATATGTAACCCAGTTTCTGTGGAAGTAAGTCCCATGACACCATGCGGTTTGGGTCAGGACAACTGATGACACACACCTTGTGCTCCTCGGCTGGACGATGTCTGTGTCTGATTCTTTGGGTTCAAGGCAGGATGTTTCCAATGAAGGATGTCTCTTTCTTAATTCTCTGCCCACAAAATATCTCTAATTCTCCTCCTGTAGTCATGTTGGTACAGAAATGTGGTTTTCAGAGAGTGGAAATGGGGCACTTGCTAGGACTTAGAGCATCATTTGGAGTCAGGGTTACAAAATGTCTGTCACTGATTTTGTTGTTGCTCTTGTGAGGTAAAAAAAACACAAAACAACACGAGTTTCAGGTAAGGATTGTGAAAGACAACAAGGTCTCTTATTCATGGGTGATGTTTTAGGCTATGTTTATTTTTAAAATATTTTATGATAATTATTACTTGTGAGTGTATGTGTTCATGTGCCTGTATGTGGTGTATGTGTGAGTGTCCATGTGCTTGTATGCGGTTTGGGGGGGCATATGGCGTGTGTTTTCATGGCACATGTGTGAAGATCAGAGAGTAGTTTGTGGGAGTTGGTTCCCTCCTTCTACTGGATGGGTCCCAGAGATGGAACTCAAGGTTGGCAGCAAGCATCTTTATCCACTTAGCCATCTCATCAACACTGTGAGTAATGTTACAGCTACTTTTGGAGACAGTTTGTCTGTTTCTTCTGAATATATTTTCACCAAATGGATCAGCAAGTGGACTCCTTTATAACACACACACACACACACACACACACACACACACACACCTTTTTGTTTATGGCAATAGCTTCTCTATTCAAAATGACCAGAACAAGCAACGAAAATGACCTTCAAACATGATGGACAACCTGGTACATCAGATGATGAACTGTCATTTAGCCTTTCTCAGAAATGAGCCGTTCAGCTAAGTAAAGACCAGGAGAAGCTGACTGAAGTAAAACAATCAGAAAAAGTCCATACATTGTATATTTTCAACTCTTATATCTGGAGAAGGTAAAACACAGAGTTAAAAAAAAAAAAAGACAGAGGTATGTGATGCCAGAGATATGAGTCCAGGGTAAGAGTAGATGAAAAATGGGGATTCAAGTCAGGGGAACATTTTATACTCGGTTTCCAAAGAGTGGAAGCTGCCTTCATGGGACACAGTAAATGAAAGGAAGGGGGTTTACAACAGCAGACTTTTTAAGAGGGAGAAAGATTGAGCTCCTGTAGGCTTAGATTTGTCTAAGCCTTCTTTAATAAGTATACTTAAATGCTTTAACCTCCCTTCTAGCCAACCACCCTCCAGAGGTCATGGAAATGAAAGGTTAATAGGGTAAAGGAGGATGAGGACCTGTTTAGGAATAGTTCTTTGGGGCAAATCCAATCTTCCTTGTCAGTATATCAGCAGTTCAGCTCACATGAATCAACAACCATAGCTCAATCCACTCGCAAACATCATTCATGAATCAGCAATGGCAGTTTGATCCAGAAGCAACCACAAGGCTCTGCCAATTGGCCATGCAACAGAACACGCCAGAATTTCTTTGGTGTTGTTTCTCTATATAAAGTCATAACAAATGATGACCAGCAAAGAGTGGCAAGGCGAACCAATACCACACAGCTGTCTGTTGGGTTATGTTTATACCCTTTCCAAACATCATGTGTTCTCTCAAGCATCTGCTCTAGCAAAGCATCACATGCCATTTTTCCAGGCTGCTTCCAGAAAAGAAAAAAAAAAATGTCTATTCTCAACAAAACATCCTCCCATATGTCTGCTTCGGCAAAAACAGTCTCTCATAAGAAAAACATCATATGACACAACTGAGTCTCCAAAGAAACCAGGAATTTCTACTTCATACACTGGACAGGGTATAGGATGACTGAATGTAGAACATAGATGTATTATATATGAAAGGCAAGCACAGGGGACTAGGTGAGAAAGGGAAGGGGAAGGGGAAACAAGGATAGGTGAATGAAAGGTGAATATGGGTAAAATATACTATAGCATGCACATTTGAGAATGTCATAGAAAAACCCTTTCTTTTGTATGCCAAAAATGAATAATAAGAAAGAAGCTTTTATATATCCTGGGGTGTTCAGTTTCTCATTTGCTTGCTAGATGTTTTTTACTATACAAGAAGTTCAAGACTTCAGACATTCCATCTCACTCAGCTATATTCCCACATAAGCCAGTATATTCCCAGGGTGGCCAGCCCCCAATGTTTTCACCCCCAGACCCTTTTCCTGGATGCACTCTGGAATTCACACCTAATGGCAACACAACCCCAACAACCTCCGTCGCTCATCTCTTTATCCCTTTACTTTCTAACTCAGATGGAAAGATGATGCTGTAGGTACCATCTTTCCGCAGTTCTCCAGCTTAAGTCCTGCAGTGATCCTAAGCTGGGACAGGTACCTACTTGTTCTCCATCTTTCTTCCAAATCATTCTCTCACCTTCATTCTCAAATATCAGATGATGCCTGACCACCATGGAGACTCAGAAGAAATTTTACACTAGGTTCAATCTCCCTCAGTTTCTGCCTTCTATGTTCCACACCTCCTACCATACTACAACACCTCTAGCATTCACTGACATCTCCCATCTGTATCCAACTTCAGTGCCTCTTGTCTACCACATAGCCTTGCAACTATCAGCCAGTAGGGCTTCACACATGAATCTCAGGGAGACATAAATATTCGATGTGTAACAGCAACCAAAGCCCTATTGGCTGATAGCTACTTCATGAAGGCAGAAATAATTCCTCACTTCTAGATTAGCCTAGTGTCAAGCAGAATATGTTCCCCAAAGCAGTTAGGCAGAGAGAGATAATTGGTCGTTGTCATTGCACCATAGAGAATGGAATGAATGATAATGGGGTATCATGGGACATGACCATCTGTAGTTTCTCCGCTTACTGGTTGCTCTCAGCCTCAAGTAAGACTTTGGAAGTCTCTGAAAATTCTCTTTCATTTCTCTAAGCAACTCTGCTTCTCTCCCTCACCTTTCCCTCTCTGCTTAAGGCTCAAATGGGTCCTCTTCTCACTCTACCCTCAGTCCATGACCCCATTTGCAACTCACTAGAACAAAAGAGAAGCCATCCTGCCCAACATAGCTCCTGCCTTTCCCCCATTCTTTCTGCCATTTTTTTTGATTGACTCTGAATGAATGCGACACATCCAATCATTCTCATCCCTCCTTCCTACTCAAGGACTGCACACTGCTTAGGCCCACCCCGCCTGCCTCACCCACACTTCTAAATCAGCATTCAATCCTGCTGCAGCTTCTTCCATTTCAAAAAGCAAATGAACTGATAAAAAGGTCTAGAGACCAAGCCAAGTGCTGCCGATGTCTTTTCCTTCCTCTGTAGCTGCTGTGACCTGTAAAACTTTAGGATTGACCTGGCTGGGGTGGCAGGAATGAAGAGACAACAGATGGAGAAGAAAAGGGGGTGTTGGGTGGGCTTGCGCTCTGATGACATCACACCAGCAGCAGCCTGGGAGCTCAGCAGGAATGAGGAGGGGCTGGTCAGCTAATCTCAGCAGGGGTCTCTATAGGGGAGCAGTCTCAGTGGCTGTCAGCAGGAAAAAGGAAGCTGTGGTTGGTGTTCTCTGTACACACTGTGAACATCCACACACAGATGGGGGAAGGCCTTGCTATTTCCTATGAGTCTCAGGGGCTCCTTAATATGGGGGTGCTTATGTCCACAGTACACATTCATTTAGGAATTCATCTGCCCCCACATAAAGCAAGGCTCCTCATAAGATCTGTGTATTCTTGCTCTGAACTCCTTTTCTTCTACTTTACCTAATTTTTTAAAGACTTTCCATATTGAATAATTTCAATCATATAAAAAAATGAAGAACAGTGAACCTCATAATCATATCACCCAGAATTAAGAATTATGAACAGGCTGGGCGTGATGGTGTACACCTTTAATCCTAGCACTTGGGAGGCAGAAGCAGACAGATGAAGACAAGCCTGGTCTACAGTGCAAAGTCCAGGCCAGTCAGAGCAAGATTGTGAGATCCTCCCTGCCAAAAACAATCAATCAAACAAAAAACAAACAAAACAAATAAAGAATTATGAGCAGATGCAAGTGGCTTCCTATACTTCTTCTCCTCTTGCTGAAGTATTTTAAAGAAGGTCCCAGAAAATAGGACATTCCACTCACAGATATTTCAGGTTGCAGCTATTAAATTTGAGGGGTTTCTTAGGTAGCTTTAATAACACATAAGAATGAGGTAACATTGTTATAGAACAATAATTCTCGCTCACCCTCAAAGCCGCTCCACTGTGTGCAGGGTTTTGCTCTCACTGTTTCACGTGAGCCTCTCTTACTCGAGTCAGGCGTGAACAATGTGTTACTAAACACATAGGCCATTCTTCCTTGCTGTTTGCTTGGGGCTTGAGAGAGTCCTCAAAACAAGGAATTCTGTTTTAGTCTGTCCAAGTGTCTATAACAAAAATACCACAAACAGGGATGGCTTAAAAACAAGAGAAATGGACTTCTTATAGTTCTAGAAACTGAAGTCCCAGGCCAAGGTGCCAGCAGATTTAGTGTCTAATAGAATGTACTCTCTTCGTTGATATCCCTTTCTTAGTGTGCCAAGGCACGGTGAAGGGTCCAGGCTGCTCTCTGGCATCTCAGTTATAGGCACACTAAGCTCACACTGGAGAGCTCTGTTCTTGAAATCCAGTTGCCTCCCAGTTTTTAACCTTGGAGGTTGGGTGTTGAATTAGAAGTTACGGTAGGGATAACCATTCAGAAGGCAGTAAACGTTCAGAACTGAAGCTGGGAGAGCTCGGGGCAAAGGGAGAGCTGCTTGCTCCATTCTCGGCTTTCATCTTTATCACTTTTCTCAGGTGATTATTTTTCTTGAGGAACAGTCTTTTCTTGTCTTCCGGGACATTGCTATCCTTGGGTCTGCCTTGGCTCTCTGGCCATCCTACCATAGCCTCCTTGATGGATCTGACCTCTGATTTTGTCACACACAAAACAAAAGATCTGTCCTTGCCTTCCCCTCACCTGTCCTTGTACTATGCTTCCTTTCAGTACCACCTGTGCAGTAATGACATCCAGGCTCCTGTCATACTCCTGGCCCCTCATCTGGATGCCAGACTCTGACTGCTACCCACTCCTTGGCACCTTAGACATCTTAAACCCAGCTTGGCAGTCGTGGTGCATGACTTTATTCACAGCACTTGGGAGGAAGAAGCAGGTATATATATCTCTGAGTTCGAGGTCAGCCAAGTCTACAGAGTAAGTTCCTTCCAGGACAGCAAGGATTACACAGAGAATCCAAACAAAAAAGAAGGAAAGAAGGAAGGAAGGAAGGAAGGAAGGAAGGAAGGAAGGAAGGAAGGAAGGAAGGAAGGAAGGAAGGGAGGGAGGGAGGGAGGGAGGGAGGAAGGAGGGAAAAGAAGGAAGGAAGGAAGGAAAAGAAGGAAGGAAAAGAAGGAAGGAAGGAAGGAAAAGAAGGAAGGAAGGAAGGAAAAGAAGGAAGGAAGGAAAAGAAGGAAGGAAGGAAGGGAAGGAGGGAGGGAGGGAGGGAGGGAGGGAGGGAGGAAGGAAGGAAGGGAGGGAGGGAGAAAGGGAAGAAGGAAAGAAGGAAAGAAGAAACAGTATTTGGAAACTTCACCTTTCTGTCTGCTTGGAACCAAACCTTGAAGTCATTCTCAACTCCTACATTCTCAACTTCCTGTGTGTGCACATTCAACTCATCAGCAAATCCTACTAACTCTACTTTCAAAAAGTATTCACACTCCACCCGCTTCATACTGCCTCTGGTGTCTCTATATCTCATTGGATCATTGACATATACTCTTAATTGATCTTACCCCACTCAAACAAATGTAAACCTGTTAGGAGATTTTTTTTCTTTTACATCTCAATGTCAATGCATGGAAGCAAAATGGAAAGAATTATGTGTTAACAGAAACATAAATTATTTTCTTATAAATCTCCCAGAGAAATTTAGTAGGTTACATGTACAATGACTATTTTTAATGCTTAATTTTTTTTTGCAAATAATCCATCCTAGCCAATGTCTAGAGGCCCATAGTTAAGTGGGAGTTTCCTACCTATGTGAAGTGCTATGTCAGCATTTCTCCATTTTTTTTCTTTTTTTTTTCATTTTTTTTATTCGATATAATTTATTTACATTTCAAATGATTTCCCCTTTTCTAGCCCCCCCCTCCCTGAAAGTCTCGTAAGCCCCCTTCTCTTCCCCTGTCCTCCCATCCACCCCTTCCCACTTCCCCGTTCTGGTTTTGCTGAATACTGTTTCACTGAGTCTTTCCAGAACCAGGGGCCACTCCTCCTTTCTTCTTGTACCTCATTTGATGTGTGGATTATGTTTTGGGTATTCCAGTTTTCTAGGTTAATATCCACTTATTAGTGAGTGCATACCATGATTCACCTTTAGAGTCTGGGTTGCCTCACTTAGTATGATATTCTCTAGCTCCATCCATTTGCCTAAGAATTTCATGAATTCATTGTTTCTAATGGCTGAATAGTACTCCATTGTGTAGATATACCACATTTTTTGCATCCACTCTTCTGTTGAGGGATACCTGGGTTCTTTCCAGCACCTGGCAATTATAAATAGGGCTGCTATGAACATAGTAGAACATGTATCCTTATTACATGGTGGGGAGTCTTCTGGGTATATGCCCAGGAGTGGTATAGCAGGATCTTCTGGAAGTGAGGTGCCCAGTTTTCGGAGGAACCGCCAGACTGCTTTCCAGAGTGGTTGTACCAATTTGCAACCCCACCAGCAGTGGAGGACTGTTCCTCTTTCTCCACACCCTCTCCAACACCTGCTGTCTCCTGAATTTTTAATCTTAGCCATTCTGACTGGTGTAAGATGAAATCTTAGGGTTGTTTTGATTTGCATTTCCCTAATGACTAATGAAGTTGAGCATTTTTTAAGATGCTTCTCCGCCATCCGAAGTTCTTCAGGTGAGAATTCTTTGTTTAACTCTGTACCCCATTTTTTAATAGGGTTGTTTGGTTTTCTGGAGTCTAACTTCTTGAGTTCTTTATATATATTGGATATTAGCCCTCTATCTGATGTAGGATTGGTGAAGATCTTTTCCCAATTTGTTGGTTGCCGATTTGTCCTCTTGATGGTGTCCTTTGCCTTACAGAAACTTTGTAATTTTATGAGGTCCCATTTGTCAATTCTTGCTCTTAGAGCATACGTTATTGGTGTTCTGTTCAGAAACTTTCTCCCTGTACCGATGTCCTCAAGGGTCTTCCCCAGTTTCTTTTCTATTAGCTTCAGAGTGTCTGGCTTTATATGGAGGTCCTTGATCCATTTGGATTTGAGCTTAGTACAAGGAGACAAAGCATTTCTCCATTTTTAAGAAGCTGTGTTATATTCAGAGAAGATGATTTGATGGATGCCATTTCAATCCCATCTATAGGAATATGAATTTTAAGTATTTAAGAGTATTTAATAAACTTTTATATAAATGCATGGATGTTTGTATAACAAATCTCTGTAGTGAGCATCAAACAGTAGTTGGTTGAACTCAATTCAATGTTCTGTTTGCTTGCTTGTTTATTGGTTTGCTTGTTTGTTTTTTAAAACAGGATTTCTCTGTACAGCCCTGGCTGTCTTGGAACTCATCTTGTAGATCATATAGACCTTGTGCTCATAGATCAGCATTTCCCTGCCTCCTGAGTGCTAGGGTTAAAGCTGCGTGCCCCCATCACCCAGATAAATGTAACATTTTTTGAAGCCAAGTTTTCTGCAAGTGAAATTTTATAAGCAACATAGCTAGCCCTTTATCACTGATAACATTTCTATCACATGGACTCCTAGATTTTCCAAGCGTATTCTTATCTTTAGCATTATGCTCTTTATTTTAGAAATCTTTCTTTAGAGAAGGAAGCAATCCTTATTCTTTCAGAAATATCCCTCTTACACTAATATGGCAGTTATTTCATTGCCATGACCCCCCAAAACTGTTCCTATTTATCTCTCCCTGCTTTCCAGCAAGCACAACCACGATTATTCATAATTCCTTATAATCAATAAAACATTGCTCAACCTTTTAGCGCTAGGATTACATGCAAAGAGGCATAGCCAGCACTCACCAAGACTCATAATAGCGTGCCTCCTGGAACCACAGAACCAGGACAAGTGCCATGGAAACATATGGCTTCCCTTCTCTCGAAGCCTCAAGGGATTGCTCTGCAAAGAAGATGAGAGTCAAGTCTCTGGAAAACTAGCAGGGAAAGGGCAGCTCCTGGAGGCAGGCTGTGTCTTGCACGTTGCTATCTTCCACTGCCTCAGGAAGAGGAATTCTGGGGAGTGGGAGCACTTTCTGGTAAGAGGGAGCACCACTTACCTCCTCCCTCAGCTGATGATGAACAGACTGTCTTGGCAATTACCCTTCAGGTCTTTCCAATCCCCATGATGCACCTCTGCAGACAGCTCCTCCTGTGTCACTCACAAAAATGATGCTCAGTCTTCCAAACATGTTGAAATACCCATGAGCTCTCCCATCACATCAATGAATTCCTTCCAATCCTCCTGCCTATGAACTCTACCCGGTGTTGACTCAACCGTCTTCTTCAGAGGGTACAAGCTGTAAAATCCGTGGTCCTGGATGGTTCTCAACTTTTGTCTCCTTGAAGCATGGCTCTTCTTTAGCTGCACTGTCCAACATTTTGCCAGAATGAAACTTACATAGGAAGAGAAATCACAGCAGAGTTAAGCATCCCACTTAAAAGCACTGATCTCCAAAAGGACACCCTCTCCAAAGGGTCAGCTGACCAGATCCTCATCTACTGACCCCACAGTACACACTGCTCACTGGTTACTATGCAGTTCTTATTGGCCAACAGCCCATGTGTGGAAATACATAAACTATCGATGCACATTAATTACATACAGTATCTCTGATTGCTACCATTCCACTTGTCTATCCCTTTTCTGACTGCCAAATCACCTGTTAAATATTTTCATAGAAAAAAATGGCTGAAGACACCCATCATACAGGGTTGTCCATGTAGGGTGGGATCTAATACGATCTGGATTCTCTGTATAACTGTCCAGGTTCTAGCTCACCTTATCTGCCCTGGCATAGTCAACTGTGCCCAGCCACACAAGCACATTATCTATGTAGTATCCACTATTCCTTTAGCACATGCCCAGATACCACCTTGGAAAGAATTTCCTAGATTTAGATCCCATTGTAAACATAGCACCACATTCTCACTCAGAGAGAAGCCACAGTTCAATTTTGTGAGTTTAGTTACCACAAACGTAGGAAATGATTGATAGTTTCTAGCCCTCTGATATCTTCCTTGTCAACAACAGATTGCTTTAGTAGGGGGACTCTCTTCCTCTTGTGCAGTGACACTTACCTCCTACCACAGGAGCCAATAGACAAGATATTTTTTTCTTTCTCACGGCAGCAATGGTTGTCAGCAGACTTGTCACAAGACTCGGCCAGCCACATGCACTCCTCAAGACTTTAAATCCAGTGCAACCAAAGACCCAGCTTTGCCTTAGTCAGGTTGCTCTAGCCATGGTCTCTCTCCTCTACCTCAAGCCTCTGTTCTCCATAGAGATCTTGATTTCTTCCTCTCCCTTAGGGACTAAACAATGGCCATAGTCCAGACTAGAGTCACTTGGAGGGTTCTCAACGTATTTGACTATTTGGGAGGGGGTGATAGTTGTGTTGAGCCTCTGTGTTTATTAGTTTCGATGACATGGCTCCATTGAGACTGTCACACTTTAGTCTTGTCACATTTCAGTATGGCTGCCTCTGTGCCTGTGAGTTCCCGTCCCTCCTCCCATGCTCTGTCCTTCAGTCATTTGTTGGTATGTAAATGCTGTTCAGTTGTGCTGATCGGAAGAGAGACCAAGTAGGGGAGGATGGAGATGCTGGGTTTGGTACTTCTGGCAGGAGGAAGGAGCCCAACCTACCTGGAGTGCAGAGCAGGGCATCATGTGTGCGAGGCAGACAGGGAGGGCACCGTCATGTGTGGACACAGCCAGTGTCTCAGCTGTCACTGGGATGAGGCATGGTCCCCGAGTGCTCAAAGCCAAAGAGATTCATCAAGTGGGTGTTTGTGATAGCACCTGCTGAGGAAGGAAACAGGCAGACCCTAAAAGCAATCTGTGGCATCCTCAGAATCCAATGATTGTGGTCCCTCTTTACCCCAAGGCTTTGTCTTGTATCGGCAGTAATGACATCAGCAAAAAATGAGCAGCTCCCAGAGCTGGCATTTTGCCAAGCCCTGTTTATCAGTCAGTCTCCTAAGCCAGCGCCCGGCTGCTTTCCAGCATCTGGGATGTCTGGCTTCCACTGGAATACCTACCGCACAGTGGTGGGGTTGTCAGGGACAGGGGCAGCTAAGTGCTGGATCAACCATGCCTCAAAACCTATTCACAGTCTAGGCTCCAAAACAAACATTCAGAACTGAATACCCACACAAGACTGAGAGAGTGGGGAGTGAAATGTGGTTGAAGAATAGCCTGTCAGTCCTGAAGACAGCTCTAGGGGCTTACAGGTTCCCAGATGACTCCAGAATGACAGATGGCTACCGCTCCCATGAGTTGACGTCAATACTCTTACTTTCTAATTGCACCTTTATGGAGATCATTTATGCAGCATAGAGTCACTTTTCCTTCACTTTTGGCAGTGCTAGGTATCAGCTGTGTTAACCAAGTACTATATCCACTCAGCACCAAATCCACCTTTTTAAAGTATAGAACGTGGTGGCTGGAGAGATGGCTCCGTGGTTAAGAGCACTGACTGCTTGCTCTTTCAAAGGTCCTGAGTTCAATTCCCAGAAACCACATGGTGGCTTACAACCATCTGTAATAGAATCCAATGCCCTCTTCTGGTGTGTCTGAAGACAGCTACAGTGTATTCATATAAATGAAATAAATAAATATTTTTTTAAAAAAGTACAGACCGTGGTGGTTTTAGAGAAATCAACCATCACTAGCCAGAATATGTCACCAGCAGCCACTGCCATTTCCTCCACTGCTTCTGTTTCTATTAATTCACCCATTTAGAAATGTCACATAAGTGAAATCTCGCACTGTATCTTGAAAGCTCATCCATATTTGATCATGTATCAGTACATGTTAACGGCTGAACAATATTCCATCGTGAGAACAAAATGCCTTTCATCATCTGTCATTAACTGACGGCCTTTTCCACTTTCAGTTAGGAACAGCGAGGCTCTGAACATCTGTGCACCAAGATTTGTGTGAGAGTTATCCTCTGCCTCTGAGTACCTGGGACACCAACTTTCAGGGTACCGACTTCATCGTATCTTGCCAATCTGGTCCTGTGTACCAAAGCTTGGAGCAAAATGACCCCAGTGTTGTTCCCCACTGCTGTGCTCCTGAAGTGAGGCTCTGGGTCAGGGAGCAGCCTTAGGTTATGCCAGGACCCTAGACTCTCTCTCTCTCTCTCTCTCTCTCTCTCTCTCTCTCTCTCTCGAGAGAGAGAGAGAGAGAGAGAGAGAGAGAGAGAGTAGGTGTTGTAATAAGGATGCCAGGCCAGATGGGCGTGATCTTGGAGGGCTCTACTGCCCACTCTGTCTGCCTGCTTCCACAATGCATGACCCTGGGTCCTCTGTGCATTCTGTCCACTGATGTCCTTTGTCCTTGTTGGGGGCACTCATCCTGGTTAGCTGGTCAAGAAAATAAGTCCAAACAGTTTATAGGATTTATTTTTAAATTATATCAAAATCAGTTTTATGGGTGTGGATGTTTTGTCAGTGTAGACTCTGATGCACCATGTGTATTCAGTGCTTGCAGAACCCAGAGGGGGCATCAAACCCCAAGGGACTGCAATTACAGATAATTTATGAACTGTCATTTGGGTGCTGGGAATTGAATCCAGGTCCTTTAGAGGAATACCCAGTGCTCTTAACTGCTGAGCCATCTTTCCAGCCCCTTAATAAGATTTTTTTTAAAGCCCCACTGGTAAATGCTTATTTTTTTTAAGCCTTGTTCACACATTCTGAGAGTGAGCCAGGGAACAGCCAGCTCCCACTACGAAGCTCCCTTGGCCCAGCTCCACACTATGTTAGTGGGCTTTATACTGTTACAATCGAAATATTTGGTGGAAACAACATAAGGGAGAGAAGGACTGACTTTGGCTCACAGTTTCGGAGAATTTCGATCACCATAGGAGAGCATGCATGACTGAGGGGCTCTATCCATGTTGGTAGTGAGTAGCGTGAGGTAGCAGCTGTCCATGAAGCAGCGAGCAGATGGAAATCCTGTGACTTACTTCCACCATCTAGACCCCACTTCCTAAAGGCAGCTCACTGAGAAACTTAGCAGCAACGGGGGAACAAGTCTTAAACATGAATGTCGCATCCAGGAAGGTTTGATCCTGAAAAGCTGACTAGGGTGATAGGGGGATGAAGAAAGAACAGGAACATGTACTGAAAAGCCGGGGTCGGGAGGGGTGTGTGTACTCGGATGGAGCAGGACCATCTCATGAAGTACACATGGCCCAGAGCCTCAGGCTATAACAGCCTGGCAGGAGAAACCTGTGGTTGCTAGTTTTTGCACACACTGCCGTCATTTGCAGTCAGACCAGAGGAAGGCTTCATCAGTCCTCTGAGCCTGAGGGCCCAGAGAATGCTCTGCAACTTTCCCATAGCTCTGATGCACTGGTGCTTGCATGGCTGTACAGTGTCAAGAAATACACATTCGCTCAGGACTGTCTGCTCTTCACACATTTGCTCAGAGAGTCCTTGTGTTTCCACACCTGAGCCTGTGGTGGACAGTTACTAGGGTTCAAATCATGACTCAGGTCTTCGTTCAGCAATCAGGAGGGTAGTGCGCATGCTGTCGTGACTCCCTTTCCTGTTGCTTTTTAAAAACACTCAGCTAAAAACTTAACTTAAGGGAGAAAGGATTCCATTCAGCTCACGGTTCCAGATTTCAGTTCATCATGGTGGAGAAGACACAGTCTCAGAAACCTGAAGGAGGTGGACAGAGAGCATCCGTAGTCCGTAGCAACGAGCAGTGCGTGCTTGTGAACGAGCGCTCAGATCACTTTCTTCATTCTTTATACAGTCCAGGATCACCTGCCTAGGGAATGGTGCCACCCACAGTGGGCAAGTCTTCCTACGGCGGCTAATGTAATCAAGATAATCCCCCAAAGGCATGCTCGTAAGTCTACCTGGTGATTCTAGATTCTGCCAAGTTGGTAGTTAACACTATTTCTGGCTAATCCCTCTGGAAAATGCCACCCTGACTAAACAGTATAGCTTTCTTCCAAATCTTTCTCCCTATTTCCTCTTGGGTCATTTTGGGCTCCTCTCTTGGAAGCTATTCGATAGTCAAGAACTCAAAGGGATTCTCATTTTCAGTGCAGATGCTGAGGCCCCACCAGATAGGAAGTCCAATGTTTTCTTCTGTTGTAATTAAGGTTAAGATGTTGGCTCTAGAGTTAAAGTATTTTGAAAGCATTTTCCAAGTACTAGATATTAAATAGACCCTTGGAGAAATATGTCTTGACCTGCACTTGGGACCTGTGTCCACCTGGTCCAGGGGGCCCGTGTTGTAACTATATCAGAAGCTTCCGTATTTATTCGCAGGAGGCCCCAGCCTAATTACACATTCAAGGCCTTCGTTATGTAGTAGACATCATGCTAACAAATGAGGTTGACTAAGGGCCAGTTGTCACCATCAAGAAATCTACAGTATTGGTAGAAACATGAGAAGGAAAGGGGGCAATAAAAGAAAGAGGGCAGAGGTTTGGGGGGAAGGGAGAGCAAACTCTGTAGAAGATTTTTGCCTTATGAAGTAGAACACAGAGGCTTGAAAGCTGGAAAACCACGGCACCGTTGTCCCTTTCGCCTAGATCACCATGCAGGAGCAGGAAGCAGAAAAGCAGTTCTCTGGATGAGTCCATTTGGCCATTCCTGTAGTCCTTAAACTCAGAGGAGTCCCATCTGCAGTCACAACTGAAACCATTCATCAGGCTGGTGTTATTTGCTTGAAAAATAATGGGGATATGAGAATTTCTGCTCCAGAGAAGTTATTTTTTTGCCCTACTCTTCCCACTCCCCAAATGGGTACATTTTATGATTATTTAAATTAGCTTAATTCTTATAGTCTATGGCTAAGTTCATCTCTTCTTATTCTAAAGGCACTATCAGCACCTTTTAGACTAATACATTTAATCCAAGAGGGTGCCGGTGGACAGTGGAAGCAGCTACAAGAGACCATTGTCTCCCAGGCCCGGGCAGGGGCGTGCGTATACAGGAGCCGTCTCAGCATATGCACCACAAAGATTTCTTCTACCACCATGTGGGATTCCAGCCATGCTTTCGGATACTCATTAAGTGTACTGAAGAATTTCAGTCTTGTGCCTGTGTCTGGAATCAGCACCGGTCAAATCAGCTAGCAACTTGGGAGGTAGCAATGCGTACCCAAGAGAAATAATGCTTACTGGGGGACACATCTCTTAGTTACTGTGTCTTTAGGAAAATCTTTTGTGTCCTTCAAAGCCTAGTAAACCTCAGCTTTCTTCTGGCTGCCATGAGATGTATTCCCTCTTGGAGGAAACGGACGGACTCCTTGCAGAGGCCGGGTGGCCATTGGATCAGGACTGGACGGTCTCCCTTCCAGACTTCCGGAAATGTGCTGACGCTGATGCAAATCGCTCCTGCCCCTCCCCTGGGTAGGCGGGGAGCCGAGGCTGGGCCCAGGCCGCTCTCAGTGCTTCAACTGTTAACTCGGATTTTTCCAAAATGTGTTTCTGGTTAGTTTAAAAAAGGATAAACAAGATTTAATAGCTGGCAATGAATCACATTTTTTTCCTCCCTAAACTCTATTTGGATCCACTCAATCGCCTGTCATTCCACTTTTGTACAAATAAATAAATCTCCTTTTCTTTTGTGCATTTTTCTCTGTCCTGCATTTCCTAAAATACAGTTTGTTTGACGGATGAGTTAAGCAGTTCTGAGGTTTGTTTTTGGCTCTGCAGGCAACTGAGTTGTTTTCTCATCATAATTCAACAGGACAGGGTTACCACCCTCTTGAAGGCTCACGCTCGTTTAGAATCAGAAAACCCTCCGCCAGAGAAGAAATGGTCGCTAATGTCCTTAGTGTAAGCGTCAGCTGTCTATAAAGCTGCTTGTATTCACCGCTCTGCTGTGCCTACCTGTCCGTCATGTTGTATCTACACAGGGTGGGTGTCCTTGGAATACAGACAGTGGATGTGACGTCACAAGCGGATGGGAACCAAGCTAAAGCGATCCACAGACTTGGGGACTTTGGCCAAGGGCTTGATAAGCAGAGATCTAAGCTCAAATTAAAAAAAAAAACAAAAACAAAAACAAATAAACAAAAAAATCAAACCACCACAACTGGTTTTTAATGACAAAAATCTGGGAAAGTGCTGAACTGAAGTTAAACCTATACATTTTCTAAAGTGATAGTCTTAGATCGAAAGGGATGTTTTCCAAGTAGACATATTATCTGGTTTCAAGCCCTGAGACAGGGAAGTGACACTAGGAGAATGGCCTAGAATAGTGAAAGATGAGGTGTCAGAGGCAGGAGGGCTGTGATTGTCAGGCTAACCTGGGCTACAGCATGACACCCTGTTTTGTCATTGTTTGTTTTTGTTTTTTCAAAGGCAGGTCTACAAGAAATACAAGTTGAAGGCCTCCTTTAAAGATTTGCATATGGACGCGCTGAGCCTCCGTGAGCCTGCTCGGCGCATGCTTCCTGCGCACGATCGATCGATCGATCGGGAGGCTATTGATTCAGATGCTTAGAGGCCGGGCCTCCAAGGTGGGCCGTGGGAGCAGAACCCGGAAGTGGGCTCAGCTGGCATGGGAACATGGAGGAACAGGCTGTTGTCGGCCAACCTTCCTCCTTCCAACCTTCTCTCTCAGCCACGAAGCCTTGAAGCCACATCACCTCATCCCTAGATTTCTTTTCCTCGGGGATTTAAGATTTTTTTATTATAGAATTAATTATATCTTTTTGTCACTTGTGACATAATGTTAAAAATACCCCCATTTAAAACCTGCAATCATCCTCAGAGCATAGATGTCCCCATCTCTTTGGCTGTCCCTATGTCTAAAACAGCATATTCGTATACAATAGATAACAAAAGAATACTAACTACCATTCAGCAGTCATTTCTTCTCTCAGTTTTCATGCATTAGCAACACACAATGAATGCACATGCTCCGAAGCTAACATGAGCGTGATTTCTAATGTTTTATGAGATGACTGGAAATGGCTACTAAGCTTCATCGTTTGTCCTCTGGAGCCTGGTGTGCCCGAAACTCAAACCGGGAAGAGCCGGCTTAAGCCAGTAGCACTCCCCAACTTTACTCAAGCCCTGGACTGATCTAGAAGACTTCATCGAACAGAGATTCCATCCCTAGAGGCCCATCTGGAAGCTTTGGTGCTGCTTGAGCTCATACTTAGAGAAATATTTGGCCCATTGGATGGGCAGGGACGGTGAATGACCAAGTCTCTGGCTCTGTAGACTCTGCCACTAGCTAAACCATGTGACTTTACCCATCTCATAATAGCAAAAGGACAATGGTTTCTTATGTCCATAGAGTGCTTCAAGGTATACACCCTGGCTCTTGTATGGGGTCAACCTTCTTGATGGAGATGCAAGATGAAGCTGAGAAAGGAAAATGACTGCAGTTGTATTCTGAACCATCAAAAGCCCTGTAGAAGGATGTTGCTTTACCATTCTACTCTTTTCTGTTCTTTGCAACCATAAACTGTTTTTCACTTGGCGCCTTCCTGGGTAGCTTTTCTTAGTATGGAAATCCTGATTTAAGAAAATAGCCTCTTGCTCCACAAACACAAAAAAGTCAGTTCTCTGCATGGAAGATTGTATCCTGCAGGATTTTCTGGGAATTATGAGCTGATACAGCCTGGGCACCTGCTTAGCATCTATCTACATGCTGCTGGTCTCTGATGCTGCAGCCACCACGGCTGTTTCCTGGGGATCAGAGCTCACACGGCCTGGCTGCTGCCAGGGCTGAGTCCAACATTAATCAACTCGGCATCTGGATCCAACCCAAGGCACCCATTGGATTTCCACAGTTGCCTCTACTCTCAACTGTCAGCAGAGAGATCAGTCAGGCGAGGGTGCCAGGTCTGCAGCACACAGTCTGCATGGAAGGCTAATCCATCTATTCGTACATAAGCTGAATAAGTTGAGAAGGTGGGGGAAAGCTCTCCTCAGTAATCATCCAACAACTCAAACCACCACCATGAGCATTTTGCCTGTAGCAGCAAAATCACTGCGGTAGGCAACACCTGGATAGATTGTGCCCACTTTTGAAAGGTATAATCTCCTTGAGCTGACTGTATAGGAACAGTTATGGGCATTTTCAAAACCCTTTTGATTCTCTTAGTTTGTTGGAGTTGAGACTCGTTCTTTAAAAAAAAAATGAGTACACGAGAGTTTGTTCATGCACACATGTGTAAAAGCCAAAGGACAATCTCCTGTGTCATCCTCAAGACTCCTGTCCACCCCTTTTAAGACAGGGTCCTTACTGGAACTCACCAGTTTGACCAACAAGGGGCAGTGATTTTACCCCTGCCCCTTGCTGTGACTGTGACGGTGTGCACTACACCCCACATTTGTCACAAACAAATGCTTTCCTGACTGAGGCACCCCACCCACACCCTGACCCTAAGACTCATTCTTTAGTGACACTGGAAAGGACATCAGAACTTGTGTGTTCAGGTAAGTCCTAGAGAAGGGCAGGCACCTCCAATGGCTGGGCAGTCTACTCATCATCACCATGGCAACAGCATAGCATGATGTTGAGCACGGAGCCCAGTGTCGATTGCATCCATCTTTACCCCCATGCTGTATTTTATGTGTTCAAATATGGAAAGCAAGGCCTGGGACGTTATCCAGGACAGATGCTCGTTAGTAATTGCTGTGATGTGTTAAGAGAAGCAGGCAGTAAAGAGTCAGAATTCACCTCATCAAGAAGGAAAAAGAAAAAGAAAAACAATCTGCAGATAACATTGTAAATCAGCCAGGAGACAAATGTCTGCTTGGCTTGTCACCCACCATTTCACGGCACTGATTTCTCAAAGCCTAAAACCATAAGGAGCCCAAGCCAGAGCGGAAGGGCGGTGTGACCTCCTATGCTCACTGATTTAATTTTCCTCTCTGAACACACGCAGCCCCATAATTAGAACATTTACCGACCATAAATACAATTTAAACTCTGTACATGTGTGTCTGCGTGTATGGGGAGGCTTGGGCTGAGATACGGTTTCAATAAAAACAGTCCTTCCGCACTGATTAGAATGTGTAAAGAGGAAATCTGTTCTTACCACAATCTACTCCAAACTGGTGTTGGCAGCCACACTCTCGGCTAATAAATGTCAATAGCAAAGCTACACCGAGGTATAAATTAAAGGCCTTGCAATCTGGGGATCCGGGGCTTAGCTTGAAACAGCTTGCCCCGCTCACTCTGCTCTACTAGGCTGTGGAGGAATGCAACGGCCTTTGTCTGAATCATGGACTGATGAAAGGGGTGTGTTTAAGGGTACTCCTCTCTGCAACGTTTTAGAAAAATACTTATATCCCGTCTCTTAAAACAGTAGTGATTGCGTCTAGCTCTATGGATTCATTAAGAACTACATTATTTGATTAATTATAAACTTAATTCTTATATTCTGATTTTCTTTTTTTCTTTTTCTTTCTTTTTCTTTTCTTTTTTTTCTTTTTTTTTCTTTTTTCTTTTTTTTGAGACAGGGTTTCTCTGTGTAGCCCTGGCTGTCCTGGAACTCACTCTGTAGACCAGGCTGGCCTTGAACTCAGAGATCCACCTGCCTCTGCCTCCCAAGTGCTGGGATTACAGGTGTGTGCCACCACTGCCCGGCTCTCTCTTTCTTGCTTGCTTGTTTTTTATTTTATATGTGTGTGGGAGTGTTTTGCCTACATGTATGTAAGTGCACTGTGAGCATGCCTGTTGCTTGAGGAGGCCACAGCAAGTGCAAGATGCCCTGGAAATGGCGTTTTAGACTGCTGTGAGCTGCCCTGTGGGTACTGGGAACAGAACGTGGGTCCACTGCAAGGAATGAAAATGTTGCTAACCATTGAGCAATCTCTCAAGCTTCATAAATCCTGTTTCTCATTTCCTTTTGACTTATGAAAATTAAAACCCAGGAACTATCTATAGATTCCTTCCTCTATGAACTACCCAGGCCAACAGCAGCCAGGGCAAGCCCTCCCCGGAGCTGGTGGGCTCAGAAGAAAGAGGAAGCACAAAGAAGAACTACAGGTTCTGGTGATGACCAGTCCTGGGTGAAGATGGAGGACTGAGGTGTGTATGATCTGCCTGGGAGAAGGCCAGTGAGCCACGCCCACTTCTCCTCCATAGACACATCTCAGAGATCTTAAAGACAACGTAGGCATGGCCAGGTAAGAGTCACAGAAAGACCGTAAAAAAACCTCACAGGATGTCCGTTTCTCTCCTTCAGGCTGGCTATGGGGTAAACTGCAAATACTAAAAGCAATAATACCAACAGGATGTCTGCGGTCAGGAAGATTTCAAGTTCAAAGCCAAACAGGAGTGACGATGCAGGATTGAGACCTCATCTCAAAGAACCTATCACATAGCAAGACCCCATCTTAAAGAACAAGCAAAAAAGCAAATGCGTGCTAAGCACCAGAGACTATCCACTTAACCAATCACCGCTGCCCAGCAGGGAGGCAGGATGCATCATTATCATAGAAGTTTCGGGACTTCCAATGGTCACAACTTCGGTCATCTGGCACTTAAGTTGAATCTTTTGCCCTTCTGACTCGCCAGTTATTTATGCTAGGAAGCGGCGATCCGAATTCTTTGTACATGGTTATCCATCTATTCTTCACTGTAGTGTTGCAAAACATGCAGTGTTATGGGGTGCTGAGCCCTGAGATCTAGTGTGGGTCACTGGGAAAAAGGCCCAGGCAGGCAAGAAGGCCTCAGAGCCCCCTGTCAAAACTGTGCTCCAACATGTCTGACAAAAGCTACATGAACCTAACCTGTGTCCCTCCTAGCCTTTTCTTCTGACGCCTTGCACACGATCTAACTCTGGGTAAGTGACTAACCATGCATCTATTTTTCTGCACTGAGCGGCCCATCCTTTTCAGTGTTGCTTGGCCTTTTCTTAGGTTTGAGCCACAGTGGATGAAGACTGTGCTTCTATGCATACCTGTGTAAACACCAGGGGAGAGGAACACTTTTGGGGGAAGAACACTTCAGACTCAAGGAAAGCAAACCAACTTGCCCCAGACATCAATCCATTAAAGTCACAGCTAGGACTCAAAATCTAGATAGCAATGCCACAACACAAAATACTAATCTCTCTTACAGACCTTTACAAATAACAGCTTAAAAATATCTCTCCCCTCTACTTGTAGAGCAAGAAGAAGGTTCCAGCAAGGGTAAGCTGGAACACATGGCTCTTTGGGGGCTATTCACACGACTCGGAGCCTCCACAGTACCTGGGACACACACTCTACTCCCCTTTCGTTCTTCCTCTTCTTCAGTGAGATTCCCCTCCTCCTCCATCCTCTCTAACCCAGCCGCTATGGAAAGGGTCCTCCAGGCGAGGCCTTCCTCCATAGCACATCATTCCTGGGGTTGCCTGACCCTCATTAGCTGATCTTCCTGCACCATGAAAGACGTGACTTTTCGGGTTATTTTCCCCAGGTTAGCTAAGGAATGTCCTGGGCTGGATTTTTAGTGGGTTTGTTTATCTTGCTTCTGTAATGGTTGGCTACAGGGGTGTCGCCATATTTTGGAAACTCCTCTAAGTCATTTTCCATGCACCCACAGGTGACTACTAAAATGACTGGAGTGTTTTATAAACACCCTAAATAAATAACATAAAAACATAGCTTGTGAGTAAGGTAGAGCTAACTTAGCTAAAATACAACGTGAACGTTCATTGGAATCTAAAATGAATGTTATGTCCCTAGAACCCAGTCCATAGAACACAGATGTGCTGTATATTTTAGGATTAAAGCACTTCTATATAAAATGTGATCATAATAAATGGTAACTCTTATAGTTAACCTCTATATCTAGCAGGAAGGAACAGTCAAAAGCTTTAGCATGTACATGATGTGCGCTATAATGTTCTGTCTCTGTTGTGTGTGATTGTCATTTCACTGAATCGGAGCACACAACCATTTTCTCTTCTCCAAGGGCTCACTGTGTATTAGAGGGAAAGACTGGAATCTGCCAAGACATGTTAGAAGCTGGCTCAGTCTTCACCTGTCTCCCCTCTGCACCATCCACCGCCTGCCAGAGTCATGGCCTCTCCAATTACCGGCCTCACTCACTTGCCCATAAACTCAATCCTAGAGCCCCTGGTCATTCAGGAAACACTTAAAAGAAGCTTCCAGAAGGGAGAAACTGATGGCCAGATGTTCTGTGTGCTGGAAAAATTTCAACCAACTAGTGAATACAAACATGGAAGAAATGTAAATCAAGTGCTTAAGAATTTCATTAAGAGAAGCCAGGGGTGGTGTTACATGTCTTTAATCCCAGTACTTGGGAGGCTGAGACATGAGGCTTAGATGCTCAAAGATGGTCTAAGCCTCCTAACATGACTCTCTCAAAAAAAAAAGTTGATTAAAATTGGCATTTTGTTTGTTTACTTCGTTTTTGAATAAAAATTTTCTCAGTGCATTTTGGGAGCAGGGGCTGGGCTATAACTGGATTTCTGCTCGAATCCAGAAGTTTTAAATGTGTGTGCGCTGCTTCAAGTATCTTATTGGAAGGAGAATTTTTGACTCTAAGATGGGGAGGAAGAGGAACAGTAGGCAAATACAGATATATCAAGCCTTCTTGCTGGGTCAATCCAGACTACCCGAACAGTGATGCTGTCTCTGGCCTTGGTTGTTCTCCTAGCATTGGACTGTGATGTTTATGGTTGGTCACCTCATGGGCCTTGAGGAAGACAAGACGACCTCAAATCAATTGGACTTGAATTGGCTGGATTTGTGGTGACAAAATAAATAGGCCATCTGAGTTGTCCTACAAGGTCCACATTACTGAGGGATGGAGACCCCTCCCAGTGCAATGTGCTGTGAAAGCGTGATCGGAGATCAAGCATTTGCCACCTCTAGAACTGACAAGAGTGTGACCACTTACAGGACACAGCTTTCTCTTAGTGTGTGGTCTTATGGTCAAGTAAGAAAATGAGTAGTGTGTGTGTGTGTGTGTGTGTGGTCTATATGTGTGAGTGTGTGTGAGAAGTATGTGTGTGTAGGTGGGGGGAACGTATACGTGTAAGTGGGGGGAGTGTATATGAGCTCATGTATGTGTGCATGTGGAGTGTGTGTGTGTGAGTGTGTAAATGGAGGGACTATGTGTGTATGTGTGTCTGAGTGCATGTGACTATGTGTGTGAGGAGTGTGTGTATGTGTGTGTGTGCGCACGCGCGCGCGCATGGGAGGAGTGTGTATGTATGTGTATGTGCATGTGGAATGGAGTGTGTGTGTATGAGGGTGTACTTGGGGTGGTGTATATTTGAGTGTGTATGTGTGTGAGGGTGTGTGAGTATGTAGGGGGAGTATGTATGAATTAAAACAGCGAATATTTCCCAATTTGTTTGCAACTCAACCAAACTACTTGTAGTACAGCATTAAAAATTTTGTTTTTTAACCAGAAAGAATTATTTCCTTTCAAACACAGACTGGGTAAAAAAAAAAACACTCTCAGAATTGATCAGAAATGCAGTCAGCACTCTGCGGTAGTTATTCCTAATCACATACCAATTTTCAAACACTCCCTGTAAATTACTCTCGGGCAATTAAGCCCGTTAGATTCATCCTGTGATGGGAGGCGTCCTTTTGGGGGCTGTCTGTCTAGAACAATTGTCAAAGTTCTAAAGGGAGGGGGGAGATGTGATGCTTTAGCTCATAATCCACTTAGCATATCTACCAGAGATTGTATGTGAATATCGTGTTGAGACAAAGAGCAAGAAAACGAGGCTCCCCAACGGTAAATGGCAATACAAGGTATATTCTGTTGCTCGCTGCAGGAGCAGAGGTGGGGGGGGGGGGGAGCAAGGGCTAATCCGGGTCCCCCTGGCTTTCCAATCTCCCATCTAATTTCTCTCATTCACAACCTGTAAACCAACTTTTAGGGCCGTGCCTTTCTTCATGTCTGTCTTACAGGGGCAAGCAACCGGAAGCTTCCTCACTTGCTCCCACCGTAATAGCACGGAGGTCCTGCCTATTGCAGGAAATGCCCCGAGCCCTTTAAATCGGTTTCTCCCCAATCAAATGAGAGTGTCCTATGGAGCAGAACACACGCCTTCAATGTTGGATAGACAGTGCTCAGCAAATGAGTTTCTCGGCAAGCTGTGAGAGGTCTCACTGGAGGGGATCTTGCACTGTATTTAAAATTGTTAACTAATATTTAAAACCCTTGTTATATGCGGTATGATTCTGGGAAGGCGGCGCACATGTAGGAAGGAGACTTTTCTCAGCTTTCCTTCCTCCTGGGTTCCCGGCTGGAACTCGGGTCACCTGGTTTGAGCAGCACACTCCTTTATGCACTGAGCCTCCACTCCGGGCTTCTGAATTTTCATCCAGGCAGCTCTGGGCCCTTTTGTACCATGAACTTTACTCATTTGGGTTTGTTCCCCTCGTTCTCTTCTCCTCGAGAGTAAGAAACGTCACTAAGAGCTGTCAGAAAGAAAGGGTTGTTTCTACCAGGATCCAAAGACAATGGACTGCATAGAAGATACAGGTACAAATATCAACGGTTTCATTTCTGTTTTCTGTTTCTGGTCCGTGGGCCCCCTGGTTAGCATCCTCTACTATGCCCCGACTCTGCGTCTGCCCTCCCACGCCAGGATAAGCCCAGCAGTGAGAGCAGCCCGCCTGCCACAAGCCAGGTTTGTCACCTCGGGTGGACGTGGATGAGGTGAAACCGGCATAATCTTTATTTGCACACTTGCCGGGGGCTGATTGTAGGCCTCTCAGCCGGGCCATCCGATGTGAGTTGGGAACAATTTCTCAGATTACTCAATCAGGAGGACTGCCCAGGGGTGCCAGGAGCTTCCAGTGCAGCCACCTCCCAGACCTGTCCGCCCACTCTGAAACAAGACAACAGCCTTCTTCGTGCGCATTTCCACCAGGCGGGCTCTTGGACCTGGCCCTCAGTCTGGGAGCAAGAGGCATGCCTCTTGGGAGAGTGATGGATTTCCTGCAGTCTAGAGATCACAGGATGGCTACTGAACTACCTAAGCTCTGGGGCTATTCTTAGTCTTTGAAATACACCAGGTCAGCAACACGTGGGACCTGAGTTTTCTTGATCTGTCGCTTGAGAAGGCAGGCCACAGCTCTAGGATCGTTCACAGTACAGGGGGAAGAGGGAGGGGACAAAGGCCAAGTCAGCAGAGCTGAAGGCCAGAGTTCCTGGGGTTCCTCACCCATCAGCCTTAGAGATGGCGGGTCCGTGGAGACTTCGCCCCTGTGACCCTACTGCTCTCTGGCCATCGTCGAAGACCAATTGGTTTACAAATAGTTATGATAAACCTAAGGTCTTAATTTCCTTTATGAGACCCACCGTGAAGCTGTGTAAATGTCTCCTGACAGACGTAATGGAGGGTCATTAACAGTACAAAGCCTGTCGGACCCGCAGCATTAGTTCAAGGGAATACCTCAGTGTCCACCGAAATTGCCGCGCATGTAAACCAATTTCCCCCAGCAGAAGGGTAAACACAGACTCGTTTGAACCCCAAGATGAAAACAGATGGGATATCGCAAACAGTTACCCAAAATACAACAGACTTCTGGGCTAATTACACGTGGTTAGCTCTGAATGGCGGAGGAAATAGTTTTCTTTGCTGCTAAATGTCACAAGAGTCACCTAAAGGCTCAGAAAGAGGCTGCTTTGTCTTTGCGAAAATTGCTAAAAATTAATCTATGCTAGAGCCATTTCTAAAACACGGAACAGGCCCCTAGCTCTCAGCCTGCTGCCGGCTACCTAGATGCAGCCATGTGTGAGAGACCGTGTGATAGACGTCAAAACCCAAGGTAACTCAGATCCAGGGGTGCTCTGCATCCTAAGAAGCCGCCCCAGGGGACACCGCGCACACCTGTGGTCACCACATCCCCAGCATCCTCACATCCATGCTCCATCCCAGAGGCAGCAGCAGGCGACTACAGTCCTTCGGCTAAAGCTTGGTACCGGGTGAGGAGGAGGCACCCGGCGAGGTCGCGGGCTCCGGGGCTCCGGAAGTCGGCGGCGCTGGGGCGATGCGGTAGGAGGTGGGGGCTCCAGCCCGGGGAGCAGCCGCGTGCAAGGTTCAGCCCTGTTTCGGTTGCCCTCTGACCTGACCCCGGGCCCACAAAGGCCTCCCGGCTGTGTCGCTATGGCCCAGCTTTCCAGTCGCTGCCAAATTAATGAGCCCACGTCAGGTTGGGTTTACACCCCAGCCAGCCAAGCAGCCGAGTGGAAAATGAGCGCCGGGCAGCTCGCGAGGATCTTGCACGCGTATGGAGGTGACTAGTCCTTTGTCCCCGCTGGCCAGGCCCAGGAACACAGGAAAGTTGAGGATCCACTCTCGTGGGTCCACTCTCCCCTGCCAGTCTTTGTCTGGATCAGGCAAGCCTGTTCTGTGTGAGAAATGCATCTGTCCTAATGTAAATTACTCAGACCGCACGTCAACATCCCTGAAAGTCAAGGCGTGCATGAGAATGTGCCTGGGATGCAGACTCTACATACCTTCTAGGTCTTTATAGAATTTTAGAGTCTTTTTCCAGGGCTCACCAGATTTGGGGCTTAAGATTGTATTCCTGGGGCCACATTTCTTCTAGCTACAGAGGTCCGGGGATTCTATTAATTAATGTGTGCCTGACTGGAGCAGGAAACTCTTGGCTTCTTTCAGAGGCGATCGTCTAGGAGGAAGCCCAGAGGAGACAGTTATAATCTGGGGGGAAGGTTTGAAAGCCAAAGATAAGTTGAAATAAGGTTTGATATGTGTTTTGAATAAAAGTGGACCTGTTGGCCCCTAGTTACCTCTGATTCTCCCCATAGACAACCCGTTCGTTGTCTATGAGAAGACAATCGCTCAGCTGTCCTGTTGCTCTTTAAATATGAGGAATTCCGCTCAAAAGAAAAAAAAAGACTAACTTTAAAGCTGATAATCCTTCATGCATTGATTTATATTATTTATATAAATATTGATTGTTATATAATACATATTTATATTGTATCTATATTTTCTCAAGTGTGTTAAAAGCAAACACTTTCATTTTAAAGCACTTGGAAAAAAATCAGAGCAGTTCTCTGAAACTTGCTGGCTGTTGGAAGGAACTGATGGGACTGTTTACTGACTCCTGTGCCATTCTTGTCCCTCCTCCAAGACCTTCTAACAGTGGAGGCCAGCTCTCCTCTTCTAGTGACAGGTATTGTCACCTCCTAGGGCCCTGCCCTTACTCCTCATTGCCCTTGTCTAGATTCCATTGGCACACAGCCCCCCCGCCCCACATCCTATGGTATCTGATCCCCTTTATAAATATGGCTTCCTTCTCTGAGCCAAGCCTCCCCCTGAAATCTTAGTGTACCTACAAGGTCAAGCTGTGATTTCAAGTTGCCACACCTTTAAGGAGTTAATATCTCCAAGAGTACACATAAGTAAACTACAGCACATTATAATTATCTTTCTGCATGCTGCTCTCATCAAGTACCAAGAGAACTTAGAAAGAAGATAATAAGTTTATTTGGTCTCTGTGCTGTTGTGCCCTGTAGCAAAGCGGTTATAACAGAACCTCGCAGTGAAGAAAAAGCTTACCCCATGGGAGTAGGGAGTAAAGAAAATTAGGTAGGGTTCTGTTCCCATAATCCCCTTCAAGGTTCACCCCAATGACCCCACCTCCCCAAAGCCCCACTACTTCTAGCACGAACAGGCTGGGAGGCACACTGTTAACACGTAGAGCTCTCTGAGGATGGAGAAGAGGCAAACTATGTGCAGTGTCTGGTGAGTAATCTCAACTGAGATTTAAACTCCCAAGGGACAATGATCAAGGTAACATTGCTGTCCCACAGCACAGCGTCAGATGAAGGAGTGCTAACTTTGTGGATTTCACAGCTCAACTGAATCAACACAGTCCCCTTAAAAATTCTAGTAAGTATTGGGACTAGAAAGATGTATCAGTGTTCTTCTGTAAGAGCCTGGTTCAACTCCCAGCACCTATATAGCAGCTCATAGCTGTCTATAACTCCAGTCCCAGGGGATCTGATGCCTTTGGATTCTGCAGGCACGGCAATCACATGCTGCACAAACATACTTACCTGAAAAACACCCATACACATAGAATAATTGAATACTTTTTAAAATTCTAATAAGTGGTGTTTGGAGAAGTACCTACATCCCCAAGTCAGTTCCTGACTCATTCTCTAACTGAGAATAGAGCGAGAGATGGAAAGATAAAGAATAAATCATGGCCAATGCCAAGGACAAGTTCACCTCCTAAGAGGCAGTATAGACTTGTAACTAATAACTCACATGCACTATGGCTATGGTCCTGATATGTATGTGTATATATATATATATCGCCTGGATATGGCTATATGATCCTGGATAGGTTATGTAACATTGTAAGCCTCAATTTCCTCTGCTGTAACTTGTATTACAGTTATCAGCATCAAATCAAGGAATATGCACTTAATAAATATTGATGATTATTGTTCTTAATTTCATCTGGATAAGACATCATAATGGGAGGTCATTCCTTTCTGTTCATGACTAACAGGTAGTAAGTGAAATGGAAAAAGTACATATTTTATTTTAATATGAGAAAATGTAGAACCAGCAGATATTTTAAGAAAAACCATTAACAAAAGACAAAAGTCCATATGGAAAAATAAGAATCCAGGGAAAACAAAAGTAAATAAATAAATGCAACCACAAAATAGTCAAATCTTTGACTATTTTGAGATGAGGAAAGACATCTTTTTCACAAATTAAGAAAAGAATGCCCCTCAAAAGAAGCTTTATAAAGAAAAGAAACTTTAGAAATTAAAAGTATGAACTGAACTGGGTGGTGGTGGTGCATGCCTGTAATCCCAGCACTTGGGAGGCAGAGGAAGGCGGATTTCTGAGTTCAAGGCCAGCCTGGTCTACAGAGTGAGTTCCAGGACAGCCAGGGCTACACAGGAAAACCCTGTCTCAAAAAAAAAAAGTATGAACTGGAAATGAATTCAGTGAGAGAGCAAAAAGTGAAATAGAGAAATATTTAAGGAAATAAATAAAAATGGAAAGCAAAAAATAAAAGCTTAAAGATCAATACAAGAGATGCAGTGGTTGATTGAGTTCTGGGTGGAACGTGCAGAATGTAATTTGTTTTTCAAAGAAACAATACAAAAGTGGCCCAGAATTTACTGATTTCCTGGGAAGTATTCCTAGCCTGTATAGACAAATTAAGTGCGCAACACTAAGAATGAGAAAGGACCTACCTAAAACAGCATCATGAAATTTCAGGAACTCATGCATAAATCAAACTTCAAAAACACTTCTAGGAATACACGTTATCTACCATACCAAAAACATAAATCATAATTACATTTCTTAAAAAATGTCAGTAGAAATGAAAGGACAACAGAGCAACAGCTTTACAGTGTTAAGCCAAACATTCTTTCCAATTTAGAATTCTATATCCAGCCAAACTATGCTTTAAATGGAGAGACAGAATAAAGATGTTTTTAACACATACTATTTTTTCTCCTTATGCCCTGTAATATACTGCTGGGTTACCATTATCATTTAAAGTATCCAACCCCCCAACACATGCGCGCACGCACGCGCGCACACACGCACACGCACGCACACACACACACACACACACACACACAGAGAGAGAGAGAGAGAGAGAGAGAGAGAGAGAGAGAGAGAGAGAGAGTCATGTGCTTCTGGAAAGCCATACTTTTCTCCAGGGATAAGGAATAGTTCAATTAATCTGAGACAATAACTGATAATTCCTTACTTCTTGCCAATGATTGTCTAAGAAATAGGCATTTAACTTGGCTGAAATTAATCAAATATGGGAAAATCTACTAGAACACAGAATAATAGAGACTACTGTGGGAACTAGGCAGATAACAGTGCAGAAAGCATTTGCCTTGAAATTCAAGAGCCCAAGTTGGATCCTCAGAACGCAGGCAAAAGAAAGAAAGGAAGAAAGGAAGGAAGGAAGGAAGGAAGGAAGGAAGGAAGGAAGGAAGGAAGGAAGGAAGGAAGAAAAGAGAAGAGAAGAGAAGAGAAGAGAAGAGAAGAAAAGAAAAGAAAAGAAAAGAAAAGAAAAGAGAAAACCAAACAAACAAACCAGGTTCACACTTGAAATGATCTCAGCACTGGGGAGACAGAGACAAGGAACTCTCTGTAACTCACCAGTCAGCCGTCCAGCCTATTTGGTGAGTTTGAGGCCAGGGAGAAACCTTGTCATAAAAAATTAAGATGGAATCTTGGGCAAGATGAGAAAAAGAATGATCCCAAGATTGCCCTCTGGCCCTCACATGTCCATGCACAATGTACAAATGTGTGTACATGCTCCTCTACACACACACACACACACACCCATACACACCCATACACACATACATATACACAGACACACATAGACACATAGATACACATACATACATACATATACACACATATACATACACACACATACAGACATATATACATATACACACACAGACACACAGCCCCCCATATACACAGACACAGACACACACATACATATATAAACTCAGACACACACAGACATACAGACATATATACACACACAGAGACACACAGCCCCCATAAACACAGACACACACGCACATACATATATAAACTCAGATACACATATACATACACATACAGACATACATATACACAGACACACACACAGACGCACACAGGACTTAGTCCTTTGCTGTAGTGATGCTTGTGAGGACGTGATGCTCCAATTGCTGCATCTGTCTTACGACCCTGAGGGAGAATACAAACGATGGCAGAGAAGAACAATTGAGCACTTACTGGAGCCCAAACCATTGTGTCCATCAGCCCGAAACCGACCAACAGCTAAATGTTTGCTTAGGTGAGGGCCGGGATTCAAAGCCCGCACACTATGCTCACCTCTCAAAGTGACATCAGCAGTGAAAGCACAATTTATAAAAATGCTTACCTTTGTCTGGGGACTTAGGTTCTATTGTGTGGCTGTTTGGTTTGCAGCTACAAAAAGTCCAAGAAGTAACTATATTATTTTCCTCACGTAAGAAACACAGGCTCAGACAACTAGGTGGTACACGCCAGGTCTGTGCTCACCATTCTCCAGAAGAGTAGGTATTTAATGCCAATTCTACACTCAGACCCTGTCACATGATCTTAGATAGATAACAGGCACCAACCTGTGTGGAGGGGACAAAAGGGCCAGACCCACGCAGATCTCAAAGCCGCACTTCATAACCTCTTCCAGGTCACTGTCAGCGTTGTTCTGATTTGTGGTCTCCAACCTTAGGTTGCTCCTGATGAGCCACTCTTTCTGGCCTTTATGCTGTTCACTGTGGTATATAGTTGAATTTTATGAATAATTAGGATATTATACAAGTAACAATGTGTGACTCCCAAGGTTAGGTCATAAAAAGACCTAGTGGCTTCTGCTCGCTTTGGAAAAGGCCAGTCTTTGTGTCATGCACACTGATAAAGGTAAGAAACAGTGCCCCATGTCCCAAGAAACTGCAACCTCTTGACAGCTTTCATGGGAGTTGTCTTAGAAGAACATGCCCTGGCCAGCACTTGAAGCCCAGCCAGCCGGCTAGATCCCTCCTGAATTTTCCACCCACAGAAACCACATGACAATGAATGTTTGTTGTTTTAAGCTCAGTGTGAGGGTGAACTGTTACCAAGCAGTATATAACCCTATAGACAGGGTAACTGAAGAGGCTCCTCCTTAACCTCACGGGCAAAAGTCACCTTGATTTATTTATCACTTTGTGCATTTCAAAGAAGATATGTGGGCCTCTCAAGCCCTGTGAGCAGAGAGAAGCTAATTGTCTCACAGCCCTAGCAGTGTGAGGCCCTCCAGGACCAAAATTAATACGACAGCCTTTAGTATCTCTCTCACCAAGCATTGCCCATGTCCCTGTCTCAATAGGTGTCTTCAACAGAAAGACCCTGGGAATCATTACAAAATAAAAGTAGGGGGGAACGTCCCCAACTATAATTCTTTCTGAGGTGTTACACAACGCTCTGCCTGCCCGCAGCCCCCTTCTCTCTTCTGGTTCTCATAACACACAGGAGTTTATGGTCTTGGCTCTGGCCCCAAATTCTAGATAGCCATCAATTTTGAGAACGTTCATATATTCTGAACAGTGAAACTGTTCATGGTCATGGTGTTTATGGCTGGGGTTTAAATAGGAAGCTAATAAAGATAAAAACTGTTGATAAGGCACTCAGACCCGTCAATGGAAAGTTTCCTGTTGCCTGAGCAAACTCGGGCTCCCCCTCCTGAGGTCTAGGTCCACTTTAAAAAGACACCACTGGGAGGGAGGTTAACGCTAATAGAATTAAAACTTGTTTCTCCTAGAACTAATTCAGAGGCAATAGGTGCTACTCTCAGGTAGTAATGAGTAAGTAGATGGGGGAGCCGGGGTAGGGGAGTGGGGGAGTGGGAGGTGGTAGGGAGTAGGGTGGGGGAGTGGGGGAGTGAGGGTGGGCTGCTGTTTCTCTGTGTAAGCCCCATGGCTCATTTGGGCTTTCAGTTCATTTTGAATGAACAAGCAGACTCCCCTGGACCAAACAGTGCTCTGGCCGGAAAGTCAGTTGATGATGACCTGGGCCTGGGTTAAGGGTAACCCTTAGGGATAAAGTCTCCTCTTTGCTCCAGAAGCAGTCCAGTTGTAATGCACGTGGCTTTGCCAGGTCAGTCATCTGCTGTGAGGGCCCGCACACAGTCAGCCTGGCTTGGTTTCTTAGAACCAATATGCATTTGAGTCTAAAATGGGCTTGAGCATGCATACACATCTGCGGCTGATGTTGCTACAGGTGTAGGATGTTGTGGTTTCTAACATCTTACATGTGTTCTCCAAACAGTACCTCGAGTGTCCTTTTGTTCCTGGCCTGTGTGGTTTCCTGAATTTCCGGTAGTGGGTCTCCAGCAGAAAAGCTGCAATGTATTACTAAAAACATGTAAACAAAGAAACACACACATGGACAAAATGGGGTTGGCATCGACAGAAGCTTGCCCTGAACGTGGGGTGGGATGGAGGCCAGAGCACATATCTGTAGAGCTTACTGAGCCATTTCCCAGCAATGGCCCCCTCCCTCTCCACCCAGGGGTCACTCCAGGTCCTGAGCCCTTGGGCTCTCATAGACCGAGCAATAGAAATTTATCTGGATTAGATCTAGCAAGTAGCCTGCCTGAGGGTTAAGAGAAAGAAAGTCCCTTATAGAAAGGATTGTGCCAGCACATCATGGCCCGAGCAGGCGACTCTGGGAGCTTTTTATGTGATTCATCTAAATAATAAACCTAGGTCTTAACCCTGGGAGCTAAAGATATTACTGGCTTATGTCAGCTTAATAAATGTACAGGACATGGAGCTAAAGATTTAGGTAGGTGGTACCTTAAAATGCAATCAGGGGTCACTGAGATGCATTATTGGGTCAAAGTGCTTGTCAGTCACGCCTGACGACCTGAGACCCGTCGCTGGAATCCACAGAAAGGTGGGAGGAGAGAACTCCATACTTTCTGGAGCTTTCTGACCTCCACACGCTCACCAAGAGTACTTGGGATTGCAAAGTGGAGTCATGCAGAGTTCTGGGAATGGGGGAGTAGAGGTTCTAAGGTGCTCTTTGTTTTCATAGGGAGAAATCATAGATAATACTTAAAGGCACAAATTCAAGGAGTAGAGGCAAAAGCATGAGACGTCTCGCCATTAGCATATTTTCCATTGTTATAACTAAATATGAAGCCGCACAGTTTGCGGAGGGGGGCGGGTGTTACAGCTCACAGTTTCAGAGTCTATGCAGCATGGTAATCGCTATAGCAAGGGGCTTGCCTGGTTTGTCACATTCTAATGGACAGCAGGCGTCATGGCATGATAGAGGCATTCACACAGTGAGACGGAAGCTGATTCTGTCTTTGTCAACAGCCCTCTGTCATGGGTTCCCCAAGTCAGTGACCTGACTAACTACTCCCTGGGGCCTGCCTCTTATTGGTCACCTCCCAAGCCTGCTACACTGAGGACAGTGAGAGGTGTCTAAACCACATCCCATCCATGAAAGATGCAAATAGTAAGACAACCGTTTGCAAAAGTCGGATATGTTCATCTTCAGAGAGTGGAAATAGACAAGGCGGGTGGAGAGGGGTGTTCTGTCCTTCATACATGCTTTATAGAGCCCTAGTAGTAGGGATACATGGATCACTTTGATAAATGTTAAGACTACAGAAAGCACAACCTCATCACAGGCCTCCTACGTCCGTGTGTTTTAGTTCCTGCTTAAGATGCAGTCCTCAAGATTTCCTCGTTCATCACGAAACTTCTCAGTCAGAGGCTAACTCATTGCTGGCAGCACAGAAAGTTGCCATTCTCCGGGTGACAAGAAAGAACCCCCCAAAAAAAGCATTTGCCAAGTACAGTTAGATTCTAGCGACTTTCGTTGGCATTATTAAGAGATAATGAAGGTGCAGACAAAAGAAAACTAAGTTTTTCACGTACTAACATTCAAAAGGGATGTCACTGTGCTGCACCTCTGCCTCGAAGCAGACTATTCCTGTTTAAACTGTTAGAGGGTTGTTTCTATAAACCAGCCTGCAGCTTCTTCCCCTGTCCTCAAGGTCAGTCTATGAGAACCTTTTACACGAGATCCACTTTTGTTCCAAATCAGAAGCTTATGAGCCCCCTTTCTCCGTTAAAAGGAATTTTCACGTATTTATTTTTAATCGGCAGATGAGATAATCAATATGTAATGTAAGCCAGTGTTGCAGAAATAAACTTCACTTGGCTATTTAGCAATTCACAGTCCAGACTCACCCTTTAGGAAGACAGAACGCGGTCCTGTGCTAGCTCAGCCTAATTTGCAGAGGCAAAACTGTGGGCCTTGAAAGCCCAGACGTTTCCACTTGTTTACCTTTCCCTGATTCCCCCAGCTGTGTACTCTGAAGGGCAGCCAGAGCAGAGCCAGGGCAGGGCCAGAGCAGAGCCAAGGCAGAGCCAGAGCGGAGCCCAGAGCAGAGCAGAACCCAGAGCAGCGCCAGGGCAGAGCGAAAGCACCTGGCTCCTTTGTCTGCAAACACAAGTGAAATGAGACGCAGAAACTTAGGATGGGATGTTTTCAGTGAAACACTAGCCCAGGGAAAACAAGGCTTCTTCTGCATGTGTCAGGAGAGATGCCAGCCTCCACAGAGCATTCTCAGTCAGGACCACTGCTCACTCTTGGGGTACAGAGATCTACTACGTGTCCACATTGTAAATGACATGGAACTCTAACAAAAGGGGTGACATTCAGACCCAGGCCTCAGCCTCCAGGCCATGGCCAACATTCCTTCCTTCCTTCCTTCCTTCCTTCCTTCCTTCCTTCCTTCCTTCCTTCCTTCCTTCCTTCCTTCCCTCCCTCCCTCCTTCCCTCTTTCCTTCCTTCCTTCCTCCCTGCTTCGTTCCTTCCTTCCTTCCTTCCCTCCCTCCTTCCCTCTTTCCTTCCTTCCTTCCTCCCTGCTTCCTTCCTTCCTTCTGCCCTCTCTCCCTCCTTCTCTTCCTTCTATCTCTCTTCTTTGACAGGCTCTCTGGATAGCTCAGGGCTAGCCTGGAACTCACAGTCCTCCTGCCTCCATCTCCTCAGTACTAAGATGACAGGTTTACACTGCCACATCTGAAAACACACGGTTAAACTCCAAAACATGGGAAGAAATCTTGGCTTTGTCCTCTCCACATGGAGTTTGATCACGGCTTTTCCACTCCTGGACTTGTCATCTGCAGAGGGAAGATTTTCACAGCAAATAAATGGAGTCAGGAAAATCTAAGATGATAACCTAAAAACTGATTAATTCAGCATTATTTTCTAGTTCATTTTGAAAAGGTAATCAGTCTCTTCAGGTCAATCTTTGCCTGGCCTTATTCGCTTGTCTGAGACAGTCTGGTGTTGGTCAGTGCTGTTTCTAAAGAACTAAAGCACAACTTTAGAAATTCCTCCCAAGGGTGGCTGTCCAAGTAAAGCAAAGTTTTCTTACCTCCACTCCCAGAGCAGATGCGCCGGGGGACTCAGTGGTGAGGGAGGAGAGAGGCCTGTAGGAGATATTCTGCTGACTTGTATCTTAATGGAATGTTAAAATTTAACAGCATTCAGGAAGGAATAAAAAGGTTTTGTTGGGGTTTAACAGCAATTCTTTGGGTCTGTATTCTCAGAAAGAAGGAGCAAGAAAAATTAACAGCAGTAGGAAGCTTCCCGGAAGTACTCCATAGGCATCCCGCAGTAGGTGATATTAACTGCCCGGGAAACAGGGCGCATGCTCTGCTGAGGGCCCCTAACATCCGGTGCCCTAACTACAGTGCCCAGAGTCAGTTTTGCACAGGAAATGCTCTTGCTGTCTAGTAGTTAGTGTTGAAACAAAGTGTCCGTTGAAGGTGGCAGCTTCTACACAGGCCTTATTTCCCCTAGTGATGTTCCACTGCGGACCTTAAGAGGTTGGAGAAGACAAGAGATGTTGCTACTCAACCTCAAAGGCAAATAAATAAAATAGCTTTCCTAATTTAGAGAGGAGTCTCCTGGCATGCCCCCCCGAAGATCTGCTTTGGTGGGATTGTTTTCATTCATTCATTTATTCATCCACTCACTCACTCAGCATCCACTGCATTCCAGACCCCATACACCTACTGTGTATCCAGAAATAATAAAACAGACTCCAGTTCCTGCCCTCACCTACCTCACTGGCTTGACTGTGGGTAATGCCAATGCTAACAACTGTCATAAAGGTGCAGAGGTTATATTACATAATGCATTCAGAGATTATGAGGTCAAATGACTCTAGGGGCCAGATTAGAACTGCAAATATCCAAAGACATTAGGAATCGGTGAAGACACCATATGTCTCCAAATGCATTCAACAGTAAGAGTATTTTGATTTGGTTTGGTTTGGTTTGGTTTGGTTGTTCATTTGTTTTATGATTTGAGGCACGGTCCCGTGTATTAGTCTTAAACTCGATTTTTAGCCGAAAGTGACTTTGAACTTCTGAACCTCTTGACCCTGCATCCCAAGTGCTAAAATAACAGTCATATATGACCAAACCTGTGCTATGTGGTGCTGGGGATCCAACCCAGGGCTTTGTGCATGCTGGGAGAGTATTGCAGGTGAGCTATATCCCCATCTCCAAATACCAAGTTCTGTTGTTGATGTCATTGTTTGGAGCCTTTTGTTTGTTTGTTTGTTTGTTTAGAACAATGTACAATCTAAATTAAACACCTCTGGGCTCCAAGTGCCTCCCATGGCTGCTATCCACTTCCCAAATATCCTCGGACCAGAAAATCAAGACCCGCGAAAAACTGCATGTCTTATCCAAGGTCAAACAGGCAGGCAAAGCCAAAACAAGAACTTAGCTCTCCTGGCCCTAGCCCAGTGCTTTCTAAGTAGATGCTCCTCCCTCTGGTCAGCAACTTGAGGCATCTCAGCAAGTTACTGGTGTTTGACCTGCTCTTGATAAACAGCTCCTTCCTTCTCAGAGCAATTATTTATAAATCTCTATCATGCGCCAAACACCAAGGAAAGCTTAAGAGTATAGAAAAAGTCCAGTGCTGGAATGGGTTTAGCCTCCCAGAGCTTAAGAACAGATTGCTTCAGCAATCTAGACCTATAATTACTAAGAAACAAGACCTTGGGGCTGGAGAGATGGCTCAGCAGAAAAGAATACTGGCTGTTTTCCCAGAGGCCACACGTTCAATTCCCAGCACTCACATGGCGGCTCACAATGGTTCGTAACTCCAGGTCCTGGGGATCCAAAACTCTCACTCAGACACAGATGTAGAAAAACGCCAATGCAGAAAAACAAAAATAAACAAATCAATCAAACAAGACAATTCTTTGCCTATGTTGAGCATTTCTATGGCACTAGCTATAACTCTCCAGGCCCAGAAACATATAATGTTCAACCAAGACAAGAAATAGACATAATGTCACACTATTGATGTCATGCTCTTTAAGATTAATGTAGCCCAACAGCTGGTGTTTTAAAAGTTACAGTAAGAGCTGGAGAGATGCTCAGTGATTAAGGACACTTGCTGCTCTTGCAGAGGACATGGGTTCGGTTCCCAGCACCCACATGGCAGCCCACAACAGCCTGTACCTCAAGTTCCAGGGGATCTGACACCCTCGGGCTTCTGCATATAGGCAGGCACACACATATTCATATTTCTTAAACTTACTATAGTAACTGGGCATCTAAAAGATGTTGGGCACATACTTAGCAGAGTGGTCCTCAGTGTTGCTGTGTTGTGTGATCTCAGATGCTGAGCAGATGCAGGGACTTGTCCTATATTTGACGTCCCTCACAAAGTCCAAACAGTGTGTTACGATCAAGTGACATAACCATCCACTTACTGCTAAATATTTGTGAAATGCCTACCTGCCAGATAGAGGGCTGGCAGAGCAGAACTCGCCTGCTGTAGCATTCAAGGACCAGTGTCTATGAACTGCAGACGAGCGGCCAGGTTTCCCAGAAGTGAGGCAGAATCATGTGGAAAACAGCCGTGACTGAGTCTCCAAAGTCAGAAATCAATTCCTATCACCTGTCTCTGCGAGGAGGAGGAATGGCCACAGGGTGATCTTTGCAGATTCCTGCTCTGTGAATGGCAGCTTAGCAAGTGGCCTTCTCTGCGAGTAGGAGCTTGGCTAGTGCTCAGAATCCTGGGAAGAAGTTGACTGAATGTTGATGACTAGGCGGATGTGGTGAAACACGTGTGAATATGCATCCCTGGAAGGACATGAAGGGGACCGTGAATGCTCAGGGGAGGGTGTGTAGGTGGATAGGCTGGCCCGTTCATCCTCCTTCCTCTGTACCCACTTTTATCATTACCCAGTGTGCTCACAAACAACGTCACCATGAAGGCAAGGATGGAAGTTCTACTGTGGCTCCATATTTAGGCTTCCATTCATTAGCGCTGACCCAATGATAGCCCCTGTATTAGTTTGGGTTCTCTAGAGTCACAGAACGTATGGATAGTCTTTATATAGTTAGGGAATTTGTCAATGACTTACAGTCTATAGTCCAACTCCCCAACAATGATCAGCAGCAGCTGTGGATGGAAGTCCAAGGATCTAGCAGTTTCTCAGTCCCACGAGGCAAGCAGGCAAGGAAGAGTGAGAGAGCATCTTCCTTCTTCCAAGGTCCTTATATATCTCCAGCAGAGGGTGTGGCCCAGATTATTGGCTTGTGGGTCTCCAGCAGAGGGTGTGGCCCAGATTAAAGGTGTGCCTTTAATCCCAAATGATTTTGAACTCGGAGATCTCCTTGTCTTAGCCACTATGCTTCAAGGTCTCCATGCCAAGATCCAGGTCAGAAACTTATATCTCTGAGCCTCCAAATTAAGATCATAGGTGAGCCTTCCAATTCTAGACTGTAGTTCATTCCAGATATAGTCAAGTTGACAACCAGGAATAGCCACTACAGCCCCTGCCGAGTGCCTAACGCCCGCCCACCCTTCCTTGAGCTCCTATGTGATCACAGCTCCCAGACATTGGCCTGCTACTCGCTGATTGGACTGTTTCTGTAGCAGCACTTCCTTCTCATTAGGGTAAGCACTTACCTTTTTTGTCTTCTTTCTGATAATGTTTCTAAGTGACTGCTTGTGCTTTAGAGAGTCATTTCCACTCTGACATTCTGTACAACACTGCTTCTGACCCAGTAATTCATTGTATAGGAAATATGGCTGCAGAAATGGAGCCCTTGCCTACATTCACGAGCTTGAGTTCCCCTCTGCCGTGTTATAACAGTATCCTAGGATACGGCCATCACCCACCTGCTCAAAGCTGAGTCTCTACCCCTACATTTCAGTCAGCTCAAAGAGGCAAGAGGAACATAGATGCAGACCCCAAATCTGGACCCAGCCCTGAGAGTGACATGTCATTTCTGTTCACATTCGAGAGGTAAAAATTGTCACAGTGCTTTACCTGGTTCAAGGAAAGACTTAGAAATAAATTTTCAGGTGGTATCTACCTCCTTGTTGCACTCAGGAACGAAGGCTCTTTGAATCACTAGCTACCTCTAGTTTGTGTGTGTGTGTGTGTGTGTGTGTGTGTGTGTGTGTGTGCGCGCGCGCGCATATCTCGTGCACGTGCATATCTATCTATCTATTTACCTATCTACTTAATAAAATATGAACATGGATGAATATGAATATGTAGATAAACAGTAAGGGTTTGTGTGCACTCGATTTTGTATTCATATGTGCTTATGTGTAAGTATATGTGCAGAAGTGTATTAAAGGTACTATGTGCGTGTAGGCGCTTATAGAGACCAGTAAAAGGCATTGAGTCCCTTAAATCTGGACCTACAAGTAGTTATAAGCTGACTGGGAACCGAACCCAAGTCCTCTGCAAGAGCAGCAAGAGCTCTTAACCACTGAGCATCTCTCCAGCCCTGAGACTAGCTTTACTAGTATGAATATTATTATACATAATGTACTAATAAAGCATATAGATTATGCAGCTGCATAAATCATATCTGACATTCTATTATAGAATATTTACTGAATTAAAGCTAGTCTATATACCATGTATGTAAGTACACATGTTACATAGACATAGACTATCACATACTGTAATGTTGACAGCAAGTGCTAAAAATAACTCAAGAGAACCACTGGAAGTGAGCTGGATTATTCTGCATACCAAAGTCAGGGCAGACCTGTGCTATAAAAACTTTAATTGAATGCTTCCACATTTAAGATGCTTTGTTCCCATAAATAAATAAATAAACTACTACTGTAACAACAAACCCAGGAACTTTACCAATGAAAAATCATAATTGATCACAAGCTGTTGCCTCCTGTATCCAGTTACGCTCTGCCTTCCGATCTGAATGCCTCGGTAGTAAGAGAGATTGCGTTTGAGATTTGCATGGCTTAAATAGCCTGGAACACACCCACCCAAGACTGAATCTAAGAGAGGAGATTTGGTTCAAATGCTCCTTCTCAGCATGTCAGGAAATGTTTGCTCCAATTAAGTAATCTCATTTTAGAGTTAAGTCTGTGCCAAGAAAATAAACAATGTATCTTTCATGCACACATCCACTCTGTTGTATAAAAACTTCTATTTTCTGGGAGGCTGCTCTTGGAATTTGTACTTCTAATGAGATCAGAGCTGGAAAAATCCTGGCTTTTTAAAAACATCTAGCAGCTATGGGAAGTATAGGGAAGCCATGGGACACAGTATAATAAGCGTTCTGTGAGCAAGTAGATAGCAAGCATCTACAGATCTCACCCCCAAAGCTCCAGATCTACAGGAAAACTACATCAGGGGCAGCAGGGTGTTTCCCCTCACCCTTAAGCTAAGCAAAATTGACTTGCCTGTCACACACCACGTGCTATTATGCTTTCAACACATACAAAGAGTTTGAACTTCCAAGATCAAGTAGGAAGATCCAAATTACTGGCTGAGTGATGGATGGCTCTGCGGAAGGCTGGATGCCCCGCCTTGGGAGATGCAGGGCTGGAGTAGGGGTAGCCCTGTGCTACCTCTCACTATCCCAACACCCTCACTGAGCTCGAGCAACGCCAATGTCTCCCCTTCGGAAGACCAGCGATGTTGTTTGCCCAGAAGGTTGCTTGCCCAGACTCTCAGACAGTTGGACACTTGGCTCACAGCTGCTGGTGCTGTTTGGGGAGATTTAGTGAGTGTGTCCTTGATAGGGGAAGTATGTCACTGAGGCCTGGCTCTGAGTATTTAAGATCAGACCCTGTTTCCAGTTTGCTCTCTCTGCTTTGGATCTGGAGATCAAGATGTGAGCTCTCTGTTTCCTGCTCAGTTAGCTGCCGTGTCTTTCTGTCATCATGGACTCTGACTCTCTGGGACTCTAAACCAAAATAAACTCTTATCATCTGTAAGCTGCTTCTGGTTATGGTGTTTTAATACTGTAACAAAACAGTGCCTTAGTCTTCTCTCCCACCAGCTGTTACAGGTGCCATCTACCCACAATCCCTCTGTTGTCCCACAGACCCAGCTCCGACATCCATCACTCCGGCCTTAAAGCTTCCTTAAAGTTTAATTGGTCGGTTTTATTTCTTGCTGTTTTCCCTACTGGTGGGACTCTCAAAAGCAAAACATTTTACTAACATTTTTTCTTACCTCCCTATTCCCTAAGACAAATCTAAACACGGATGTGTGCATGACATGTGTTTTTGAACTGAATAAACGACTGTGAGGGTGGTGTATGGGAACTTACAGTTAGCCCACTTGAGGCTTCCTTTAGGTAAGGGAAGGTAAAGTCTCTCAGTTGGTTGGAGATGGAGGGGTGAGAAACTACTCAGTTTTCTTTCACCATGTCCCCGAAACCTGGATCTGGCTGAACTAAAATGTGCAGTTGGCTCTCAGCTGCCAAGAGTGTATTGATTTTCCTTGATTGCTGCTGGGATACACCAGAAACATTTGCTACAGACTGGGAATGACAGACTGTCCCACACTAAGGGCCACAGTGGTTCTCTCCTTTCAGGGCATATCCCAGGACAAGATTTGTGGTGAGTAGCAACTCAGAAGAAATGTCTCCTGCTCTGCACAGGTTTTCATGCCTCCAGACTGAGTTGGTTTTACTCTGCCCAGATTTATTGAGTACAGTTTAGTTTAAAAAAATAAAAAAATAAAAAACAATGGGAGAAAGCCCAAGGTTTCAACCATAGCATATACACTATTCCATCATTCCCACAACTGTTCCATGGCCTCTCTAGGCAGTGACCAAGGCAATGAGCAAAGAACACTGTGATCAGAATCAGGAAGGCTGTGCATGAGTCTTGGCTTTGCCACCATTTGTGTGACCTGCCTTCCCCTTCATCATCTTGTCTCAGGCCTATTTTGTCACCTTTAACAAGGACTTTGCACTTCCCATCACTCTTGCATGTGCTGCTAAGTTTCGAAGGAAACACTTGCCACAGAATCTTTTCTCGAAGGTGCAAGCAGCACCCCGACAGCTTTCCCCACACTACTTCCCTGTGAGCACACTCCTGTGGGTTCACTGGACTTCTAACTGGTCTTTAAGCTCCTCCATGTACCCCAACACCTTATACATACAGACCACTCAACTTAGTACCTCCATGGTACATGGAACCCCTGACAAAGTATAACAGAGACAAAAGTTCTCGAGATGGTTGTCTCCTAACCTACTAAGAAGCCATCAGAAACCCCAGATGGAGGAACATTTTACTGCCTGTCTGGATAAGATAAGTTGTCAAGATAGCCAATGGCATGGAAATAAACTAAGACAAAAGACTAGAGACTGAAGAGCAGTGACAAAGAACAGCATGGCAGTTACTTGAACTGGACCCAGGAACAGAGAAGGGGCATTACTTGGAAAATTGGATAACACTGGAAAAACTACTTTTCCAATGGCGGATCCTGGAAAAGCCAGTAGAGTACTGGAGAGAGAGATCAGCAGATAAGAGCACAGGTAGTTTTTCTAGAGGACCAGGGTTCAATTCCCAGTACACAGAACACAGCTCACAACCATCTGGAACTCCATCCGAAACCCCAGTAAACCTCTGTCTTCCCCTGGCATTCTAAATCACCAGGTACACACGCAAGGTGCACAGACAGACAGACAAAACACCCATACATACAAAATAACAAAGTAAAAATCATTTCAAAAAACGAAAAGGGTTATAAGGTGTAATTTATAAAACTGAGCCTATATTGGTTTCTTTGTTTCGACAAATGTACCATGAAATGTAAAATGTTAAGAAGGGGGTGGGGCGGGTAGGCTGATGAAGTAATCAAACACAGTAATCCCAGCACTTGGGAGACCGAGGCAGGAGGATCTGAGCTCAGGGTGATTCTTTATCCTGGTGAGTTCAAGGTCAGTTGTGTGAGACCTTGTCTTAAAATAACCAAAAACAAACAAACAAACAAATGAAAACCCTCTTTAAGTCAGGGTGTATGTTGTGTCCTCTATAATAAATAGTCTTAAAAGTCACTGTGTATCTAAACTTACTTCATTTTTTTCTTTTGAAATTATTTATTTATTTATTGAGAATTTCATATATTTTAATCATATTCTTTCCTTTCCCCTAACTTCTCATGTTCTCTCTCTCCCTCTCTGTCTCTCCTTCTCTCTCTCTCCCTCCCTCCCTCACCCTCCCTCTCCCTCCCTTCTTCCCTCCCTCCCTCCTTACCTCTTCCCTCTCCCTCCCTCCCCTCTCCCCCTCTCCCCTTCTCTCTCTCAAAATACATACACAGAAAAAAAACCACACACACACACACACAACACACACACACACACACACACACACACACACACACAGAGAGAGAGAGAGAGAGAGAGAGAGAGAAACCCATAAAATATCTGCTTCCCCTTCAAGCTTCATCCAAATGCATCCTGCACGACAGCCAGTTGAGGTGTAGCTTCCAGACTTCCTTGTGTGCCCTCCATTAGCATCCACAGGTCAGAGTTGTTTACTCTCCCAACCACTCCGTCCCCACCCACAGATGTTAGCAACTCAGAGGTGAGAAGGATTTTTTTTCTTAATCTATAGGGTCTGGTGGAGTTTCTGGCACCTGATAAATATCTTGAACTGTTTCTGAATAAGTGGATGGATAAATTGTAGCAGCCCATGCTGTCAAGTATGGAATCGGTACAGCATGTTCAGTCTATCCAGGCTTAGCTAGAGAAGACATTTCCCCCGAAGAAAATTTATTCTGTGGGCTAAAGCAATGTCTGTTACTAAAAGCACTGCCGTATATTTGAAAAACACATTTCATTCGAGACGTCTAAAGCTATTTAGAAATCACAGTTTGTAAATCCCCACACCCCATCCCCCTTACATAAAATATTCTTGATATATTGGTTGATATACTAAACCAACTGTGCATGCCACAGGGGATTTGGGAATACCTAATTAGGGACATGGTGCTCTGCTCACCTTGTCCTGCCGCTGAAACTGGTGAGCATTGGGCTCAGGAGGAAAAGAATCAAGGCATTTTGATAGCTGAGGATTGTTAAGAGATCTGGGGCATCAGTACTGTAGGCTTCGTTGAGAAAACCGAGGTGAAAATTAGGGATTAAATTAGATACCAGAAGCCAACCAGGGTGTCAGTGTTAGGAGAGACAGTGGCAGAAGCTGCCTAGTCAGGGGTGTGAGGAAGCCAGTTCCGGCGTGGGTCAGTCCAGTTCCAGTGTGGGTCAGTCCAGTTCCGGCGTGGGTCAGTCCAGTTCCAGTGTGGGTCAGTCCAGTTCCGGCGTGGGTCAGTCCAGTTCCGGCGTGGGTCAGTCCAGTTCCGGCGTGGTCGTCATTCATTATCCTGGCCTGTGGGTCCCTAGGAAGCAGAGCTAAGGGCTGAGTTTGCATGGGGACCTGTGGTTAAGAAGATTCAGCCTCTCCAAGCGGCTCCAGGTCAACGGCTCTGGCCCTCCTTCTTCTCTGCCCTTGTGACCAATGTGTAGATCATTTGAAAGAGATCCCTGGGGTGAGTCCTGTGTTGCTTTCACAACAGACAAAACCCAAGGTAACTTAAAGACATAGTCCCAGTATCGGTGCCTTGACCACCAATAACCTGGGTCAAGGTCACTGTACATCATGTTTAACACAAACTGACTTTGTCTTCTCAGAAGTTCTCCCCCGTGAGCAGATTTCCAGACTCTACACTCCATGAAAGAAATAGACTTGGACAAACCAATAAACAAAAAAACGGAAAGGCTCTTTTAGCGGTGCAATGGTGGCACACGCCTTTAATCCTAGTTCTTGGGAGGCAGAGGCAGGTGGATTTCTGAGTTCGAGGCCAACCTGGACTACAGAGTGAGTTCCAGGACTGCCAGGGCTACACAGGGAAACCCTGTCTCGAAAAAACAAAACAAAAAACAAAAACAGACTTGGAAGCTGGTGACCCAGTTTTGCTTCTAACTGGTCACCTGACCACCACAGACTGCTTAGGCCCAGTTTCTAAATCTATAGACTTCAAGTGAAGCTGGGTGTGGTACTACATGCCTCCAAAGCCAACACTTGGAAGGCTGGGGCAGGGGACCTTATGTTCACGATTCCCAAACAAAATCACATGTCTTTGAGCTCCGGCATGCGATGCTATTGGACACTACCAAGACAAATGTCTTCAAAGAGTGTCCTTGTATTATTCCCACCCTCTCATTCTACTTGACCTTCACATGGCGAATATCTGATACTTCACCCTTCCACACCCTCACCAGTTACTTAAGAAAATCCCGGAGGACTGGAGAGATGGCTCAGCGGTTAAGAGCACTGACTGTTCTTCCAGAGGTCCTAATTCTAGAGGTTCAATTCCCAGTAACCACGTGGTAGCCTACAACCATCTGTAATGAATTCTAATGCCCCGACCTGATGTGTCTGAGGACAGTGACTGTGTGTACCATAAAATAAAATCTAAAACGGTAACAAGCATAAAACAAAAAGAAAGGGAAAATCCAGAATATCTCTCTTATAGAAGAGCATGAGCCACATTCTCCCCACATCATCTCCCCTTGCCTGTGATATCCCGGCCGTATCCTCAAACATGAGCAGGACATCGGAAAGGTGTAGGATGTGTTTCGCTCTTCGAATATGGTAGCACATTTGTTTGTTCCAGATAACCTTTACTTTTTGAATCAGCTAATAGCAATCTAGCTATTCACCTCTGGCTTGAACAAAGGAAATTACAAGTTAAATATTTCTTACAGGGAGAAATGTATCTGGGGAACTCCCTGGATCTTTCTGGTCCCCCAGAATTTCAGTGTGCTATGTATGGATGGAGTTGTGAACTTACTGTCTTAGTTAGGGTTTTACTGCTGTGAACAGACACCATGGCCAAGGCAAGTCTTATAAAGGACAGCATTTAATTGGGGCTGGCTTATGGGTTCAGAGGTTTGATCCACTATCATCAAGGTGGGAGCATGGCAGCGTTCAGTCAGTCATCGTGCAGGAGGAGCTGAAAGTTCTGCATCTTCATCTGAAGGCTGCTAGCAGAATACTGGCTTCCAGGCATCTAGGGTGAGGGTCTTAAACCCACACCCACAGTGAAACACCTACTCCAACAAGGTCATGCCTCATAATAATGCCATTCCCTGGGCCAAGCATATATAAGCCATCACACTTACATATATATATATATATATATATATATATATATATGTAAATATATAAATTAAACTATTTTGTCATGCAGTTATGCAAAGTGTGCTGAGTCACGGTGGTTAAAATCAGACCTTCTATACCCACCTTAAGGTTAAAATCAACTGTGTAATATGCCTTGCTCCATCTACAATCCACTAAAAATGTGAGTCCTGACAGTACTGTGCCCGAAGACACAGTGTACTGAGAATGCACCTTGGGATGATTAAGCTCTATGTGGCTTCCCTTTGGAAACCATAGGCAACCGCATGGTTCAGTTCTGGCTTGTAATATCACTTGCTGTGTAGCTGATACGGGCCTAGGTTATTTTTCTGACTTTGCAAGAACAAACACCATTATTAAAATTACTCCATTTTCCCTGGGATAGCAGCGGTCAGCAACAGAGCAGAACAGTGAAAGTTCAGCTTGCTCCTCTGCTTAGAGATCCTGACCACAGGGCTCTTTGGATGAGAGGATGATGGGTAAATGCCAACATTCCCAGACCTCAGGACCAGGAACTCAATATGACAGCCCATGGTTTTTTTTTTTTAGACATGTCCAAATTTAAAAAAAAAAAAAAAAAAAACAAAAAAAAAAACAGTGTGAGGTCTGCTTCAAATCCAGTTATGTCCAGAAGTTTCTTCCAAATGCTTTATTTGGCTCATTTATAATGCTGTAAAAGTTTCTTTTCAGTATGTGTGGGAAGGCATTTCTCCTTGGTTAGACCCTTTAAACTTGATCGCAGTTGAAGTTTTGACCTAGAGAATCCAGACTCTGTTCTTAGCTCTGCTTCTGTGGGCAAGTCCTTTATTCTCCTAGGACCTTATTTTTCTAACCTAAAAGCACAAAGTGTGGACTAATACACAGTCACAGAACTCTCACAGTCACAGAACTCTCACATAATGTGACATAATATGCAGGTCCAGGACCAAATAAAATCATGAGACCTAACTGAAAGAAAATATTAAGAATTTTATGACAGCAACAACAGTTTCCAGGCATGGAGATACCGTCTGAGTTCCGTGCCCTGCTCAGCAGCACAGGTCACAAGTATGGCTGATTGACACACCTTGTCTATTACCAGCAGACTTGGCTTTGCTCCCACATAGCCAGTTCTTGTCATGTAAAAATCAAACACAAACCAAAGCGTATCCTAGAGCTCCGTTTTCTGGTTAGAATCTCTCCCTTTCCCTTCCCTGGCCCTTTGACCACAGGCTGTGCCTTCTCCCTTCCCAACTTGTATTCTCTAAGATGGATTTCTTCTTTCCTGTCTAAAACATTCCCAATGACCTCTGTTTTAAGCTTTCTCTAAATCTCCATATGTTAGATAATTGTGCCCTAAGGAATTGCTTCCAGAGTGGTCCAAACACAAAAGAAAAACACACAGCCAACTCTTTCTCTAGAGGAGAGCAAACATTTCCTTAAACCCAAGTGTCTCAAGAGGAAAACTGACAGAATAAACCTTTCACCCAGAGAGTCCATTCCACGACTCGCTTGTGCAGAATCCTGTTTGCCTTTTTACAGCCTGATTTATCTACTGTTTGCCAATAAAAGCAGTCATGGTCTTTGATTTAGGTTTTTCCACATTGGAAAAGTGGCCAGAGAAAATGACTCAGTTGAGTGTTTTATTAGCATAAAAAAAAATGTGCATGCAACACCGTGAGCTCACGGCCCTTTCTCTATGGAGGTATGCAATTTTGTGGCACCCCTATGAAAAAGTAGGGGGTCGAAGTTCAATGCCAACAAATTGATGGCTTTCTAGATGTCAGGTTCTCTAAAAGGTGAACAATCAAAACAGAACTTTACTAGTTATACCTTAGCAATTACAAAGTGGTTACCCCCCTCCCCCACAAAAAAAAAGAGAAGTGCTCTTAGTATGCCTTATAAGGAATTTCATCTATGAATTCTCATCCAGGTCTAATTATATAATAGATAAACTTCCTGTATAAAAATATCAGCATCACTTCAAAATAGTGGAAAATCAAACTTGTTCTTGAAACTATTCAAATTTTAGAAGGAAAGATTAACTACAAATGTATTCACAACTAACAACACAATGACAAAACAAATTTATGGTCAGTTATAAAAATCTGAAGCATTCTGTTCATTATTAGTAACAAGTATATTTACTTTTATAATCTCAAAAATTAAAATACCATCTAATCTACACACCTTGTCTATTACCAAAAGGCTAATATTTAAAAACATGCATGTTCTAGTTATATTTTGTATATATATGCTGGAGTGGGACTCAACACCTCATGCATGCTAAGCAGACACTGAATGTATGTACAGGCCACATATTATAAACTTTTAGGGACATTTTAAGAAAAGGATGTTATAAATAATAACAAACCACTTACCTATTTTAGGACAATTGTAAATAGTTCAATACCCACATTCTTTAAAAGGTAAGCAAACAATAGCCAAAGTGGTGGTGCAAGCCTTTAATTCCAACACTCTGGAGTCAGAGGCAAGCAGATCTTTGAGTTCAAGGCCAGCCTGATCTACAAAATGTGTTCCAAGACAGCCAAGGCTACACCAAGAAACCCTGTCTTGGGAAAAAACAAATCTAAAAAAAAAATTCTATGAAAACAGGTTTATAAAACAATAGACGCTGACTTTGAGAACTTAATGACCTCTCTGCCTGAATCTACAGCGGCGGCGGTAGCCTGGTCTACAGAGTGAGTTCCAGGACAGCCAGGGCTACACAGAGAAACCCTGTCTTGGAAAAAAAAAAGAGAGAGAGAGAGAGAGAAAGAGAGAGAGAAAGAAAGAAAGAAAGGAAAGAAAGAAAGAAAGAAAGAAAGAAAGAAAGAAAGAAAGAAAGAAAGAAAGAAAGAAAGAAAGAAAGAAAGAAAGAAAGAAAGAAAGACAAAAGAAAAAAAAAGAAACACGTTCTCTCACGGCTCTGGAAGCTGCACACCTCGAATGAAGCTGTCAGCAGTGGTAAAACCTTTCCTTGTCTCTTTGTCATTTCCTGTGTCCACCAGCACTCTCAGTCCATAGATCCATCTCTCAGACCTCAGCTCAGCTGTCGCATGGCCTTTTCCCTGTGCCTCTCCAGCCGTCTTAGGCCAGGAGCAGAACCACTCCAGTATGACTTCCTCTCAACTAGGTACTGTGAAATGGCATCCTCCGAGCATGCCAAGGCCGCTGCCATCTTAAAACTGTGCGCTCCTGTGTGGAACTCCCCCCCCCACTACATTCCCTGATGGAAGGGGAGGGGTAAGGTCATCAAACCCACACCTGAGATTACAGCCACGTGTTCCCTCATGCCTCCCTCCAGCTGGATAATGTGATCTCAGGCTGCTAAGGAACATAGAGGTTAAAGGCCCACACAGCTCTGGAGAAGTCACCACCCAGGCAACTGGGGTTTTCCAGTACGGAATCCCTTGGGGGGGGAGGGGGGTCACCCATATTCCCTGTAAGGAACCCTTCACCTATGTACCTGTAGGTAAGATCAGCAACCTAATTGGCTTACCATCTGGACTGGAACTCTTTTCCGTGGTATGTCATTGGGGCCTTACTCAAGGTAAATTTGCATCTGCGCTCATCTTCCCCCAGGAAAAGTTCTGCAACACAGAGTCTACCACCAATGACCTCCTTCCACGTGGTGCCATTTTATAAGGTTCTGAGAAGAATGTGAATTTGAAGGCATCAGTCTGTGATCGTATTAAAGCTAGTATGCACTCCCAACAGACAAAGAGTTCTCCTAAGGTAAAATGAAATAGAAAGAAACATGGGATAGTCGAGGGAAGGGAAGCTCAGTAAATCCCTTTAGGGCCCAATCCATCCCATCTCCGTCAAGGTGATCAAAGTGGGATCTAAGAATGGATCTCCTCCATTCACCTTGGAGGGCGAAAGCTCATTAAAATGGAGAAATCTGGGCTAGACTCCAGGCGCGCTGGGTCTGAACGGCTAAGCCAGGAACCTCCATTTTAAAGAAGCATGGGGAGAGTTTGTACACGTGGAAATTTGAGAAGCAGTGATCTACAGTGTCAGACAGGCCTGCCTTACAGTTCCCTACGGAGCCTCGCAAATCCATCCCTCATTTTCCCTTCTTTTCAGGTGAAATTGAGAACAGCTGGTCAACAAATTTTCTCATATTTGAGCATTTTATATAGGTATTCCACATTTCTTTTCTCCCTGTAGACCAAACCATATAAATTCAACTAATGTTAATTCTTTAGTCCCAATAGGATATATTTTCTAATCATTAAATCATTTACAAACTTGGTTAAATGCTTTTCATCTCCAAGACCATAGGCAAACCTTTGGTCATGATCAAGGAGTATCCCAGTCTCACATTTCAAGTTAGAAAAGCCTGAGTCCTAAAGAAGCCACACTAAAGCCATCTGTATTAAAATGTTCCAGAGAACAAGATCAGTAGCACACAGACTTGGAAGTCCCACCGTCTGAGGCTGGAAGGCCAGAGAAGCTGGTAAGATGGACTCCAGTCTCAGACTGAAGAACCAGGAATGGACCTGCAGGTGCTATAAAGACCAGTCCAAGGGCCGAAAAATACCACCACCACCCCCAGCTCATGAATGCAGGCGAGAAAGGGTACATTCCTCCTTCCACCTGCTGCTGTAGTCGGGCCCCCAATACAGAGGATGAGGCCCACCAATTCAAATATTAATCTCATCCAGTAACATCCTCAAAGATGCACCCCAAAACATCCTTAATCTGACCCCCCTCAGGTCAGTTAAGTCTATATGGAATTAGCCTCAACACCTTTCTCATCGAGGTTCCCTAAGGCCCTGACAGAAGCATACATTCATCGGTGAGGACAGCTTTGCAGACAGTGGCTGCCTCTCCTTACTCCTGTAGGCTTTGGGGTTTTTTTTATTTATTTTTAATAAGGGGTTTAAATGTTTTAATGCCTCTTTCAGCCCACCATCTATCAGAGGTTGTGGAAAAGAAATGTTAATAGAGCAAAGGAGGATGTGGACCTGTATGTATGTGTGTGTGTGTGTGTGTGTGTGTGTGTGTGTGTACATACATATATACATACATATATATAACATATAATATTATATAATTAATTGTATAAATCATTATATATAAATATATATCTATAAATTATTATATTTATATATAATATTACTGCAATATAAATATATATAAATATAAAATTTATACAATTAATTATATAATATCACAATATATTAATTTATAAATATATGAATATATCCATATATGTTTACTACAATATATATTGCAGTAAATCTAATCTATGTTGCTAGGATATTCAGTCACGTCAGTAGCGGCAGCTTTATGAATCAGACTTTATGTCAGGACTTGTAAACACCACTCACAAATCTGCAATGGCAGGTTGATCTAGAAGAAACTGCAAGGCTTTGCCAATTGGCCCCGAGTCCATGGAAGCAGCATGAAGCTGACAGAACACCATCAGAAGTTTTGTTTTGTGCATTTCTCTCTCTGAAGTCATGACAAAGATGGCCCACAAAGAATGGTAAGGCGTATCGATACCACCCAGTGTCATCAGCAAAGACCAGCATCAGCAAAGACCAGCATCAGCAAAGCCCAAGGGTGATCAGTGAAGACTGGTAAGGTGTACCAATACCATCTAGTGTTGTCTAGTGCCCGTTGGATTATACTTATATCCTTTCTAAACATCATATGTTCTCTTAAGCATCTGTTCTAACAAAATATCGTATGTCCTTTTCCTTAGCTGCCTTTAGAAAAACACCACGCGTCTGTTTTTAGCAAAACATCCTCTCATGTGTCTGCTTCAACAAAAACATCTTCTTGTAAGACTGCTTCTAGAAAAACATCACGTGATAAAACTGAGTCTCCAAAGAAACCGAAACTTTTCACTTTGGCCTCCTTCCTTCCTGGCTGCCCTTATAAGTGTTAAATGTTTTCAGTGAGGAGACTAAGAAGCCCCTTCTGAACTGTAGTACCACCCCTGCTGAACTACAGAAGGACTTGAAGGAGATAAAATGGGGAGCGCATGCTTACAGGTAAGCCAGAGCTAGTTTTCATCTGAACTTAAGCTCTGACAAGTCTGAGGACCAGCAGGACCTTCTGAGGAAATTTAAAACCTCAGGGAGTGAGGCCTATACCAGGCATCACACCTCCAGAGCCAGAGGCTCCTAGGAGCCTGCTGCTGCTGCTGCCTGTTTCTTCCGTTACTTTTGTTCTCTCAATACATAAGAAGAATATCATGCTAACCACTCACATGTGGGTATGCAGTCATCATACATGCCCGACAGCATCTTTTGAGTATTCACAGTCTAACTGCAGAAGTAACCATAATAAATAAAACCAATTATAACGTACTATGAATGAGAGAATTCCTGAACAGGAGAAGGTTTAGGATCAGGTGGGAAAGGACAGAACTAGAAAAGTCCTGTTTAAGTCTAGCAACACTGATCAAGTGAATATAAACGATGCAAGGAAGCCACTGTGTGTGCAAGTGCAAGGGAAGGGAGCCAAGAGTGTCCCTAGGTTGCCCGGACTAGCGCCATCTTGTTTTTCTAACAGATTGATAAGTGCTAGAAACAGGGAGGAAGCTATTAACTCAGTCCCAGGTTGGTTTCTCTGTATTTTGCAACCACAGTGTGTGGTGTCTTCCACAACAGGGTTTATCAACTAATTCTGGTAGATAAATAAGAATATCAATAGTCTTACTGTTTTAGGGGACTCAGAGGCCTCTCTGGGAATTGTTCAAGAATTCACAGCTTTTAGGAACAGCATTGCCTAGCCTGGCAGAATATCTATCTTCTAATGCTTTTTTAAAGCTACATATTTTTTTTGTTTTTGGTTTTTTGGTTTTTGTTTTTTTTTTTGTTTGTTTGTTTTTGTTTTTGTTTTTTTGATTTTTGGTTTTTTTCGAGACAGGGTTTCTCTGTATAGCCCTGGCTGTCCTGGAACTCATTCTGTAGACCAGGCTGGCCTCGAACTCAGAAATCCGCCTGCCTCTGCCTCCCAGAGTGCTGGGATTACAGGCATGCCCCACCACCGCCCAGCTAAAGCTACATTTTTAAGAGCAGATTTCCATGTGGATTTTTAAATTTTATTTATTTTCATTTTATGTCAATCAGTGTTTTGCCAACATGTATGTCTGTGTGAGGATGTCAGATCCCCTGGAACTGGAGTTACAGACTGTTGGGGCCTGCCTTGTGTGTGCTGGGAATCGAACCAGGGTCCTCTGGAAGAACAGCCAGCTCTTAACTGCTGAGTTATCTCTCTATCCCTTCACATGGCTTTTCCATAGACCCTTTGTTTCTGCCTCTCTGGCCCCTCATCTTCCCATCTCCCCACCACATCCCAGCTTAGAACTTTTCCCATCTAGTGCCCCCTTCTCTACTGTCACCTATAGCCTGATATCCCCTTCGCATTAAGGCATCCCCCAGTAAAGGGTTTTTTTTTCTTTTATTTCAAGAAAAACTTGAATATGTAGGCATGTTTATTAATATTTGTATTTGAAATTATTCCTTATTGTATATTATGATTCATAAAGTCCCACTGTTTTATATGAAAAAAAAATAAATGCAGAATGTTTTCTGCATTTGTTGAACTATTGACTTGCTTAGAAGGAGGGACTGAAGTCCTGGATGTGGACGTGGACTGTTTGGCCTGAGCATGGCTATGTCAGGCACCCCAAAGCCTCAAACCCACAGGGAAAATGCAAAGCCCTCCTCAGTCTCTGCTCAGGAAACTGGCCAACCTTCCTTCCTGGTCGGAGTGAGACACTGTGCAGAAAATGTCCACCGGAACTTTCTCTATCCCATAAGTTTCAAGCCGGGAAGACTGCTCCTCTACAGTAGCCACTCCTACCGAGGTTAAAAAAGCCCACCTCCTGATTCAGCTATGGGCAAGAACCCTGCCTCTCTAGGTGTGGAGAAAGAGGAACACTCCTCCACTGCTGGTGGGGTTGCAAATTGGTACAACCACTCTGGAAAGCAGTCTGGCGGTTCCTCTGAAAACTGGGCACCTCACTTCCAGAAGATCCTGCTATACCACTTCTGGGCATATACCCAGAGGATTCCCCACCATGTAATAAGGATACATGCTCTACTATGTTCATAGCAGTCCTATTTATAATTGCCAGATGCTGGAAAGAACCCAGCTATCCCTCAACAGAAGAGTGAATGCAAAAAATGTGGTATATCTACACAATGGAGTACTATTCAGCCATTAGAAACAATGAATTCATGAAATTCTTAGGCAAATGGATGGAGCTAGAGAACATCATATTAAGTGAGGTAACCCTGACTCAAAAGGTGAATCATGGTATGCACTCACTAATAAGTGGATATTAACCTAGAAACCTGGAATACCCAAAACATAATCTACACATCAAATGAGGAACAAGAAGAAAGGAAGAGTGGCCCCTTGTTCTGGAAAGACTCAGTGAAGCAGTATTCGGCAAAACCAGAACGGGGAAGTGGGAAGGGGTGGGTGGGAGGACAGGGGGAGAGAAGGGGGCTTAGGGGACTGTCGGGGAATGGGGGGCTAGAAAAGGGGAAATCATTTGAAATGTAAATAAAAATATATATCGAATAAAAAAAAGAAAAAAAAGAACCCCGCCTCTCTGTTCACCAGTATATAATAAACACGCTGAGTTTCCGGGCAGCCATGGCCTCTCTGTAAGAGAGTCCAGTCCACCCAACCCCAGCTTCTCTGTCGCCTATGCGTATTCGCTTTCTCCTCATTCCCTTGCCACCGTAGACATATTCAAACCAGAGCCATGCTGGGAACAGCAGGCGCGGTTTGAACAAAGATCAAATGATGGTGTCCTAAATAAAGTAGGAAGCATCTTATGGAAAAGATGCACGAGGGTAGCACAGCAGAGCTTGCTTCTAATGTGTTGCTCTGCCATCGTGATAAATGTTGCCCTCGCCACTGTGCCACGTCACAAGAAAAAGAGAGTGTCAAGAACGGCATGTGTTCAGAGGGGTCACACTTACCCCCACTTACCCCCGATTGGCCAACTCTTGGTCACTTAGCCAAACCTACCTGCAAAAGATCCTGGGAAGGGTAGACTTTCGAAGTAACCTTAAGCTCAGCTAATAGATTCTGCTATTAAAAGGAAGCATGGAGCAATAGATATGCAGCAAATAACAGTCTCAGTCCTAATGGGAACTTAATGAGAAAGCCTTTTATAAAATTGTTTTGGAAAAAAAAAATCCCAGATTTTTAAATATTGTGTTATTCAGAACTACCGTTTATTTGTAAAAGGGAAACATACAAGAAAATACTAAGACCATTCTCCAAAACTACAGTTTAGACTCTGGGTTTTGAACTAGTAAACACGCCTGGAAAACGTTGATGAACTGTGTGGGCAAATTACTTGTCAAACCTTCAAACTGAGCTATTTCTTTCCCTGGAATTATCATACTCAGACCCCAGCCGCCACTGCCCTGGCTAGCCTCTGAGAGGACCGGTTCTTGATTCAGCGCATGCGCAAGTACCCACAATTGCTTTAGCTTCCATTTGTGCAGTAAATCTAAAAAACTGCATAAGAAAATTCAGCAGAACTGAAGGACAATAGAGAAAGCAGCCGCACCACTGGCAGTCAGGTCTCCGTGCGCCGTGTCCCCATGTTGGCGACAGAATTCTGAGCTTGTGTTGACAGCAGTAAGATGAGTGTAGCCGCGCAATGTCCTCCTTGCCAGGTGGCTTCTGGCCACAGCTTGTTTTGCCAACCTCTGGCAGTATGGCCTGCATAGTTCTGCCTCTAAATTAAGAGCAGACTTTCAACTACCAAATTGGGGTTCCAACAGCTAACCCAAAGATAATAGAATCCTAAATCAGGAACTGGCTGTTCTTCCGGCTTGCTCCCACACCGAGCCGGTACAGTAACTGTCACCAGCTGAAGCTCAGCACGGTGTGTCTTAGGTCAAAATCCAAAGTGTGGGGCTGGAGACACGACAGAGTGCACACTCCTCTTCCAGAGTACCAGAGTGCAGTCTCAGCACAAATCAGGTAGCTCACAACCAACTGTAACTCCAGCTCTGGGAGACGCAGTGCACTCCTCTGGACACATACACACACACCCCGAACACATACATACACGTGTGTGAATGCACTCATACATTTTAAAACCTTTTTTTTAAAAAAAAAAATCCAAAGTTTTTCATTATTCTCATGATTTGAGCAATCCAAAACTTCCCCCACTTGATGCTAATTTGGCCACTGAAGGCCATTCTTGTGAAAGCTACAGATCTGAGAGGAAAAGCTTCCCCAGTGGAAGTGGTACAGCTCTGAGGGGGGAAGGCATCCTGGTGACTGGGAACCAAGGAATACCACAAAGTCACACCACACAACCAACCTCACACAGGAGACATATTGGGAGGGGAAAACCCAAGAGGGAACATGGCTGCCTCTGCTCAGGTAAGGAAGCAGCTGTGAGCTGAGCTGAAGGTGGAGTTTGTAGAGGATGCTTTGCCTCCCACATCCCTAAGAGTTTTCCAGGGTAGGATTGGAGGGTTATGTGGCCTGCTCTGGGGGCAAGACCAGGGACTAGTAGGATTTTCAGCCCAGGGATTGGTGAGTTTGGGCAAGTTTTTTTTTCCCCCAAGTGGGCTTGGACCTTTTACTCAACAGTGCTTTCTTCAGTTTGTTAGGATTGACATGATGATCATGCTGAATCATGAGGCTGTCAAGTCCCAGGTTACCTCCTCTGCCCAACCCCACATACTACAAAACAAGAGAAATAAGGGACACAGAGGTCAGCAGACCAACCACTTCATTTCAAAAGGAGAGGACGGAGAGCCCGAGACCTGGGTAATTTACCTGGGTTCCCAGCAGCTCAGCAGCTGAAACACACCCAGAGTATTCAACATCTTGTGTCCCCTGGCCACTCACCTGGGCTTTTCTTTCTGTCACTGTCACTACAGCCTTGACCTCTGAGAAGTTGCAGGTGACTGACAGCTGCCTCCCGTCCCTGTGTTCAGAGTCTGTGGTGTGCATTAGCCATAGAAGCTTCCTGCTTCGTTGTTTGTACTCCTTCAGACCCAGGCCTGCTGTGGTTTGGTTGCCTGTCCTGCAAAGGTCCACATGCCAAGGAGTGGTCTTAGTAAGTGCTGTCTTTGGGGGGCTATGTCTGCAGGATGTCCTTAGGTCATTGGAACATGCACACACAGGGGACTTCCCCTCCCTAATCTGTTAGTCTCCTCCTTCCCAGCTTTGGATGTAGCTGCTAAGTTTGACCCACTCTCCCATGGTGACATTCAGCTCTTATCAGAGTCCTAACCCTGGGATTCTCTAACCTTGACCTAGAACCTCCAGGACCTGGGAACTAAAATAAACTTCTTTGTTGTGGATTTGGTTTATTGCTTATATTATGTTAATTGGGCTCCCAATTTACACAAGGATTCGCACAGATTCTGCAAGTAAGAAGCCTCAGGTCCCTGCCCCCAGTTGACTCTAATTGGTAAATAAAGTTGCCGGGAGGCCAGTGGCTGGGCAGAGAGACAGAGACAGGACTTTAGATTTCCTGGGCAAGGGAACCCAAGAAAGAAGGATGTAGAACTGCCATGCCAGGGAGGCAGAAAGACCAGGCCTCAGAAGTGCAGGACAGAGAGACTGCCACCGTGTAAGAGTCAGGGACTGTAGCCCAAGAGGGCTGCAGGCCTGTGTCCAGGGTGGCTAAATAGAATACAGGATTTAGTTAGAAATAATTCAGGAATATCAGAGGTGGGAAGTGTGTAAGCAGAGAGGAGATTTGGAAGTACCCAGCCATTGCACTGTTTTCTTTTGGGAATCTGAACACTGGGTGGGAGGCAATTTGAGTAGCATTAATATTTAATGTACCACCTCTTTGTTTTATAAGTAACCTATGTCAGATATTATTGTTTTGTTTAGTTTAGTTATAAACATTTTATTAAATATGTGTTTGTTCATTTTTGTTTGTTTGTGTATATGTGCCTGTGTAAGTTTATGCTCACCACATGCACGTAGTTTCTCTTAAAGGTCAGAAGAGGGTATCAGAACCCCTAGTACTGGTGTTACAGGCAGTTATGAGGTGCCTGATATGGGTGCAGGAACCAAGCCCACATCCTTGTAAGAACAGTAAGTGCTCTTAACCACTGTCTCTCCACATCTTCCTTATTTATTTATTTACTTACTTACTTACTTACTTACTTAATTTACTATTTTGAGGCAGGGTTTTGCACTTGCTGGCCTACAGCTGTCTGTGTAGAACAAGTTGGCCGTGAGCTTGGCAGTTGTCTGTTCTTTGCCTCCCGAGCACTAGGACCACAGGCAGGCACCACCATGCCCGGGTTTACTGTCTTTCCCTTGAGCATCCTGAGGATTGAATCCAGGATTTATAGGGGCCGAGCAAGAGCTCTCACTAAGCTAGACCCCAAGCCCGAGAGACCGGGGCTCACGCCTCGGCTCATCTGTGGAGCCTCTAGGAACTGAGGACAGCAGGTTTGCTCCCAGGGGTCTCAGCTTGGACCACAGACATAGAAAGAGTCTGTTGAATATCATGGTGAGCTATTCCTTTTCAAATCATATGCTCATTTTATCTACCATATATCACCTATCAATCTATCTATCATCTAGCTATCTATCTATCATCTATCTATCTATCTATCTATCTATCCATCTATCTGGCTATCACCTATCTACCTCTCCTTGCATAAACTGTAGACTGTGTCTGAATTCTGGAATGCCTGACACCCGTTTCAGACATATAATTAGAAGAGGCCTGGGCCACAACACTCCATGACCTGAGGCTTCCTTCACTCAGTGCTTTCCACAACTTGAGAAACTGATTCAAACATAACATAACCTTTTTTTTTTTTTGTTTTTTTGGATTTGGTTTTTTCAAGACAGGGTTTCTCTGTATAGCCCTGGCTGTCCTGGAACTCACTCTGTAGACCAGGCTGGCCTCGAACTCAGAAATCCGCCTGCCTCTGCCTCCCAGAGTGCTGGGATTACAGGCGTGCACCACGGCCCAGCTCAAACATAACCTTTTTAACATTAGCATTACTTGACTCTAAGAATAGAATAGATTCTTAGATTAAAATCTGGAATGAAAAGCAGAGATATGGAAAGAATGTTTTAGAGGTACAACCCCATCATCATTAATAATGTTTTGGTGTTATTTCTTTTCTGCCAAATTTTTTTCTTTGGTGTATATACACAGAGAACTATCATACAGTTCTGGCAAGCCGAATAATGCTTTTTGTTTGAGAGAGCATGCGTGTGTGTGTGTGTGTGTGTGTGTGTGTGTGTGTGTCAGGGTTGTTGGTTCTTAGGAGTCATCCACCTTGTATCATGAGACGTGTACAACAAGCACATTATAGACTGAGCCACTTTCCATCCCCCCCTTTTTTGTTTTTTGTTTTCAATTAAGTCTTAAGTCTGAGCAAATAAAGAAAAAGCTTACATATCCCAGGAACTGTTAAACACAGTGCACTTAGACGGTAATAGGCTCAAAGAAAGCTTCCCTTTCAAATGTGGCAATCACACATGCTATCCATGTTAGTGCGATAACAACTCCTTCTAGTAAAGAAATTTTATGATTTAAAAATGTTTTATGCATTTTGCCACATGGTAACTATACATACTTACAGTATAGCATTTCACCGTATGCAACTCAGTAGGAAAGATAACACATATTAAGTACTCTGTTGGCCAGAACTTAGTTGTATGCTGTAGTTTGTGTTCCCTTGCTGAAGCAGAACGACACAGCGTGTCTGTGGAATGATGCTGCAGCAGAGGTAACAGCAGTGATGTCTGTAGCAGGAGCAGTGGGGACAAGCAGAGCACGGGGTCCCATTGGAAGGGGAAGCAGCTGGCAGAAGTGTGTTAACCTTTCCTCCACGTCATTGGGTTTAATACGTTAACTCTCTAGTCAAAGCTGCCCCTTTGAGGCCAGGGTTCATTAAAAAGGGTTACTGGTCCTTGCTGGTCCCAGTTGACGATGGTAAGGAAAACAGAAACCTGAAAGCTCATATTGATGGGGACAAAGCTGGAGGGTCAGCACAGCGCCCCAGCTCCTCCCCAGCCTGACAGAACTGAAGAGCTATTCATGGCTGCTGGAGGGCTTCCAAGCTGGGAGTGTAAACGTACGTGGATCATCTTTGCAGAGAGGAACTGCACAGTCCCCAGTGCCTCCTGCTTGATTCGGATCGACTGTTTATTTGTTTAGTCCTGTAATGATATTATCCACAGGGCTAGAGCCACACAGGCAGGAGGAGGAATTCCTAGAGGAGGGAGCCTGTGAGTGTTTATTGCCCTGTCAGCCTTTCACGACAAAAGACAAAAGTTGTTGTAGTGTGTGTTCCCACACACCCATCCATATGGACAATATCGAGTGTGGGTGCTGATGAAGAAAACGGCTCCCCAGAACTCAGGGTGCCAGCCGCCTGGCTGAAATGTGGAGACATGCTCTCCCGGGGAGCCTCTGATTAAGCCCACTGTGCAGAGCAGAAAGGAATTCTGAGATGTTATCCATACCAGAGGTAACAAGAAAGTCCAGCTGACTGGCTCAGGCCTTGTGCTTCTTTGGGCCTTGGGCCTCTTTCTTTTCTTTTCTTTCTTTCTTTCTCTCTTTCTTTCTTTCTTTCTTCCTTTCTTCCTTTCTTCCTTTCTTCCTTTCTTCCTTTCTTCCTTTCTTCCTTTCTTTCTTTCTTTCTTTCTTTCTTTCTTTCTTTCTTTCTTTCTTTCTTTTTTTCTTTCCTTTTCAGGCCCAGTGGTTTCCTGTGGCAATGCATATTTGGGGGGACCCATGATTCCTTTCTCCTTGGTGTGTCTATTTATAACTTCGTACTGAGGCCGTTCTTGACCATGCATGTATGACCAACGCCAGTTGTAGCTCATCTCCTCAGAACCACACGGCCACCAGCTAAAATGTGCTGCCAATTGCTTTCTGATTATTTTTCTGGAAGCTTGCACTCCGAAAAGCATTTTCTAGCTCAGGACCATGTCATCCACCCAAAAAATACACAACCGGAAAGAACAGGCCAAATGAACCAACAGAGCCCCGCATGTCACTCCACTGGCTGGGACACAGGGTTCTACTCACCAGTGGTTGTGGCCCTGACCGTGGGTCTGGGGGTGGGGGTGGGGTGCCACATGAATGCTGGGCTCCTGACTGTGGGTGTGCCACCCAAACGCTGCCATCACACGGCTTGATCAGTGCCACCTGCGAGTCTCACACAGTCCACCATCGCCAAGGCAGCCAAGGGTACTGGAAAGTAAACTCAAGCAGAATGGCTGGCTGGCACAGGCTCTGAGAAACAGCACTGGGGGGCACGCCCAAACCACCCCAAAAACATGATGCCCTGCTGCCAGAAGCCAGGGAGGAAAGATGGGCTGGCCAGGAACCTCAAGGAGAACCCCCGGGGCTCACTTTGTGTACGGAGGCAAGGTGACCACGGTTGGGTCAAGAATAGCAGTTATCTCAGAAACTAGCCATTTCTGGTTGCCAAACACTGGAGACATCTTCAGGATGAAGGCCACAGAAAGGAATCTGAAGAGCCCTATCCAACCCACACAGATCCCCAACCTCTATTCTAGTGAGAAGCCAAACTGAACAGCCTAAATGTTATTAACGTTTGTATAATGGGATACAGACAGAAACCGCTTAGCAAGAGAACTGGAGGCCCATTTATAATCCCCCATGCCCTGGGTTTCTGGAGGAGGCAGTGGAGGAGGCAGAGGGGCAGGGGTTGCTATGATTAAGTCTTGAGCTCAGTCTGATCTCCACCTTCTCAGTTCATCTAACTGGGAAAGAAAATCGAGAAAAATTCCTTCACAGGGGTTGCCAGGCACTGATAGGCAGAGACAGAGCAATGGGAATTCTTCGCCCTATTAGAAAGCAGCCCATGCTACAGAGGAGCTGTAGCAAAGGCAATCTACAGACAGCCTGGGTGTTTTTCATACCGGGACTAGTGTGCTCTGGACAAACACAAATCGCTCCCAGCCTGCAAAGGGGGTAGAAACCTTCCAAGCATGAATGAGTTCCCTGCCACCACCACCCCTCCCCACCCCCTCCTAAGGGTGCCTGGCCCTGCCAAGAAATCATTTACAAATAAAGAACTCTCAGAAATGTGCCCTACCTTCGGCCAAAGAGAAGAACCTCTTTTCCAATAAATATTTGGCCAGGAAAGGGGGAGAGAGGCCAAGAGTCACAGAGGGAGGGGGGCAGCGGCCTGGGTTTGTTTGCATTGCCCGGCCAGAGCGGGAGCAGCCGGGCGCAGCTGACCACGGGTACAGATAGGTTAATTTCCACATGGAGCTGCAGAAACCCTATCCGCGGGTTGCGAAGCGTGGGTCAGCCAAGGCATGTTAATCTGTTTAGCATGTGCGCCGCACGCAGGAGCCAGACCACCGGGGCGCAGGAGGCGCGGCCGCAGCCGCAACCGCAGCCGCAGCCGCGCTCCTCCGGGGGAGTTAATAAAGAGCTTAAGGCAAGTAAGTGTATCGAGCTTGCGCGCGGCTCCGGGCCGGCGGCCTCGGGGAGGGCGAGGCTGCCTGCGGCCGGCCATCGCGTCCCCGCAGCCCTAGGAACCGCGCTCAGCGAGCCCGGCGCCCGAGCCTCCGGGGCGCCCGCGGGCCGGACTCCCATCGAGCGGGCCGGGTCGGGAAGCGCCGCGGTGGGGAGGAGGGAGAGCGAGGGTCTAACCATCTCGAACATTTTTAACTAATCAAAATATTTGCTGATGAGTATTTATTTTTACAAGAAGTCGGTTTGGCTGGAGACCTCCCGAGCAACAATATGGGCTGCCGTATTAGGTTTGTGTCCCAGCCAAGTGCGGTTGGGTTTATTGAATCTGTGCGCACAGGGATCACTCGTTCCGGAGATGTCTCTGTGTTTTGGGGAAGGCGTTTTTTTTTCCCCAAGACCGTCTTTCTGCAGATGTCCCTTAGAATACAACCACATGTCCCCCTAAAGCACGGGAGACTTCTTGTATTGTATTTGGGCTCAATGAAAAGATCGCACGCCCTTTCCTGTCCAAGTCAACAAAAGAGAGGAAGAAGAGAAAAAAATCCGTCTTAAGCAAGAGGGCCAGAGCTAAGAGGTCCCAGCATAAGCACAAACAGCACAGGATTAATCCAGGCCAACACCCCACCACACCCCTTGGTCCTGCTAAGCCTTTTCTTCCTCCTGCCTCTCCTCAAAACTCACCCAAGAAAGCCTCATTTCAACTTCCCTCCAGTAAAGTTGTTGAGTTTGGTCCAAAAGCGATTAAACAGCTGTTTCACTGAGTCATTTGCAAAGCCACTGGCCACTGTCTAGGAAAAACCCAAGAAAGCTTAAGTCGAAGCGAGGTCTGACCATGGGCACAGGAGGGTTTCAGAGTGAAACCCTTATCTATAAAGATGTCTGGGAAACACTAGGCCATAACTCTGGACTGGTTAATAACAGAACTGGGTGAGACTACCCTGGCTGGTGGTGGCAGCCTGAAGAAAATGGTATTCGGTCATTGTGATGACTCACAGGGGACCGTCGTTAGCCGCCAAACCTGACAAACTAAATTCAGTCCTGGGCGAGAACCGACTAGCGGACAAGTTGTCTTCTGATTCTAGATGCGCACTGAAACGCGCGCGCGCGCACACACACACACACAGAGAGAGAGAGAGAGAGAGAGAGAGAGAGAGAGAGAGAGAGAGAGAGAGAAGGGAGGGGGCTGCTGCTAAGGGATGGGGCAGTTCCCTACCCTCATCCTCTGACACCCTCAGCTGTGTCTACTGAAGTGAACTTTTCAGTGGTGCAGTCTTGGGAGAAAAATGAGGTTGGGCTAGACTGGCTTGCTGAGGAGGCCACACCAGGAAGTCCCTGCAGGAAATGTAAATGAGCCAGTATTGGAATCACCCAATCTACCAAGGGGCAGGTAAACCTACCCATCCTGAGAAGAGTTCCCATGGGCGGGCTGAGATCACTTCAAATACACAGGGAAACACACATCTGAAATTGTGGGGATTCACTGGAAGATGCAATGTAGCAGCTTCCAAAAGCAAGCAGAGCGGAAGAGACGTTCCGATTAGAAACCGTGAATCCATCTCTCCCTTTACTCTCTATCAGAGGTTGTTTTCCTTGCCACAAGGGAAGACATCTGAACTAACGCCTACCCCCACTGGATCTACCCTGGAGTTGCCTAGTGTATGGTAATCTTTATTGCAGTGACTTCGTGAAGGCTGCCACCGTATGATGTTGCTCTGTATTTGCCCCCCCCCCAACTCAAAACTAAATTGTCTGCGACTCATGAGAGCATGGAGGGGGTTTGTGGTGTCTTTCACTCAGGGAGATCGCGGCCTTGGGTCTAAAACAGAAAAGGAAAGACCTAGTGAAAACAGCCTGCTCTTCTATTATTCTGAAAATGGTTGGCAGAGATGAGGGAACTGAGGAAAGTAAAAACTTTCAGAGCAGCCCAAAAATCATAACTGGAATTCAATATCTTTGGAGCTCACCAAGTGAATAGTTTTGATATTTCAAACTCAGATTTCCGTGAGCCAGCAACATCTGGGCCTGCCACTCAAAAGGAAGACAGCAGTAGTGCCTGGTGTCCAGAGGACCTGTGCAAATGTCTGCTTGGAGGGTGGCATCCTTTGCAGGCGGGGCCCAAGGGTCCATCTCCTGGGAAAGCAGCTTAGGTTGCACAGGTGTCAATAATACAACAGCTCGGGTTGGGTCGTGTAAACCTCAGGTGCTTGCTGCTTCCACCTCTTTAAAGTCCAGAAATGTAACATCAGGGATGGAAAGATTTGATGCCTGGTGGGGACTCTCTTCTGGCTTGCAAACGCCACCTCCTTGCTGTGTCCCCACGCAGCAGACCAACTGCTACTAATAGAGCAAGGCAGCTCTATTAGAAAGGTACTCATCCTTGAGCCATACCTATACGAGCTCATCCAACCCTGATACCTCCCAAAGGCCTAGCCCCCAACGTTCATCATGTTGAGGGGCAAGATGATAATACATAAATTTAAGAACGGGGAAGATAAGCCTGGCTTGGTGAGGCATGCCTTTAATCCCAGCACTAGGGAGGTAGAGCCAGGTGGAGCTCTGAGTTCAAGGCCAGTCTGGTTTCCAGAATGAGTTCCAGAATAGCCAGGGCTATACAGAGAAATGCTGCCTCACGGGGCAGAGGGAGGATGGGAACGAATGCAAAGATTCCATCTATAAAATAGGAGCACCCCTGTATCTGTGTGATACTGTCTCCAGTTGTGGAACTGGAGACAAGGGACCCTGAATGACAAGTCCCATCTCATCCTGAAGGTGCAGACAGAGGTCCTGCAGGCTCACACCCTCCCCCATGAACCTTTTTCTTTCTTACGGGCCCTTAATCCTTGTGAGCGTTTTTACAGCGTCTACTTTGCCATGCTAACTTGTAAAGAGGCATGGCAACACCAGTGTGTCTTAGGCTGCTGTGTGCTGCTGTAACAGAAGAACTAAGATTGGGCGATTGGTGAGAGCAGGAAGTTATCTCTCCACCATTCTAGGAGCTGGGAAGTCCAAGATCAAAGAACCGGCTCCTGGTGACAGTGTCACATGCATGAGAAAGAGGTGAAAACTAAGCTGAATTTGTGAGGAGCCCATTCCCTTGATAACAAACACTCTTGCTGTTGCAGTGTTGTTAGTCTGTGTGTGTGGGTAGAGCCATCAAGACCTGAATGCCTCCTGGTACTAAACACCTCCTGGTGAGGAGTCAACTCTCAACACCACTGCACTTGAAGCTGGAGAGATTGTTCAGTGATTAAGAGCCTTCGTTGCTCTTGCAGAAGACCTGGGATCTCAGCCCCTACACGGCAGCTCACAAGGACATGTAATTTTATTTCTAGAGGACAGGATGCCCCCCTTTGGGCCTTTCATGAGCACTCTTCCTGCATATGATGCACAGACATGCATTCAGACAAAATACTCATGCACAGAAATAAAAACCGAATAAATCTTAAAAGTATAAAAGAAAAAACAAAAAAGACTCCGGTGCTTATTCGGGGAGAAACACCTTAAAGTCACAGATAGTGATAATAAGATGCTGACCACAGCTAACACTGATTTAGCCTGTAGTGTGTGCTTTGTAGCCAGATTGCTACATGGTTCTCGCAATACAACTGTGAAGTAAATGGTATCATTCGCCCACTTTACAAGAATCCTAAGGCCGGAGCAGGTTAAGCAGCTCCTTTGCCAAGTTAATTAGTGGCAGAACTGGTATTGAGTTCTCAACTCCCAAGCTTGTGATCTTCTTAAACAATGGAGTGCCATGAGTCCCCTTTAAGAACCAAAAGCCCCTCATCCCTGCAGTGTCTATGAATGATGATAATGTAAAATGTTCATGTCACTGGCCCTGGAGCCAGAATTCTTTTAGTAGAAACCCTAGTGTTTGGGGCATCAGCGTGCTTTTTACTATGTAGAACTGTATTTCCCATTCTCTTGAATATATCAACTCTTATGTCCCTTTCTTTTCTCTTTCCTCCATACTTCCCTCCCTTCTTCCTTCCTTCCCTCCCTCTCTCCTTCCTTCCTTCCTTCTTTCCTTCCTTCCTTCCTTCCTTTATATACTTTATATGCTAGGCAAATGTTGTGCCTCTGGGCAACATCCCCAGCCCTCTCTTTACTTTGTTAATCTTTTGACACAGTGTCTTGCTAAATTTTATAGGTGAGCCATAGACTCAATTAAATAGCCAGGTAAGCTCTGAATTTGCAATCCCCCTGCTCCATGATTATAGGCCTGTACCATATACTTGGATTTTCCCCCTTTCTTTTAAATCCAGGTGTTTTTTCCATCCCTTCTGTTTATATTCTGTTGTTTACCTTTCCAAGCTGGTGTCCTTACTGTTGCTGCAAAGAGATGACTGGTGGTTTTCCTTTGCATGTAGTTAGTTTTCAAATGCATGAAGACACCAGACAGAGATGTCTTGGGCTGCTTTTCCATCACTGTGTAGAGACCATGACCAAGGGAACTTATAGAACGTTGGAAGGTTATTGGGACTTATGGTTTCCGAGTGTTAGAGTTCATGACCATTATGACTCGGAACATGGCAGCAGCATGCTGCTAGAGCAGTAGTTAAGAGATTACATCCTGATCCATAAGCATGAAGCAGAGACAGAGAGCTAACTGGGAATGATGTGAGCTTTTAAAGCCTCAAAGCCTACCCCCAATGACACACCTCCTCCAACAAGACCACACCTCCTAATCCTTCCCAAACCATTTCACCAGCTGGTGACCAAACATTCAAATATATGAGCCTATGGGATCCATTCTCATTCAAACCACAACACTAGGAAAATGTGCTTGTTCCATTTGTGCCTCTATATAATAAAAGACTGAACTGGGAGTAAAGTTAGTGACAGAGAGCTTGCCTAACATAAGGGCCTAAGTTAATTAAACTCTCAGCACCACAAAAACGAGTAAATAAACATGAAAAGGTTTTAAAAATTAAGATAATGTAAATTTTAAATGGTATGGGTTTTTTTTTCTTGTTACGTGTATTACTGTTTCACCTCCACCACGTGGATGCTGGCAACTGAACTCTGTAAGAACAGCCAGTGCTCTTAACCACTCAGCCTCCTGTCCAGCCTCTAAGGTGATTTAAAGGAAAAAAAAAAACAAAAAACCTTAGATTTAACAAAAACTGAGTTTCCCAGGCTCCATAGGCAAGTAGAATTGGGCAGAAGGGGAACATGGAACCTCTGACAAGTTTCAGAAGAAAAAGAACAAAACTTCAAAGTGCTAATGGCCTGAGTTCATCCTTTGATGATCCTTAGAATAAGGAAGAAGAACCGCCCCCCAGAGCAGTGGGAGCAGGTGGGACACTTAGGTTAATTCAGTGGCCTCAGGCATGAGATGGAACTGGGGGTCCTGCCACCAAAGGGAATGTGGCTGAGGCCCCTTGGGGGTTTCTGAGGAGGCAGCTCCAAACAAATGCCTTTTTATTCTTTTGCGCTCTCTTTCTCTCTCTCCCCCCCTTCCTTTCTTTCTTTTCCTCCTTCTTCTCCTCCTCCTCTTCCTCCATTCCCCTCTCTCTTTATTGACACATGAGTGTATGTATTTGGAGGGTAATAATTTGGTGTTAATTTGTAAGGTGATATCTGTTACATATTATCTATTTAGGAAGGACATGTATATACTATGTATAATTTGGTATTAATTTATAGAGTGTATTTTGTTTTATCCCTTATTTATTGGAGGGCATGTATGTGTTATGTATGGCCTATGAAGGCCAGAGGGACATTTCTTTCTATCATGTGGGTGCTGTGAATCAAACTCAAGTGTCAGTCCTGGAGCAAGTGACCTTCCCCCTCTGAACCCTAAAACATAATAATTTGAAACATGTAGTCAATGCACAATGATTAAATCAGGGTGATCTACATCCCCCTCTTCATTTTATTTTATTTTTTGAGGCAAAGCCTTTGCTGTGCAGCCTAAGCTAACCAGGAACTCCCTATCAGGCATAGTTGGGTCTCAAAGTTGAGTCCTCTTGCTGCTGCCTCCCGCATGCTGGGATTTCCATCTTCTTAAACATATATTGTTTCTCTGTATTTGAACTTCCAACTTTCTCTCTTCTAGTTCTTTATAAATAGATAACAAATTGGTGAGAGTTGTAGCCACTCTGCGTGCTGTGGGACAGTAGAGAGTGCTCTTCCTAAGTGGTGCTGTCTCCCTCACTGCATAGCCAGAAAGAATTTTTTCCCCCAAATAACTCCACTGATGGACCAAATAGCTTTCAAAGCATGATGGGCCCATGTTTGTTTAGATAAGCCATTTGTCTGGTGTTCCGGATAGAAAAGAAGATCAACTGCCCCACAATTCCTCAAACAGCAGGTGCCCTTACATGGGCCAGACTTGCCTAGAAAAGACACCAGAACGACGTGGCCCAGTGAGTCCCCCGGGGCTTCGCGTTCTAAAAATATCCCATTAAATGAGTCCAAGCAGTTGCTTCTGAAATCATAAATTCCAAAAGACAGTGAAAGTTGCAATCACAAGGGGTAACAGAAGCCAAACACATTAGGAACATGTTCCTGGAGCAAACAGTGTAGTCCAGGACACGCGGGAACACATGGTTTGGCTCAATCGTGTTTCATTTACTCATCGCACTGAGTGTGCAGTATTTCTCTTTGGGTGCAAGAGTGATTGATTTCCTTGGGAGAATTGTTTGTAAGAAGGTGGAAGTTGCCAAGGCAAACACGTTGGAGGGAAGTGCAGAGAAGGGGAGTGAGACTATTTGGAGGAGATTTGGGCTGGGGAAGTTCACACAGAGGTGAGACAGTGAAATACAGAACAAATAAAAACATTCCGCACACTTCATCTACATAAATTATGTTCAGAAATTCACTCGATGCAGACATTAGCTGTGCAGCTACAAGCCTCCCGAGCACACGGCTCAAGGGTGGGCATGGAGCCAGAGTTTAAGTGAATGATTTGTAACTTTTCCCCCATATAAATTAATCTGTTCGTATTTCGGTCACTCTAATTTGAATCCACAAAAGTCATGTAGTCTTGGGGGGTGGGGGGATAATGACAATCATTTATCTGTCTTTTATGATAGAATGCTATTACTGACATATAAACAGACTCATTTCAAGATATATTGATGGAATATGAAATATTGGGTGTATTTCCCATGGTCTTTTTCTCTACTATAAAAAGGAACCTCTCCAAATACAGTACAGCAGGATTTTCAGTCTCATATATTTGGAACATCTCTTTTGGTCATTTACATGTTTACAGTTGTGCTAAAGATAAGTTTTGTTTAGTTCGTATCTGCCTATAGGCTTCTAAGAGATGCAAAATGTCATTAAATACTCACGATGCTTAGATACTTCGATACATTTATGTGTGGCTGTGTTTTGTTGTTTGTTTTGGTTTTGGTTTGAGACAAGGTCACCCTATGGAGCCCAGGCTGAGATAGAAGGCGTTTGGCAGGAGAAAACGTCTGTACTAACATCACAGGCTAACAAATGGAACTTTTGTTTATTCTATTTGGATTTTGCTTTGCCTACAGCTGCTCTTAGGTGTAGAACGAGAACTTCTGAAAATTAGCCATAGGATATCTGATTAAACATCTCTATTTAATGGTTATCTGTAAGGGCTGGAGAGATGGCTCAGTGGCTACGAGTACACACTGCTCTGGCAGAGGATCAGAGTTTGTTTCCCAGCACCCACATTAAGTGGCCCTCAATGCCTGCAACTCCAGCACCAGAGAATCCACACTCTTTTCTAAACTCCGCAGGCACCTGTATCCATGCGCACAAGTGCGCTGCACCTACACATTTAAAAATTAAGAAGTAAAACATTTTTTAAAGATGATATTCTAAGTACAAAATAAACAATATAAAGCTGTAATAACAAAGGCATGGCCTGGTCATGTACTAATAACCAGCACAGCTCACTGTGTGCAGGGGTTCAGCATTCACACTCAGACTCCAGGGCCCTATTTTCCTGCTACCAGCTAGTGCCTGATGGGAAAGAGCATGTTTGTCTCAGCTGTCTTTGCTGTATAACAAATTAACCCAAACACAGGAGTTCAGAGCAACATCCACCCAGGCGACAAGGCTAACCTAGTGTGCGCCAGCCCGGTTGGGGAAATCGGCTGCCCAGCGGAGTGAGCGGAGCACAGGGGAGGTCACAGCAACATTCACCTTCGGAGCTCCCTGGGGGTGCACACGGCTTCCACCTGGTCCACAGACACAATCTGGGGCAAGGCCTCAGGCAGAAGCCCCCAGCTCAAATCTCTCCGCTTCAGATCAGCCTGGGTGGCCGCCACATCTCCAGGTCCCTCAAGAGGCTAGTGGGGGCTTCCGGGCGGCCAGCTGGGAAAAGTCGGTGTGCTCCGATAAATCCTGCGGGCCCCAGCGGGAGCCTTCAGGTGCCTGCTTTGGGATCTGAACAGCCTGGAAAACAGCACCCTGTCTATAGGCAGTGCAGAGTGTAAGCTGTGCACCAGAGGCCAACGGGGAAGGGGCAGCTTGCACTGGTGAGTCCAGCACTGACAAGACCAAGTAACACCAGTGAGAGCTAGATGGCAAAAGGCAAACGCAGAAACGTCACTAACAGAAATCAAGGCAATATGGCAACATCTGAACCAAATTCTCCTCTACCAGCAAGTCCTGGATACCCCATCACACCAGTAAAACAAGATTTGGATTTAAAATCACTGGTCATGATGCTGGTACAGGAACACATGAAGGTCATTGAGGAGAAAATGGATCAAAAGTTAGAAGCCCTTGCAAGGGAAACACAAAAATCATTGAAAGAAATCCAGGAGAATACAAAAGCCAACAAGGAGGAAATGCAAAAAACACTTAAAGAAATACAGGAGAACTTTGCTCAACAGGCTGAGGTCATGAAAGACGAAACACAAAAATCTCTTAAAGAAATACAGGAGAACTTTGGTCAACAGGCTGAGCTCATGAAAGAGGAAACACAAAAATCTCTTAAAGAATTACAGGAAAACACAAACATGCAAGGGAAGGAGCTAAGCAAAACCATCCAGGATCTAAAATCAGAAGTAGAAACAACTAAGAAAACTCAAAGGGAGACAACTTTGGAGATAGAAAGCCTTGGGAAGAAATCAGGGGACAGAGATGCAAATATCTAGGAAAGTTCTTAAACTCTATCCACTCTCAGTTGGGGCTGTAGAGATTATCAGCAGCTAACAATGCTTACTGCTGTTGCCATAGGACCCAGATTCGGTTCACAGCACCTGAGAGGCAGCTCATTACAGCCTGTAATTCTAGTTCCAGGGGAGCCAACATCCTCTTCTGGACTCTCCAGACTCCTAGATCCATGTGGTGCACATAAACTCAAGCAGACTCTCACGTTCACAGAAATATAAACAAACAAACAAACGAATAAATAAATAAAAGGTAAATAAATAAATAATAAAATGTTAATTGCCACAGGTGTGTTTTCAGAGGTACAAGAATCCCTAATTCTGTGTGCTACAGTCTTCTAGTAGGAATGTATACTCTGAGATAGTGAACATCATCCCCATGAGGGATATAGTGGTATATAATGCAGGATCTGAATTCTTCCTGACTATATCCCAATCCGTTCCCTTCCCTTTCTCTGTAGTATTGCTATTTGTTTGTTTGTTTGTTTCCATTGGCTTTTGAGACGACCCAGGCTTGCCTTGAACCCTCAGCCCTCTCACCGCAGCACCCTGAGTGCTGGGGGTTACAGCTGTGCATCCCCATGCATCGTTCCTTCTACTCTCTCTTCCACACTTTCAGCCTTGCCTTCGAACGTCATCTATGTTACTGTAGAACAGAATGAAGTCTTGTGGGTGGAAGCTTTGACTTCAAATCCAAACTCTGGTGGAACCCATGTAGCCTCAATTTATTTATTTAACCTCTTTGAACTTCTGTTTCTATTTTGGAGACCAGCCAAACACATATCTCCCAGATTTGACATGAAAACGAAAAGCAATGCCATGCAAAAGTGCTTGCCACACAGTAGCTGCTAAATAAATGTTATTTCACCCTTCCTTTTGTTTACACTCCCCGTAGGGCTTGGAATGTCATCTGTGTATCTCAGGTCATCCAAAAATATTAGGGCTTGCCAAAGTCCAGGGCTGTGCCCCAAGACTAGCTGGACATTTCAGGAGCAAACAGTGGGACCCTATACTGCAATGAACAAACTTTCTAGTTAGTGGTTCATGCAGAGGACGTAGGATGTCACCCTTCCCTTCTCCGCATTAGGGAGATTTGTTCTTGTTGTTCATAGGATGTATTAACTGTTGACCTGAGCATGCAATACAACTCTGTAATTGGTCTTACACCCTCAGTGCTATAAGAGCTAATATATCTATTGGCTTCTCAATGCTTGAAGACCTCAACTGTCCCTTTGGGCACACATGATGAATATGAGAAATACATTGCACTGTTATAACTAAACAATTGTTTCTCAGATTTCTGTTGGAATCACCAATAGAGAGTTTGCCCACTTCGCCTTGGCAATTCTGTGATCAATGAAAGAAAAAGTCCTTCATCGCAACTGTCTAGCTCTCTTAATAGTTACCTGCATGTTAATCAATTGGTTGTGTAAAACACTTTGGAGTGTTCCAAAGTCAACAGTTTAAAGGGAAATAGACCCCTGGATCAGTTTAACAATACACTGTAATTTTTTTTAACACTGTAGTACCAATTTCTTGCATTTGTAAGTACAAGTATATACATTTAATAACAGAGATGTATTTTGAGAAATGTATTGTTGCTGGGTGACTGTCTTTTTATCAGCATGAGTATGTATTTGGTAGTTAAGCTATCTAAGACAGTCGTGACTTGTAACTAGATAGCTTGGTCCAAAGGGGCCATATCATTTTGAGGAACATCACTGTACAGTAACCCCCAAGTTATATAGGAAATGGTTGTGGCTTCTGTTTGTTTTGTTTTGTTTTTATTTTATGTATGGGTGTCATGTATATGCACTGTGTGTATGCAGTGCATGTGGTGGCCAGAAGAGGGCATCACATCCCCTGGGGCTAGAGTTACCAATCCTGTGAACTACCATGCGCGTGCTGGAAATCTCACCTGGGTTCTCTGAAGAGCAGCCAGTGCTCTTAACTGCCGTGTTGACTCTCCAGCCAGGGAGTGGTTGTCTTTTAATTATAAATTGTTGAATAGATGTATCTTTTACTCATAAAGTACAAATCAAGTTTTAGGGCCAAGCCAGTAAATGAAAGTATAAAGGAAGTGTGTTATTTTGAATCATACTCAAGAATTATAACCAGATGTTTTCTCTTATTTCAGATACTTGGAGATTATAAATATTACTCTATGAACTCTGGTCAGGCCAAGCAATAGTTAGTAGAACAATGCAGATGTCGTTCATACACATGGAAATGTAAGCTACTATACCCTCTCTGTGCTAGTTGGACAGATTCATTAATTAGGCTGAGAGAGACGGTTTAAACAGTTCCTTATCTTTACTGTTTTGCCTTCGGATAATTACCAAAACCCTCTTCTCCAAATTATTTTACCCACATTGTTCATCTGCCAGGTTGATGACTTTATTCAGTAGTCAGAAGATATTTCTATAGCTTTACTTCCTTTATTTATGTGTATGAGTGCTTTGCAAGCATGTGTGTACATGTATCATGTGCTTGCCCTGCTCCCACTGAGGTCAGAAGAGGGCACCAGACTCCCCTGGAACTGAAGTGATAGGTGGCGATAAGTTTGAGTGTTAGGACCCAAACCCATATTCTTTGCAAGAGAAGCAAATGTTCCTAACCATTGAGCCATCTCTGGAGACCCCAGAAAAATCTTCAAACCAATTGGATATGAAGACAACAACAGTAACAACAAAGAATTATTAGGTATGGTCTTATATTTAAGCAGATTGAAGTATGGAGGAAGTGAATTGTAAATACAGTAAAGATGCAGTTCACAAGAGTCTTTAGTCAGACAATGTCAGATAAATGGGACAGGAAATAAGTCCTCAGGAATGGGGTACACGGTTTCCACTGAGGCCGATGCGATAATGAGGCCTGGGCTCTCAAGTGAGGCCACCTTGGGCTGGATCCTGCGTGTTAGCTCATGCTTGATACTGACAAGCTACCTGGGTTCCCTGAGCTTCAGTGTCCCATCTGAAAATCTCCTGTGCCTGGGAGGATGACTGTAGGAGTCAAATGACAGGATCTCTGTAACCTAATTCACAGGCAGCCTCCTCAGAAGTATTCCATGCAAGTTAACTTATACAGTGATATGCTCGTGAGGTAACAGTGTTTCAAAAGAAGGTTAAAAAAAAATCTTAGCCAGGTCTGTAATGACAGCTACAACCTTACAGAGGTGAGAGGAAAAGACACTCTAGTATGGACTCTGAATATCAATAGTCCAAAACACAGGACATTGGCTGAGCCCACTTGTACAGTAAATTTAACCCTACTATAAAGACCCAGATTAACAGGACAGTGGTAGAGTAGGCCTTTCATCCCAGCACTCAAGAGGCAGAGACAAGTGGATCTATGGGTTTGAGGCTAGCCTGGTCTACACAGTGAGTTCCAGGTAGCTAGTGCTACACAGAAAAACCCTGTCTCAAACAAACAAACAAGCAAACAAACAGTAAATGCATGTTCAGGTTAGAATGGAACAGTTTATAGCAACTAAGAAGTCACTTTCAGTCCTTGAGTATAAGTAGAGCAAGACAGGGAACTTTCTAGAAGATAGACATGGGGTGGCAAACCTGAAGCTTAGAGCTAGAGGGGTTCCGCAGGAGAACCAGAGCTTAAGGTCAGCTCTGGTTAATAGTGAGCCCCCGGTCTTGAAAAGTTACTTTGTAGTGTGTGCTGATCAATGAGCAGACATGAGGTTGAGACTAGAAGAGATAAAAGCTACCCAGTACCGGGTCCAGCATCAGTAACCTCTGTCTCTGAGCCTACTATTTCTTCTCTCTCTCTCTCTCTCTCTCTCTCTCTCTCTCTCTCTCTCTCTCTGTGTGTGTGTGTGTGTGTGTGTGTGTGCTTGATTTTTCCAGACAAGGTTTCTCTCTGTAACCCTGACTGTTCTGGAACTTACTCTGTAGACCAGGCTGGCCTTGAACTCAGAAATCCACCTGCCTCAGCAATTAAAAGCACTGCCTGCTCTTCCAACGGACCCAGGTTCAATTCCCAGCACCCACATGGCACTTCACAACTGTCTGTAATTCCAGTTCCAGGAGATCCAACACCCTCTAACAGATACACATGCAGGCAAAACACCAAAAATAAATTTAAAAAAAGAGTCCACATGAGCCAGGCAGCGGTGGTGGTGCATGCCTTTGATCCCAGCACTCAGGAGGCAGAGGCAGAGACAGGCGGATATCTCTGATTTGGAGGTCAATTTGGTCTGCAGAGCAAGTTTCAGGCTAGCCAAAGCTACAAAGGGAAACTGTGGAGAAGGAGAAAAATGAGAGAGAGAGAGAGAGAGAGAGAGAGAGAGAGACAGAGACAGAGACAGAGACACACAGAGAGAGACAGAGAGAGACAGCGAGAGAGAGAGAGAGAGAGAGAGAGAGAGAGAGAGAGAGAGAGAGAGAGAGAGCACACTGCGCTTGGGAGGTGGGCCTGAGAGCCAGCCCTAAATTGACCATTCTTCTCTCATTTGAACAATTACGTTTCTCATAGAACTTTCCCACTTAGGAGTCAATATGACAGGAATGTGTTTGGAGAACTAAATATACTTCAACAGTTAACCACACGCTTGACTGACAGGCCCCAGTGCATCCTGTTCCCACTGCTCACACGCAAGTTACTTCTCTGCACTGCTAAAGAAACTCTGGACTGTATCAGGCTAGAAAACCCCACTGCTCCATTCTAGGATGAGATGCCAGTGTTGCCCATCCCCCACCCCAAGCTGAAAGCACCCTGCTCACTCACTGTTCTGTTTCCATATGTAAGCTCTGTTCCTCTCCAAAATTCATCACAGACCTTGTCCTCCGAGAAGCCTTCCTGGGGCCTCCCAGATAGCAACTTCTTTCGCTGTGATCTTTTACTAATCAGTTCATATTTATATTGACGTACTTTGTATAATATTTTAATTACCATGTGTGCCTTCTCTCTCCCTCCCCAAGCCAGATGTTCTGCCTTTGTTTGTTTCCATAGCAACACCCATCACGCCTGGCATACAGTAGGTGCTCACTCAGTGCAAGCAAGATGAATCAGTGAGAGTAAATAGAAAACTAAATATAGGTTTTGGATTTCTGTGAATTTCTTTTACTTCCAATGTACCTATTTTAATGTAATCTTTATTTGTAATTTTTTTTCAGTTCTTATGCTATTTTGTGTGCATCGTGTTATGTAGAGCTAAGACTAGGGTAGCAAATTTTCAAGTTTGCCACTCCTTGTAGTGTTTTTCCCGTATTTTTATTGTCTTTTTTAAAAGTAAACATGCTCTTTTGTTCCTCCAAGAATTTTTTTAAAGGTTTAACAGAGCTAAGTCATATAATCTGAGATGCCCAAATTTTTACATGAGCTGTTTCAAGCAAATCAAGAACTAAAAAAACACAAAACAATCCAGTTACTAGAGGTTTTTCTACTCCCCCACCCCACATACCCACACCATGATCCAGCTCTTCTGCTCAAGTTTCTTAGAGTCTGTGTGGTCCCTTCTGAACTCTAAACAGACAGGGGCCTGTCTGTGTGAGCAGGTAGACGAATAGTGGAGGACAAGAGGCCTGTCACGTTCCCCCACGTCTCCGAAATTAATAGGACACATGTGTGCAAAAGTGGTAAACCACTAATAATATTTAGAACTCCACAATTCCTAGTGGAAATAAAGTAATACAACAGCCAAGGAAAAGAATACGCCCAATAGCTAAAACATTGGCACCCAGGTCTAAAATATCTGAAAAGCAGTCCCTGGTAATTTCAGCTTCTTACAGTAGTTCAGATTGCTTATACACCATGATCCACTTACAGGTAGACAGGCCAGATTGTAAGGGAAGGAGCCAAATGAAAATTGTTCTATAATTGTGCACCGCCTGAACAAGTCATAATCAAGGCACATTTTTACCTGATTAACTAATTCTTGTTGAGTGGCCCTTTCACAGAGGGATTATGGAAGCCACAACCATGACTACAATTCATAAAACTTTCACACATAAGGCTGTATAAGCCAGGGAAGGAAGCATGTATTGCCTTGTCTTAGAAGAACAAAAGAAGACTAAAGGCTATACCTGAAACTAGTGCTTCTCAACCTCCCTGATGCTGGGACCCTTTAATACAGTTCCTCATGTTGTGGTGACCCCCAACCATAAGATTATTTTTATTTCTACTTTACAACTGCAGTTTTGCTATTGCTATGAATCATAACATAAATATCTGTGTTCTCTAATGGTCGTAGGAGACTCCCGTGGAAGGATCATTCTACACTCCCCCAAAAGGGTCGAGACCCACAGGGTGAGAACCACTTCTTTAAACACTTGCTGTTTTGTTTAAGAGACTGTTTCTACTAGTCTTGCCATGGTGGTGCAAATGTCAATCCTAACACTTGGGAAGCTGAGACAGGAGGATAACAAATTCAACAGCAGACAGGACTGCGTAAGTTCCAGGCCACTTTGTGCTATATAGCAAGACATTATCTCATAGAAAAATTAGGATAGTATTCTTAACCAATTGTGAATTTCCAAGAGCCGTTTTCAAGTATGAATGTAGAAATGAAACAATGTGTGTTAAACCTTCACCAGCACTAATGCATACAAATAGATTTCCCCTCTAATGTTGCCCAGGACCCAAACTAATATCAAAGTCTTTCTGTGGCATTTTGAGATCACTTCTCCTGTTACCAGCTCCTAATTGTGTATGAGAAAGGTCTTCCAGTTTTGTCAAAAAAAAAAAAAAGAAGAAGAAGAAAGAAAGAAAGAAAGAAAGAAAGAAAGAAAGAAAGAAAGAAAGAAAGAAAGAAAGAAAGAAAGAAAGGAAGGAAGGAAGGAAGGAAGGAAGGAAGGAAGAAAGGAAGGAAAAAAGAAAGGAAGAAAGAAAGAAAGGAAGAAAGAAAGAAAGGAAGGAAGAAAGAAAGAGAAAAAGAAAAGAAAAGAAAAAGAAAAAGAAAAAAAAGAAAAAGAAAGAAAGTCTTACTCAACTTGGTCAGCTACCTAATTTACCATAGTTGACTCTTTTTTTTTTTCATAGTTGACTCTTAATGACGTTGGCAATATACAAAGTTAATCTAGTCCCCAAAGAATGAAGACTTTCAAATAAATGGACAATATTTTTGATGCTCTATAACCTTTTCATTTTCAATATTGGAACTATCCACAGGAAACACAGTGGGAAATTATCAAGTGTGATGTTAGTAAATCTATTATAAACACTGCTTGTGGAAATGTATATTGCTCTTATTAATTACAAAAATCTACTAAGGAAAGCACTTGTCATCGGAAGACATGCTCATAATGAGACACTGAATAATCTTTTTCTTTTTGAAATAAGACTCACAGCGAGTAACAAAAAAAGAGTCCACAGTGTTCTGTGTGCCCTTCAGCCTCCTTTCCACAATGGTGACGTGGTGGTGTATAGCTGTAGCGCCTTAGCAAATTCAGGACAGTGACGCTTATATAGCATTATTAAGCACCTTATATATTTTTCTCATTTTTCGTATGCATTCATATGGGGGAGTTAGATCTACACAGCTATAACAGATTGGTTGAGACTGGGAAACAAAGAGCAGGTTCTCACAGTTCTAGAGACTGGTATTAGGTGCCAAGATATGCAGGATATGCTAAGGATCACCCTCCTCCTTCCCCTCCCTCCTCCTTCCCCTCCCTCCTCCTTCCCCTCCCTCCTCCTTCCTCTCCCTCCTCCTCCTCCTCTTTTGGGATTTCCACACTGGGTCTATACTTCTGTATCTGGCTTTGAACCTACAATGGTCTACGTACCTCAGCCTCTAGAGTACTAAGACCAGGGAGCACGGGAAGACATGAGCCTGGCTAGCAAGGCTTTCTTGCTGCATTGTCCCATGTTGGCAGAAAGTCAGCAAAGTACAAGTCTCCATTCTCACACGGCAAAGGGTGGAAAAGAACTCAGTCACTCTCACCAACCCTTTTTACAGTGAACCTAGTCAGCAGCCGAGACTCTCCACTAAGCTCTACCTGCCAACACCAGTGCCCTGGGAATGTAGTTTCCAATGAATGTGTTTGGAGGACACTCAAACCACAGCTCTGTGTGTGTGTGCGTGTGTGTGCGTGTGTGTGTGTGTGTGTGTGTGTGTGTGTGTGTGTGTGAGAGAGAGAGAGAGAGAGAGAGTGTTGTGCCTTACCATATACAACTATATACCATGTATATATTCATACAGCAACCCCCAAATTAAAGTGCATAACTAGGAAAACTCCGCTTTTCTTTCCACTCATACCTTCTCCCCAGCTTTCCTATTTCTTGGCATTAATAATCTGTCCTCATTTCTGTAGTATTGTCCCTTCAAGTTAGGCTTGAAAGAAATGACTCATCAGTTAAGAGCACTGGCTGCTCTTCTAGAAGACCCAGGTTCAATCCCTGTCACCTACATGGCAGCTCACATTTGTAACTCTAGTCCCAGGAGAGTCAATGTCCTCTTCTTGGCTTCTGTGAACATTAGACACATGTGTGGTACACATGCAGATACGTGTGTGGTACACTGCATGGACATACATGCAGGGTATGTCCTCCCTCCCTCCCTTCCTCCATTCTTCTTTCCTTCCCTCCCTTTGTTTTTCCTTCCCTCCTTTTTTTTAAGATTTGTTTGTTTATTTTATGCATATGAGTACACTATAGCTCTACAGGTGGTCGTGAGCCTTTATGTGGTTGCTGGGGATTGAATTTAGGAACTCTGCTCACTCCAGTCAACCCCACTCTCTCAGTCCCTGCTCGCTCCGGCCCAAAGATTTATTTATTATTATATGTAAGTACACTGTAGCTGTCTTCAGACACACCAGAAGAGGATGTCAGATCTCATTATGGATGGCTGTGAGCCACCATATGGTTGCTGGGATTTGAACTCAGGACCTTTGGGAAAGCAGTCTCCCAGAGCAGTCTCTTAACCTGCTCAACCATCTCACCAGTCCCTCCTTCTGTTTTTTTCTTTCACAAATGAATCTGCTACAGACATTTGCCTATATGTTTTTCTGTGAACATAAATTTTCATTTTTCTGGTATAGAGGCCCTAGTCTAGAGTGCAATTGCTGGACATGGTGGTAAGTGTATTTTTAGTTTTATAAGTCATTAGCTTTCAGGGTGACTTTACACTCACACCAGCAGCGCTTGGGAAATCAGCATCGCAGCATCCACAGTATGTGGGTAGTCTTCCTATTTCTGTTCAGTCGTTATAATAGACATATAGCTTTCTTGTTTGTTTTGGTGTCGAGGGGGCATGCATGTGCTGTGGCCTCACATGGAGGTCAGAGAACAGCTTGTGGGAATCAGTTCTCTCCTTCCACCGTGTGGGTCCTGGGGATCTGACTCTAGTCATCAGGCTTCGAAGCAAGAACCTTTATAAACGGAGTAATCTCAGTGGAGAGATGGCTCAACAGTTAAGAGCACTGGCTGCTCTTCCAGAGGCCCTGGGTTCAATTCCCAGCACCCACACGGCAGCTCACAACTGTCTATAACTCCAGTTCCAGGGGCTCCGATACCTCACACACAGATATTTATGCAGGCAAAACAGCAATCAATGTTCATAAAAAAATAAATAAATTATTTTTAAAAAATAAATGAACAGCAATTTTCTAGCCCTTGCTATTTTGAAGTGATTTGACTTATGTATCTGATATTATAATTCAGCAAGGTTGTTTTATTCTTAGCCCCATACTGCCTTCCTTAGTGTAAACTCTATGCCTTATTGTAGGTTTATATTAATTTTTAGATTTGAGATTATAAAATTGACTTTTCCCAACTTTGATTTTACCAATGTACAGTTGAAGCCGTCAAAAATGCATTTCAGGTTCCTCGAGGCCCTCTCCTTTCTCCTGTGGATCCAACAGACTTGTTCTTCCTGGAGGAAAGGTCCCTGGGTTGCATGCTCCTATTTCTGTTGAGAAGTGCAAGGACTCACAATGGCCTTGCTGGCCTCTGCTCTGCGCATCAGGACACAAACTCAGGAGCAGGCTGGCTGGCTGGGTAGATTGCTGAGAGAGAGGCTGTAGGCAGGACAATCGGACAACCATAATCCTGCAGGTTTGCTGTGCTTTTCTCTGTTTGAAGTTAACTGGTCTGTGTGGTGACCCACAGACAGGGTAACTGTGTTAGTTGCAAATTGGAACACTTTACTTTCAAACAGAATTCAAAGCACACTTGACAGGCTGCAGCGTTAAGTACTTACATGTCTGAGGCAGAACAAACTGGATACAATTCACTTCCCCTCAAGTTCAGGCCATTCTTTGTGAAGAGGCCCAGAGTACTCACTACTAGTCTTAGGGGGATGAAATGGCAAGTAGGAAATAGAATCCAATTACAAAAGCAGCCTGCGGCTTCTGCTCGCCCCGCAGCTACCCACAATTGCATCTTGAAAGGGATGCAGCCCACGGCTGCTGTTGCTACATATGGGCGGACTGTTTTGGTTTCCTCAGTTGTTTTAAGATTACCTTTCTGGTTGATAATGGAACGTTGAGGTTTTATGGGGAAGGGCATCTAAACTAACAGTGTTTGTTTCTCATTTGTACCTGTGTAAATTGTTTACACCCTCCACTGATTTATAGAGAGATGGATTCATGCAACTTGTAAGCACGATGATAAAGAAAAGAGACAAAACCCGATTGGTCCCCTTTATATGAAATTCAAGAAAGTGTGAGACCCATTTGAGGGCATAAAAGCAAGAGCAGTGGGTGGAAGGAGGTGTTCTTTATTACGAAGCAGCTGGGAGACTCTTCTGTCTTGTTTTTCTTTTTAATCCTGATCTAAGAACTCTTAGATAGGTACATATCCACCAACCTGCAGACTTAGGGGGGTTGTACACGTGACCATATGTATGTTAATCTTTAATTAAAACTCAAATCACCAGCTGAAATGGAAAAATAAGAGGTCTGTGATAAAAATCACAGATGGCATGGATTAGGGGGTTCTTATTCAAAGTTTCCAGGAACTGGAAATGTTTGCAAATCGTCATTTTCTCCAATGTAAATGAGCCACTTTTTTTTTTTAATGAGCCACTTTTTTTAAAAAATTACTTTCTTCCTTTTTGCTCCTCCCAATGTCTTAACAGGCTGGATTTATGTTCCAATGTCATGCATATTGTAACTGTTAAATTAAAATATCGTGAGGTGGGGTGTGGAAGCAATAAAACTCTATTAAGATCAGTTTAGGCCTTTAAAAAAATTCCAGGATTCCTCTCACTCACATGACATCTTTCATTTTTGTTTTTGAAGTTTGGATCCAAGGAATTCTGCACACTGTGGGTTGACATTTAGTTAATAGCATCTTCCTCCAAGGTTCCATTTTCTGAATTAACATGATTAAGAACAGTGACCTGATGATATTTCTTTGCACATCTGGCTCTTTTCCAAGAGAAGGGGGAGGAGGAGGAATTAAAGTAAAAAGAAAGCAAGAAACCAAATCTCCTTTAACTTTGTTTTAAGACAAAGCGTTTTACAGATTTTTGTAAAAGTATCAGACAACACCTCACCAACAAGATGAACCAACAGCTTTTCCTTCCATACAAAAATCTGTATTTGCAAATGACTTCTCTTTTAATTCTCTAATAGCTTGTGTCTGGGAGTCTTCCTATTTATTAAGCATCGGGAAAGAGAAATAGAAATATGTTGACATATACAGCCATAGACTAGCTTGCTCAAGGAATCAAGTTAGGTTTTAATTAAGATGTTAATTGAGGATGGGCTGAGAGGAAACTAAGAAGGGTGAAGGGTGTGTGTACTAAGACCCTCCGGGCACATAGTTGGTGCTGAAGACATTTTTCTGGGAGGGAGGGAAGGAAGGAAGGAAGGAAGGAAGGAAGGAAGGAAGGAAGGAAGGAAGGAAGGAAGGAAGGAAGGAAGGAAGAAGGAAGGAAGGAAGGAAGGAAGGAAGGAAGGAAGGAAGGAAGGAGGGAAGGAAGGAAGGACTAGTAACAAAATGTAAGAATTATTTCTTCTTGTAAGGAACTCTGTCAGCGACACAATAGACCAGGAGAGTGTCCCGCGTAAGCACCAGAGCCACTTTCTGTCATCCATAAATGCTTTCTCTCAGAATCTCAGGTTAAAGGGAGTGTGGGAGTGTGGAGAAGGGACGAGGTAAGTAGGAAGTGAGAAATTTGTGAAAACGTTGAGAGGGAGCCCGCCGCCTTGCTTTCCACTCTGGTGCCCCCCAGCACCCCGGCTTGCTGAGTCTTCTAGTGCGGCTGGCTGGGCCTTCTGCTTGGGGCAGGGTCTGGGACTCTGAAAGGATGGGAAAGCAAGGGCTGGGCAACAGGTGGGAAGGTGGCGGACTTTTGTCTCCTGAAAGGAAAACGGTTGCGCAGAAAGGGCGGAAAGCAGTGGTGCACAGGAAGGAGGTCTGCAGGGTCCCCGAACCCTCGTCATCGCCCCCGGTCCCTCTAATTAGAGAAGGGATGCAGGGTGGCATTAGTTCCCAAACGTTTTAATCGAGCCTCTTTTCAATGGCTAGGGATAAATGTAGCCACTGTTACTCTGTGGTGAATGAGTCGCAAAGGCCCCCGCCCGGCCCCCAGCGTGGCCATTCAGGGCTCTTTTCACAACCCCGAAGCCGTTCAGTCCCTGAGCCTAGCGACACTGCAGAGTGCTCCTAATTAGTCTAATTAGAAAGGTGGATTGATAGATGGAAAGAAGACAGAGTCGGGTTAGGAAGATGCTCAATGCTGCCAATCTCCGCTGGCTTGCCGTTTATTCTCTCCAAAAAGAAAAGGCCGCCAAGGAGGAGGTTGGAGCCGAGGCTGGGCTGCCTCGGCTCGCGGGCTGGGCGGTCTGTGACCCCGCGCCTCCCGCCCACAGCCGCGATCCGCAACGGGAGCGCGGCATCTCGGGGCCACGCCACCGCATCCCCGCCCGCATCATCGCGGGACCCTAGGGCCGCGAGCAGGAGGTCCACGCGGGGCCGCTCGGCGCATCCAGACACCGGCTAGTCCTCCCGTGGTTACTGAAGGCTAGCGCTTGGGGGTTGGGGTAGCAGCCCAGGAGGGCCCCGGCTGCAGAAGCACCTCTGTAGTGGCTGCGCTGTCGCCCGCGCAATCCTGGCAGGGAGGGAAGGGAGCCGCCCGGGTGGCGCGCAGAGCACTGAGCCTTTAATTAGGCTATAAATCAGGCCAGGGAGTGAGGGGGAGTCTGTGCAGGTGTAAAAACAGCCGGGAGAGCCGAGCCGAGCGGCCGCTGCGCCCCGGCAGGTCAGAACCTCTAGCCAAAAACACCTCCAAAGTCCGCTGACAACCAAATAAACAGCCCAGGGCCGGGCGGGCAGAGTTGCGCTGTGCGCCGGAGGCTGCTGCGCGGCTAGACTGGGGAGAGCGCAGCAAATTCCTCGCCCTTTCGGTCCTCGCCCATCCCGTTCTGCAGCGTGGCCTGTTGGACTGTAAGTGTTGGGGACCGCCACGACCTGGGGCTGCCGGCGACCTCGGGCCAGGCCTTTGCGCAGCCGGCTGCAGCCCTTGCGGAGCCAGGAGTGAGGTCCCACTGTCCCCTGCTAGGCCCAAAAGACACAAATCGCATCCTGGACGGAAAAGATAACCCGGTAGAAAGGATGATCGAGAAGTAATTCAGTGCACGGCTCGGGAGCAAAACACACAGAGAGAGGGAGGGGGGAGGGAGAGAGGGAGGGAGGGAGGAAGGGAGAGAGAGAGAGAGAGAGAGAGAGAGAGAGAGAGAGAGAGAGAGAGAGAGAGAGAGAGAGAGAGAGAGAGAGAGAGAGAGAGAGATTGAGATTGGCCTCCTCGGCAGACCGACCAATTCACGTACAAAGGAAAACAAAAGAGTCTCGTTAGATCATTTTTCTGGACATTGTTTAAGTTCTGAAAGGAACCAAATCGTTTCAAAATGTTGCCAGTAAAAATTATCCTATGTGGAATGCAACTAATCCTTTTAGGTTCCTGTCAACTGTTTCCACAAAAGGAATCCGATTTTTCAAATCAAAGATCCAAAAGTCTTTGGGGAGAGATTTATTACATGCCAGAGCTTTAGTTACAGAATAGAGTTACAATAACAACGGTCACCCACTAACTCCCTAGAATAAGGGGTCCTATCCCACATAATTCTAAAGACGTGTGGGAGACGGTGTTTCTGGAGCCCTGCTATGTGTGCAGCTGGAGGGGGTCGAGGGAAAGGGGAGGAAAGCAAAGAAATATTAAATTCCTTAAATAGGAAAACACAGCACCGTGTCCTTCTCGCCTTATCCTCTGTACCCCTGGTTACTGCTGAAGAAGAAAACAAGATCCAAACCGGGTGACTTGGAACAAGTTCTGTGGCCATGACAACTTTAAAGGTGAGGTTGCTTCAAAAGAAAGTGGAGGCAAAATTCTTGGGGGACCGTGTACCCTCGAAGGTCCAAAACTTGGACTCTCTGAAAGCGTTTGCAAATTTCATATTGAAATTTCTCAAATGGAGATTTTTAATTTTAAAAAAGTATTAAAATTATTATATAAGAAAATACTTTGCGTTATTTTACATTTTCTTCTATCTGTAATAAAACGTTTAAACGTGGGAAGAAAAGAAGTGCCTTTGAATTTCACAACTTGGTCTCTGAGTGTAACTCTTCACAGACCCATGTGAATGTAACCTCAGTTTGTGCAGGGTTAGGGTTCACAGTACAGGAGGGCCTGATAAAAACCACCACCACCCCTCCCTTCTCATTTGAAGAACGCCTTCTAAAATGGGGAGGGAAAGACTCATGGCTCTCTGCTTGACAGAGTTTGAAGCTGGGTTACCTCAGTATCCCAAAGCTACTTACACAAATTTGTAAAATTTGTATTTTACAAATAAAGTAGCTACTTGACAAAGATATTATCAAGGCAATGTCATCAGTTTAGTTTATGTACTATTGACATTTTTAGTAATTTAAAAAAAAAAACTGTTTTAATGGAGAAAGAATTACATACCTAACCTTCTCCTTGCCATAGTTTCCTGCCAAAATGGCTTGTTCCTCCTGTTCACTAAATATGCTTAGGTAATTAGAGGTAGCCTAGTGTCAGGAATTATTTAATTTGTTTCCTATATTTAAAGGGATTTGCAATATAGCAGGTGTTCCATAAACAGGGCAGCCTAATCCTACTTTTCAAAGCTTAGGGGTTAGATGATCAGGAGATGAGCTAGTTGAGGGAAGGAACAGAGCGAGAGGCTAGAAGAATGAGTTTAAAACACTCTCCATTTGTTTATTTTAGAAGAGGTGAGAAAGTTATCAGTCCAAATACACATCTGACTGCGGTAAAGGCAAACCTTTTATCTTCATTATTTCTTCATTTTTATCTTCATTATTTCTAGAAAGGACTGAGTAATAACTGATTTCATAGAGAGACAGAATTTTTTTTTAAAAAAAAGGTAAGTGTGCAGACATTTATAATTCAGGGATTTAGTTTTCTTATCCCATAGTTTGGAGATTTTTCTTCTCCTTTTATTCCTGAATGAATAAGATATAGGAAGAAGACGCACAGAGACCATGATTCTTTATGTTAATATGTTTTTTTATTTTCCAGAACATTTTCATATAAATTATTTTACTGTTAGATGTCATCTTCTGAGAAAAGAAAAAGAAGGAAAACATGAGAAAAGAGGAAGACAGAAAGCTACTCAGGAGAGCAGAAACTGACGTAACAGTTAATTTCCAAGTGGCCTTTGTTCTATGGCTTTAGAGATTGTTTGGTTGATGATTAACCCCTTCCGTGTCATCAATTATTTAACAATGAAATCTTGCAGCCATTTTCATGCCCTCAAAACTCTACAGGAGTAAGGAAAAGTAAAATGGAGTAGCTTCCATTCACAAGTCTTTTCCTGTAGACTGTTCTCAAGATATGTTATTTTGATTACTGAAAACATTTTCCTGTTTTAATAGGAATTGTTAGTTAAGTGTGCAAAGTAGGAATTCATCTGTGTCCTCCCCTGTGTTTGCTTGCCAATCTGTGATTGATCAAGTTACAAGTGAGAGTGAGCTAGAGGTCTGTGCTCCCTCTGGAGCAGTGAGACTCAGGCAAAGCATTCTCCTCCTCTTTACTGCTTCCCTCTGCATCAGCTGGGCCTAGCTTGTATTCGACTTAACAGACTAGAACAGTTCTGCACATAGTTCCAACACGCTACACACAAGGAAATTCCCTATCTTGAAAAAAAAATATCCTTGATAAGAGTGGAAAATATCTTTCCATCCCATTTCCATCCCACCCAATAAGTTTCTGGGATTTAAAAACAATAACTTCTTTTTTCCCCCAAAGGAAAGCCTGTCATTCGTGATTGCGTTCTGCAACTCACAACGTGTTGTTGTGTTGTCGTCGTGTCAAGCCTAGCAAGTGCTCTACTGCTCGCTCAGGGTGGGATGACTCTTTTAGAACTCCAATCCCTGCCTGGGAATGCTGTCCGTTTTTGAAGCAAGGGCTAACTGGCAGCTAGTCGTTCCGACCAGAGCTTTAGGGAGAACTCTGCCAGGGTAGGTAGGAGACGCCCATAGGCTCTCAGCTACGAGGCTCCTTTGCTGTGGATTAAGCCTCTGGGATTTGACAGCAGCATTACCCAGAGCTAGCTGTGCAAAAGGAGGAAAGTCTTCAAAGGTGTGTTTTCAGCAAGGAGGGGGAACATTCCCAAAACCAAAAATGGAACAATTGTGGCCTTGTAAGACTTGCTGAGCAGTGTAGAAAAGTGTTCTCAACTGGCAGGCTTTGACTTTTAAAAATCTACAGAAGGGGCTGGAGCGACGGTTCAGTGGTCCATAGCGCCTGATGCCCAGCACCCACGAGATAGTTCAGTTCAGTATCAGAGAAACCAATGTGCTCTTTTGACCTCCATAGGCACCAGGCATGCATGTGGTGCACAACATGCACACATGAAAAACATTCATACACATGAGATAATCCGTTATGATCTACAAGAGATAGGGAAGTTACAGGGGAAGAGGACAACATGGCCTGTTTGTGATGTAGTCAGACAGAACCACTCCTGGAGAGATCTTAAAGAAGATTGTTGATGCCAAAAAAGAAAGAAAAAAGAAAAAGAAAAGTGAAAAGTGGGTTACTACGGGGGTTCCACGTAGAACTGGGGGGGGGGGCTCTGAAATAATCAGCTGTTCATTCTAAACACATCTAGAACACTAGGCTTCTCTCTCTCTCGTGGACACGGTAGAAGGGAGTACAGCGAGCAGGCAGCAATGCAAGAAAGGATGGTCGTGCCCTCCGAGAATCTTTGCTTCCACTATGGGGTTTAACAAGTCACAGTAATAAATTGGCAACAGGGTCTTATGAATATAAAATGGGGTTTCCGTAGTCGAATCCCAGTAGCTATGACCCTGGGCAAGTCATTTATTCTCTTGTGAGCCTTGGCATCTGGTTTGTAAAGCGGAGTCCACCATGATGCTTTCCCTCACTGTTTCAAAGTGAGGCTCCTCTTAGAAGGCTGTCGGTGGCCTGGGGGCGTGGCTCCTTGGTAGAACACAGGAGAGCAGCACACTGAGTTCAGCACCCACACCGCCAGCAAATAAAACTTTCCAAAATTAAGACATTGGTGTAGCCGGCGGTGGTGGCTCACGCCTGTAATCCCAGCACTCTGGGAGGAAGAGGCAGGTGGATTTCTGAGTTCGAGGCCAGCCTGGTCTACAGAGTGAGTTCCAGGACAGCCAGGACTACACAGAGAAACCCTGTCTTGAAAAAAGCAAATCCAAAAAACCAAAAAAAAGAAAAAAAAAGACATTGGTGCTGAAATATTAGTGAAGATCTTTCTTTGAAAGAAAATCCAAAGTTGGTTGAAGGTACGAGGGCTAGAATAAGAAAGTGAATCCTGGGATGCCCATAACATCTGATCGGGTTTGTATCCAGCTGGGAAAGTGATGTCCATACTCTTCTGTATATGTTTTACTCTTAAAAGTTAGAGTAGCTCAGAGTAGACATTGCTTGGTTTTGGAAACAGGGTGAAATGGGTAGTCTGGTTACGCAGCTCAAGCTGACCTCAAATTCCTGCCCCAGATACCAACATGCTGGGTCAAAATATTTTTTTACAGTTAGGATGCTGGTGGAAAGGACAGATCAGCACAAACCTTATAACCTACCCCCACCCCATCTCAGCTCCTAGTCAACCTGCCACACCTAGAGGCTTGGAAGGGATTCACTGGTCATCAGCTGTTATTTTATCCTCCTGGACTTTGCTTGCTGGTGATTTAGGGGCGTTTTCTTGGTAAAGAAATGGACCAGGAAGCTTCCAGACCACCAGAAGGGTCTTCAGTAAAAAAGTAACCTAAGCTGGTCACATAAAAAACTAGATGCGACTGGAGAGAGGTGCTGTGCAAAGACACGAGCCAGAAAGTGAATCTGGTCGGGAAAGCACAGTCCCCAGCAGTCCCGAGCAGCTGGCCAGGATCAGAGGCTCCATCTCCCTGTCAAACGTGAGTGGATCTGAGTTGGCAGCCTATTTATTGCTAAAGTCAAAGAGCTAGATTTTACACTAAACATATTTACACATTTACATTCGTGGCCCTATAAACACACCACATTTCACTGGCCGTGACATCAAACACGTTTGCCCAACAGAAAACATATGCCTAATTACAAAATCATAGAGGGAGGGAGGCGAGAGGCGAGTGGTGGCTGACAGGGCCGCGAGCCTCCATGCCCCTGTGTGACTCAGTGGTACTACAAGGAAGCTGGCAGACAGTTGAGCAAGGACACGGTGTCTCCCTAGGTCCATGCCCGTCTGGTTCAGTTCTAGAAGGTGTTCTAAACTGGGGGGTGGGGATGAGATATGGGGGGGGGTGTCTTGGTATTCCAATTAAATGCACACCGAAGTTCTCTGACAAAGCCAGATGAGACCAGTGCGGTTCCCTGGGAAGATTTGGTTTGGGTTGAATTTGATCCTGATAACACCGTTTAAGTAGCCTCCCACGTGACTTTGCTCTGTCAGTAATAAAAGCAGGTGCAAATAGAATGTCTGGTTAGCACATACTTTAAAGAGTGTAGCCCGGAGTCCTTGATTTTAAGTCTCAGCTGTGGGCAGTAGGGTCCTTGAGTCTTAGCTGTGCATAGTAGGGTCAGATCCCTCCCCGTCAGCAGCAGGTTTAAAAACACCTTTAGCAGCTCCCAGTTTGGTCTTCCTTCATGCAAGGAAAGCAGAGCTTCTATGGCCAGAAAGAGAAAAAGGAAACAGGCACCGCCTCAACCAGTGGCCTCGGCCAGCCTTTAACAAACTACAGGGTCTGGTATTCCATCAAAATAATCACCTTCCATCAGAATGAGCACTACACACACACACACACACACACACACACAAACGCGCACGCGCACACACGCACTCACACGCACACGCACACATACACACACACACACACACATTAGTCAAGCTACAGGAAGACATGTGGGTTTATGAAAAAGAAAATTGTTCAAGTGGCAGAAGCCTTTTCCCTGAGATGCGTGCTCACTGCAAGAGAAGGATGCTCACTGCAAGAGCTTGAAGGATGTGCGTGTCCAGAATTCACCCGCAGATCCATCGGCAAAGTTTGGGCAAAGAGCGTTGCTGGGGGGGGGGGGCAGAGGAGCTTAGATGGGTGCACATAAAGATTGCTCAGCAAGTAAAAGATGGGGCAAAGCGCCCCCACAGCTTCCCCCTCACTTCCTCGGTTACATGTTTCTTTCTTTTTCTTTTTCTTTAATAGGAAAGGAAGTGCCTCTTAATAAATGTGTGGGTGGGAATGGAAAGGAGCCCGTTGTCCAGCAGAAGCACTAGTGTGTGTGTGTGTGTGTGTGTTTTTAAAGACATAAAATAATTACCCGATAGAGAAAGAAATCAACCACGAAGCAATCTGAGGTCATGACACCATGTGTGGTACAAGGAGCGATTCAGCCCATAAGGGCTTCATTACCCCCGCAATAGATAACATTTGGCTAAATCTAGCTGCAGATTAAATCCCCGCAGCACAACAGAGCCTTGAATGGGGAGGCTCCTTTTTGTGTGGTCCTTCCTCGGGAGCTGCCTGAACCATTAGCCCCAATATATCCCTCTCCCCATTAACTGCAATTCCCTCCCGACAGCGCTTCGGTCATTTGTCTCCAAGCTCTACGGGGGCGTTTGATGAGTAAAGAAACAAGGAGAGGAGAGAAAGGCGTCGGGTTAATGAGTTGTAGCAAATCCACACTTTGTAGTCAGGAGGAGGAGAGCTGGTGGCCAATGTTTGTCCAACTGGTTTATTTTTCGAGACCCAGGCTATTGAGGAAGGCTTGTTCGAGCAGCCTTCTTGCCTACAAACACACAAACATCCTTCTGTTTGCCTTCAAAGAAAAGGGGTAGGGGGAGAGAACCAGCACTGGATTTGCATGCGAATGAGGAGCCCCAGGAGGAGACATCCTTGCCCTTCAAAGGCCTGGGTAGACCCGCTGCCTTTGTTCCAACACCTGCTTGTCAGCACAGCCTGGCCAGGCGTGCCCCACACTTGGGCTCACCCGCCCAAGGCCCACGGTCCACTCCTCGGCCCACACCCAACGCCCTTACCACTCTGGGCCCATACTTTAGGGCCTCTTACTACCCCCAAGCACCAGCCCGCCAAGCAGGTTTGCTGAGTAAAGGCCACCACAAACACCCAAATCTCAGAAGGCTGAACCTGATGGGATGCTACAGACTAAACAAGCTCACTGCACCCAGCCTGATCAAAAGCAGGTTTGTGCTCTGCTGCCTGCGAGGATGATGCGGGAGCCAAGCACAGGGGACACCCCCCCCCCCACGCCCAGAGCCAGTACCGGGCCACCCTGAGCCTCGTGTAATGAAAGCCTGGGGAGCCCGGAATAGAGCTCCTCTTTGCACTTTATTAAGATCTTAAGAAAAGGCATAGCTGTGATTCCCTGCTTTCAGGGCATCTATACACTCATCCTGGGGGGGAAAAAAAAAAAAAAAGAATCACACGGTTTTGTTCTTGACTTTCTTCGCAATAACTTTCAAATCTAAAAGTCCGTTCTGAGTCTACCTATGCGCATGCCTTGCCTCTGTATGGTTTGCCTTTGGAGCCCGCCTGCGAACACCTCTGCAAAAGGGCTCCTGGGATACAGATGGTCTGAGGCCCGGGGTCTGCTTTCCTTTAAATCTATATTAGATAGTACAAGAAGCTTTTGAATATAAGATGTTCGTCCACAACTTGCTATATATTTAGTGGTACGTTTCAGGTGTAAATATCTTTACTCTAACCTCGAGTTTACCTTCCTCTACACATCTCTTAGGGGGGAAAGCAAACAAACAAAATTTCATCTTGAGGTTTTGAGTCTTTTTCTTCTTCAGAAGAGACCAGGCATCAAATGTGGTCAGCCCTGCACAGTACTGGCCCATAATGAAGACGTCATGAACTGAATAGGTTCAGTCTGTGAGTCTTCAGATACTAGTAGTTTGTACACTTACCACACTTTAAAGAAACCAAGTAAACAGATCTCTACTGCAACCTGCTGACCCAAAGCATTTAAATTATGTGTTGTTACATATGCATCCGCCACAAGCAGGGATCACAGTACCATCTGCACTTAACCAAGATTAGCCTCAGCTTCCGTAAGGAACTATAAGTTAAATGTAATCAGCAATGAAAGCCTAAAAATTCGAAAAGGGCCACCCCAAATCGCCCAAATTGTTTATTTAGTTCTGTAAACACCCAGGTAGTTTCATCTTTAAATCTTTGAACCACACACTCTGCTAAAGTTGACAAATTCTCTTGCCCTTCGGTTATCCATTTAAGCCAAAATCCCAGTCAATTTGCCTTTGCACTCAGAACTCACTTGTGTAATTCCTGGACTCATTTTACCTTAAATCCCAGAACTTTCGCATACAATTCATGTTATAAATGTAAATATTTGCTTATCCAGGACCTTTAGCACCTTTAAACAGATAATCTCCTCATCTCTTTTTGCTGTTAAAATTGTAAATTAGAGACCAGCCCTGCCTGAGTTTAGCAGAGTGTTTGAGAGTCCTTTTTTTTTTTTTCTGAAAAGTGAGCAGAAATTAGCTCAAGAATTTCCAAAATAAAACCGAACACTCCTGCTAAATTACATTAGGGTGACTAAAACTTCAACTTTTAAAATGTCTTCCTGATCTTAAAGATGGACAAAGCTTGGACTTAGAATTATCTAGCAAAGTAACAGCTTTCATTTGCCCGTCACTAAAAAAACAAGTTCTGAGCAGCGAATGGTTCTGATTTAGAAAGTTTAAATGAAGAACTATGGCAGCGTGGTCTCCTGGTTTTGTTAGGCTTTCTTTGAAAGTACTGTTTAAGTAGATCCCGTACTGAATTCAGGCTCATCTATAAAACCCTTTTTCTTCTTCTTAACAGAAAAGAAACTAAGAAAGGGACAATTCGGCCAATTACTTAGGTGGCTTTTCTTTGAAAATTAAGCATTTTATTTCTGAAAAAAGTGTAAAAATCTTACATTAGAATAGTACAATAATAATTGCCAGTAAAATTTACAATACTCCTTGCAAAGAATACGTAGTAAGTACAAAATAAAAATTCCGCATGTCCATTATGATACAAAACACAGGTTAAAAATAGGAAATGATAAGTTTCGACTTGTTTCTTGTGTAAACATGTTAATCTTCTTTTTTCCTTTCCATGAAAAAGTATACCAAACAAGTGTGAACAAATAAAGGCATTTCTTGGAAACCTTTACTGGTTTTGTATAAGCTGCATTTAAACATTACTTTTTGTTTGTTTGTTTTTAAACGCCTGGACCTGAGAATCTCTACACTTCAAAAAGGTTTAGTTTTGATGATTTTGCTTGGTTTTTCTCAATTTGTCAAAAGTCAAGGAAATTCCTAGTGCCAAGACAAGGCGACTCCCCACCTTCCCACCCCAAGTCAGGGTTGCAGCATAGGGCGATTTTGCATAAATAGATTGACCCTCTGAGCCAAACTGCGCGGCGCCCCAGCTGTCGCCCAACATGGTCTGGTCCAAGAATCCGAAGCGGGCGAAAATGGGGACGCGAGATCGCCGAGGGCCTGGAGGGGCGAACAAAACCAACCCCCCATCCGGAGAAAGGAGCCGGGGGTCCTACCTTCGCTCTCTCCCGCGCGCTAACGGCGTTTCTAACAATTGGAAATCCTAGCAGTAAAGTTCTCCACACTGGACAGCGCAGTCCCTTGGTGCAGAGTCCCCAGAGCGGCGGACGACGACACGGAGGAGGCGGCGGCCGCGGCGGCGACCACAAGCGAGCGAGTGAGCGCGACTGCCGGAGCCGCAGCCGCCTGCACCGCGCAGCCTCCGCCCCCGGCTCCCGGGACGGTCCCGCTGGCGGCCCCGGGCGAGGCGTGCGCACCGGGGGCCGCGGGACCCCGAGTGCGCCCGATGAGGCTCTCGATGGAGAAGGGCGAGCGTGCGAGCGCTGCGGCGCCAGGGCCTCCCGCCTTGACTGCGGCCGCCTGCAACGGGCCGGGCAGGGCGGCGGCCAGCGCGTGCGGCCGGTAGCCGAAGGCAGTCCGCGCCAGCTCGGCGGCCGCACCGGGGGGCGGCGGCGGCGGCGGCGGGGGCGGTGGCGGGGGCGAGTGCGGATGGAAGGCGGCGGCGGCGGCGGCTGCGGCGGCGGCGAAGAGCGCGGAGGGCGGCGCGCAGGGCGGCAGCTGCAGGCCGTAGGCGCAGCCGTAGGCTCCGTAGCCGCAGGCGGGCGGCGGAGGCGGCGGCGGGAAGAGCGCGGCGCCCGGGTCCCCCGCGCCCGCCGCCGGCCCCGCACCGCGCAGCAACAGCGCCTCGGCCGCCGCGTGGGGAGCGAGCAGCGGCTGGCGCTTGAAGCGCTTGCGGCGCCGCAGGAAGCTGCCGTTGTCGAACATGTCTGCAGACTCCGGGTCGAGTGTCCAGTAGTTGCCCTTGCCCGGGTTGCCTGGCTCGCGCGGGATCTTGACGAAGCAGTCGTTGAGCGACAGGTTGTGACGGATGCTGTTCTGCCAGGCGGGGAACTTCTCCCGGTAGTAAGGGAAGCGGCCGCTGATGAACTCGCAGATCTCGCTGAGCGTCAGGCGCTTCTTAGGGCTCTGCAGGATGGCCATGGTGATGAGCGCGATGTACGAGTAGGGCGGCTTCACCAGCGGGTTCTTGGCGCCCCCGCCCGTGCCCGTGCCCGTGCCCGCGCCACCTCCCGCGCCACCTCCCGCTCCGGCGCCGCTGCAGCCGCCGGATCCGGTCCCCGGGGCGGGCGCAGGACCCGGAGGCGCGGGGGACGCGGCGGGCCGCGAGGCCAGCAGCAGGTCATCGTCGTCGTCCTCCTCCTCCAGGTCCTCGAGTTCGTCCTCCCCGGCGTAAGAGCGCCGCCGCCGCTGGGCCGAGCCAGGCAACCGGGACCGGCCGCCGCCGCCGCCGCCCTCGTCGTCATCGTCCTCCTCCTCCTCGTCCTCGCCCTCCCCCACCACGTCGATGTCTGTCTCCTCGGCGAGGCCAGAGGCATCGGACATCTCCGTGCTCAGGGTCATAGCTGGGGCGGCGCGGTGGCGGGGCGGCACATAGGGGCACCGGGCTCCCGGCTCCCTGGCCTCCCCAGGCCGACCCCGGAGCGCCGGACGCGGAGCGGGGACGCCACGCTGCGACGCGCGGCTGCAGGAGGTGGCTGGGGCTGCTCGGCGCCGCTACTTGGAGAGCCGGGCTGCGCGCGGTATCTGTGCTCCCCGGCTCCGCGTGCACCGAGGGGAGAGAACGCTAGACTTGACCTTTTCCACTGCGGTCCCTCTAGCCGGGTTAGTCCAGGACGCGGTGGCTGGACCCTGGTGGGCCAGTCGGTGTCGGGCGCCCAGAAGGGCACGGGACGAGTGAGAATATAGAAACAGAGCTCGGCAAGACCAGGGCTGAGTCCAGAAGAGGGCGGACCTTGTCTGGGCTTATAGCAGAAGGGGGCCTGTCACATGGTGTGCAACGTCAGAGCGCGGCCCAGGGAAGGAAAAGAAAGGCGAGGGAATCGGCGTGCAAGGAGAGAAAGTTCACCCGCAGGAGGGGCAGCAGCAAGAGTTGGAGACTGGAGCCCACTATTTCTTGTCAAGGTATTGGATATCCTGAATCCCACCCTAGTGAGCCGCGAGCCGGACCCGAGGGCCACAGGAGTTCAAACCCCTAGCCAGATTCTCCCGAATTAGCCCTTCAGTCCTAAACTCAGAAGTGTTCTGGGGACGCTTCGATTGAATAACTCGATGGCCTGTAGGAGCCATCCCACTGGGGGACAACTGCTCTGTGTGTGAGGTGGTCCCTGGAATATTGAACAAGGGAGTCTGGTGGGGTGTCCCAGGTCCCCTGGATTGGGCCAGTCTCTGCCTGTGGAATCTGATGAGAAATCTCCCATTTTGAGCACGGTAATAATTGTTTATTGACCCTTTAACCCTTTCCCTTCGGTTCTTCTCCAAAGACGTTTGTTTTCCGCCATCTGTTAATAAAAATGCGTTTAGGCTGGCGTTTTGGTCATTTATCTGCAATTGAATGCCCTAGAGACTTGACAGCTAAACTAAGCCACTCTAATGAGAGCATCTCACAAATTCCATGGGAATAGAGCAAGTAGTGGTTGAATGAGGAAAAGAAATAGAAAATTGTAGTGAAAACCCAAACACACTCACACAGAAATTACATAGTGGCAACTCAAAAAAAATGTTAGGATGTTAGGAAAAGGAGCGCTATAATTTTTCACTAAAAGATATGTTCTAATGAGCATTTCACATACTCTCTAAACACTGAGACTCTTATAACTTACACACAGTGCTGTTACAGAAGGTAGTAGAAAGGACAGTAGTAGCAAAGATGAACTTTGAGACCAACTATTTTTGGAAAATATTAAATGCTTCTTATACTCTTTACAGAAAAAGAAACGATTTTAAAAATTTAAATATAGGATGCAACTCCACTCGATTCATTTTTTTTTCCCAAGTGGCAAGCTAGCAGGGATAATTCAAATAGTATTCTGTTTTAAGGATGCCTCTGTTTACCACCAGCTAAATGTATGACTGGCGGGATACCTGAATAATTGTGTAACCTGAATTCCATTCTGCTAGCCTAACTTTCTGGATGTTTGCATTTCCTGAGATGCTTCTATTTTAAATAGGGAACTTTGCCTTACAAGTTTAACTTTCTGGTTAAAATTGCCATTTGCCAAGAACTGAACAAAAATTCAATGACTTTTTCTCTAGGACCAATCTCAAATGCTCGTGTATGTCATTGTGTCAACCAAGTGTTTCTTATTCCCTGAAGCGACTTGTTCCAACTGGTATTCATCACAGGGTCACAAAAATAAGCTGCTGCCCCATCTAGGACTTCCTTTTAAATCAAGTTTCGGTCCCTCCAATGGGTAACCACCAGTTCCACTTGTAAATGGTCCGTAAAGTCTACCAGAGATCTTTGAAAGATCTATGAGAATACCTTGCGTTCTGAACGCGTTGTTTTTCATAGCTTCTCGTTTGATGTATGACTGGACCATCTAATTAGTGTAATGGGCTCCGATTAACCTGCGCCAACATTAATCAGGCAGCGAGTGCTTTGTTGATGCAGACAGGCGTCCTTACCAAGGAGTCCACTTTAACATCGAAAGTTTAAGTTTTATAAGTGCTCACCCGCTATCTAAATAAACACCATGGATTTCGCCAGTGCTGAGGGCTGCTGCATACTAACGCATTTGAAGATAGAATACAGGAAGAATTGTTCGCAGGCTATTAGTAACGTTAGAGGATAAATTACAGCTGTCTCTCTACTCAAGATTTGCAGTGTCTTCAACTTGTCCGTCCTAGAAGGGTCTGGGAAAAGAGAGCTTACCTTCCGTTTGCAATATCGTCCCCAAAGGGTTAAAGGGCTCTTTCCTGGAAGTGTTTGGGAAAACATGGTAAATTACTTAAAGTCACTAGGGGAAATGTGGGGATTTGCCGGATTTGACAGACCGCCTCAACACACTGGGATCGGAACATGTTAACAGAGATTTGGGTGAGCTTCATTAAAGCCCGCTTTGGACACGCCACCCGTTTTGTTTGCTTTAGCTAAGGTTCCTATTACCCGGAGCCCCTTGGCTGTTCAGTGCAGAAATTTCCCAGCCTGGAAATCTAGTTCGTGCCTTTCTCATTCTCTTTCCGCCTTCCTGGTCCCTAGAATTTCCCGACTCCATCACTTTTCTCCAGGGATGGAAAATCTCTATCCCATCCCATCCCATCCCATCCCCTCAAGCTAGTACGGGGGCCAGAAATCTTTCCCAGAGGTAGGCAAGACAGCCACTTGGAATCAAGAGCGACCCCCACCCCCATCCTCCACCCCTTGACCGGCAAACACGTACCGAGAAAGCAGTTGGTGGTTGTCCTTGCAATGTAGGAGCTCGGCAGAACTGCCCCCTGGCGGCAGTGTGGAGCCCTGCTGTCCCTCGGGTTGGCTTGGGCACCTGGTGCCTCCATGGTGACTAGAAACTCCCGGAGCAGAACGTGTCTGGTAAGGCCCCAGATCTAGTAGTCTCTCTTCTCTGAGAGACAGGGACTGCGCCCCGGTCGCATCGCACAACGGGCTTTGAGTTTATCAGTTTTGTTCTCACAGGCTGTTTGGGTCAGTGACTTGATCCCCAGAGCCGAGGTCACAGGATTTGGAAGCAGCTTTGGGAAGAAGGCTCTGTTTCAACTCTCTTTGCCTTTGTCACAGGCCCAGAGGATTTCTTTGAGGAGAAACTTGGGTATGTCAATTGAGAAGGCGCGAATTTAAATGTGCCGGCTAGTTTGACGTCAGTTTGTTGCAAGCTAGAGACATTTTGGAAGAGAGAACCTCTCAGAAATTGTCCCTACCAGATAGAGCCTGTGCCACATGTCTTCATTGATTGTGAGTGAGGGCGGGGGCGGGGCGGGGGGGGGAGGTCCAGCTCACTGTGAGTGGCGCCCTAACGAAGCTGGTGGTCCTGGGTACTACAAGCAACCAGACAAGCAAGCCCGGGGGCTTCTGCATTACTTTTTGCTGTGGTTTCCCCGCCCTTTGTGTCTGACTTAATTCATTCAGCATACTGTCTTTGAATTTCATCGCATGAGGTTTCATAGATAGGAGGTTCTGCCGCTGAGAGATATTCCACTGTGCACATATCCTGTCCACTCCTTCATCTGCTGACGGATGCTGGATTCAGCTCCTCCCTCTGTCCATGCTTCTTTCTAACCTCCGCTCTGCTCCCGGTAACACTCTGCATGCCGGGCAGACATCCAATGGACTTTGGGGCATATTCAATGCTCCACCTCCTTCTCATTCCTGAAATTCTCAGAGGAACCCTTCTGTGCCAACAGTGAGCAGCGCTGGCTTCTGTTTTATATACTAATGGAATGAATACTCGCCTCTGTGGGTTTGAAAATTCAACTTACTCACAGTTTCGAGACCCAGGAGACTTAACACTCTTCACGTCGTCTTCAGCGAAAGATAAGTTTAAGAGTCCTCCAGATTCTTTTCCAGCAAATCTGTGAGCATGGCCCTATCCCATTTTACACTGTTATGCCTGCCCGCTCTGTTCCTCAGGGGACCAGATGACCCTAACTTTGTCCCCTGGCTATCTGAGGCCTCCATCCTCCTCCGAGGTGTAATAGCACACTTAACACTAAACTAATTCCAACCCATGGCCACCTCCCTGTGATGGCTGAGTGGTCTCAGGCCGCCAGCTCTCAGACCAGCAGTGTGGGGGATGGGCCAGAGCCACCCCGAACTGCTTCTTCAGGGCTGCATAGGATCTGACAGTAAGTTCAAGGCATGGCCAAGTTCGGGGGGGAGGGGGGGGGGGAAACAGTCTCTCCCATGAGTGGGTGTGTTTTAACCTAGAAATTTCTGTGGATATAATGCACTGAGCTGGGTTCTTTGTTTGGTTTGGTTTGTTTTTATTTGTTTGTTTGGTTGGTTTGGTTTTTTGGATTTTTGGTTTTTTCTAGACAGGGTTTCTCTGTATAACCCTAGCTGTCCTGGAACTCACTCTGTAGACCAGGCTGGCCTCGAACTCAGAAATCCACCTGCCTCTGCCTCCCAGAGTGCTGGGATTACAGGCGTGCGACACCACCGCCCAGCTGAGCTGGGCTCTAATGGCAGACCCTTCAGTGGGCTGGAGAACTGCTGAGAGGCCACCAGGTCTCACCGGCTAGATCTTGCTTGCATAAGAGCTCCTTAAAACAAGCATTCCGCCGCAGCCTGAGCTGGACTCAGAAATCCTCAAGAATTCAGGATGTCAGCAAAGGTCTAAATCTGGGTTTTATAACAGTAAAATGTATTCACACCGATTCAGGAATTTTTCACTACCACAGTTAAGTTGGACTAGCTTTCCCTCCTCATCCACCACACCACACAGGGATGCTTGGTGGCTCACACTCATTTACATTTGGCGCCCCAGAGTCAGAAGTCCAAAAGCTAGTTCTTTCCTTATTTTTAAAAATAGTTTTTATTGCATTTTTATTTATTTTGTGTATGTATCTGGGGTAGGCTCGGATGGGGACACAATCTCATGGCATGCACGTAGAGGTCAGAGGACAACTTTCAGAAGTCAGTTCTTTCCTTGTGGCCCTGGGGGAAGAGCTTCAGTCGTGGGGTACGTGCCAGTGTCCACAGAGCCATCTCACTGACGATCACATGTAATTTGCATCATGAGTTCAACTGCAAAGCCTGTATCCATTCCACAGAAGATTCTTCATGCAGAGGGCTTCCTTTAAGAAAAGCCCTTCCAGAATACACAGCCTCAGTTTCATGGTCAGATGCTATCTCCTCGCATTACTTAATATGTCAATTTCCTGGACACAGATTGAGCACATTTAGTTCTAACATAAAGAGAATTGAGAAATTAGATTACAGGCTGACTCCATATAGTTGTCCTCTGACCTCAGGGCCCCTGTACATGTGAGCACACATACTTATAATAACAAAGAAGGTTTTTTTTAAAGATTTATTTACTTGTTTTATGTGTGTTGGTGTGCCTATGTGTATGCCTGTGTGAGGGTGTCAGATCCCCTAGGACTGGAGTTACAGACAACTGTGAGCTGCCATGTGGTTGCTGGGAATTGAACTCAGGACCTCTGGAAGAGCATCCAGTGCTCTTAACTACTAAGCCATCTCTCCAGTACCAATAAATACATTTTTTAAGACTGCAAGTTGAGTAACTCTATTTTAAAATCCTTAGGACCAGGAGTTTTTCAGATTTCTATTTTTTCACGTTTTGGGATGTTTGCAAAAGGTGAATAAAATATCTTGGGGCTAGGAACCAAGCTTAAATACAACACCCATCTGTGTTACACATACACCTCTGCAGCTGCAAGGTAGACTTACACAGTATTTTGAGTTTGCTTGTATTTTGACTGTGATACGCCACAAGAGGTCAGGTGTGGAATTTTCCATTTGTTGCGGCAAAAGTGTGGTCCACCCTGGCTCAAATGTTTGGGCATTTCAGACTTTGTGTTTCTGGATTTAGAATGCTTGGCCTGTGCTATGTCTACAAAGAGTGAGTTTATTTATTTTCCATGTATAGTTCAACCAGAGGCTGAAGAGAAATCTCTCTAGTTGGGAAAGATATGGCTCTTTAAAGTGATTTAGGGATTTCATTTGTCTATAAGACGTGATGAAAATGAAAGGGATGCTTACGAGGCCATGAGAAAGACTTTCATGAAATTAAATTATAGACAGATGATTGATAGATAAATAGATGATAGATGGATAGATTGATAGATGAATAGATAGATTGATAGTAGATACAGATGATAAATTGCTAGATCTTATAGAGATATGATACATAGACAGACAGACAGACAGACAGACAGACAGATAACAGCATGTATTAAATGTATTCACATGCCTCATCCCATCTTTCAGCCTCACGGAGACCGCAGCTCACTTGATATTATGTTGTTGGTTGCAAACATGAACCTTTAAGCACAAACACGAACAAACTCTCCTCAGAAAAGAATATCATAGACATTATCCACTAAAAATATGTGGGAACTCCCTGGCTGGCTCTCTTCCAGAGCAGAAAAGAGCTGGAAAAAAGATGCAGAATTTACAGAAAATTTATAGAAAAGTTAATACAAATAACAGATGAACTACCATTAGAGTCATGAAAAATAAGAAAAATGGAGAATCTAGTAAGTAGAACTTTACACAAGGAAGAGAGTGTGATGGGGGAATTCAGCTCCCTATTGCCTGTATGGGTAGACATGGGTACAAACATTCTAACCTTAAAAAAAAAAAAAAAAAAAAAAAAAAAAAAAAAAAAAACCAAATTGGCAATGAAGAACTTGAATCTTAGGATTTCCTTGAAAACATTTGTTCTGGAAGTCTCGCATAAACAACCAGAATGATTAGCATCTGGAGGCTTGAAGGTTAATTGTACTAATTTTTTAAGGAGCAAAATATTGGAAATAATGGGTAAATATCATAATAGATAAAGCCACAGATAGATTGAGTTTGAAGGTACTTCAAATGGTCAGAGACAGAATTCCAGCTCATGAAATCAATGTATTGGGTTTGGCCAATATTGAAAGAGAACAGAGCAGAATGGGATGGGGGAAATAGAAAGAGAAAGAACAGGATAGGATAGGATAGGATAGGATAGGATAGGATACATTCCTACGTGTCAGAATAATGCTAAGAACTGTGCTATTGTGCTATTCAATCCACGGAAAGGCCTGAACAGGAAGTATGAAGTAATTTGACTGCCACAGCCTTTGGGGCTGATGGGCTTGTCGATATGTGCTATTGTGACTGATCCAGAGGGGAACCAATACATGTAACATTTTCAAATTTTACTGTGCTAGTGTGAGAAATGGATCTGTGTTGATACCATGGTGCAGAGTTAAAGGGCTTCACACTTGCTAGAGGAAGGGCCTTTCTTCTCACACACTCAGAAGCATTGTGTATGTTGAGGCAAGTTCCAGATACTTGGGATGTATCAGAAGAGAAAAATGGGAGCTTTGTTAGGGCACCAGAAGAAATAAACATATGACATATAAATGAATAGATGAATGATCAATTCATACAATCTGTTAAAAGATAATAGCTGTGATGGAGATAGACAAGGAAGTAAAGGTGTAAGGGTAGGGGAAGGGCAGCCAGGTTCCAGCTTTAAAAAGCAGAAATTATATATATATATCAGGAAAGACGAAGTCTAGGCAGAAATAACAACTAGTGCTTAAGGCAGGAGTACGCTTGTTATATCCAAAAATGGCAGCAAGCCATAGTACAGTGGACAAGAGTAGAGGCGGAGGAAGGGATTTTACAGGACTGTAGGAGCTGAGGACTGAGAGACAGGGACGGATTGGAGGTCGTGTAGGTTTTCTCAGCGCTTTAACTTTCACTCCTAATGAAACGGACTGATCTCGCTGAGCTTAAGTCCCTAAGTTATGTGAAGGACCCTCCTGGGTGCTTTACTGAACCTATTCATACTGAAAGGTGGGAGATGAGGAAGGCCTGAATGATAGTCGTGATGGTGACACCTGGGTTGGTCCTGGATGAAAGGAGATGAAAAATGGTTGAATTTTAGACAGAATCTGAAGATAGCTTGTGAGATTTTGGGCTAGAGAGATGGCTCAGCGGTTAAGAGCACTGACTGCTCTTCTGAAGGTCCTGAGTTCAAATCCCAACAACTACATGGTGTCTCACAACCATCTGTAATGAGATCTGATGCTCTCTTCTGGGGTGTCTGAAGACAGCTACAGTGTACTTACATATAATAATAAATAAAGTGTTTAAAAGGGTTTGCGAGGTTTCGTTGTGGGGAATATTAATAAACAAACCCGCCATTTCTCTGAGGGGTTGGATCACACTCATGCTCCTGCCTCCGCCACCAAGTCTGCTCACTTGTCCCATGAGCCACTAGTTCCCTCTCTGTCACAATCTCCTGTAACTGATAACACTCCAGTAACCAAATAGAACTGCCAACCTCGCGGTTACATAGCACAATACCCAGTAACCCGGTAGAATCAAGACACTTAAAGCTTAATTAACCAATCAGATTTATGTAACAATAATATCACAATTTACAAGATGCCAATACAATAATTTCAGAGCCAGTTGGTAATGATAAAAGCTTTATCCCAATATTTCTAACCTTGTGAAATCATAACTACTTGTGGCTGTTAAAACCACGCAGGATTGAGATCTTCTTCCTGTTCGTTTCTGCCTCCATCTTGGCTTCCCCTCCTCTGAGAGGCTCTCCATCTCTGTAACTCTTAGCTCTGCCTCCCTTTTCCCTGTTCCATCACAGGCCTCCTGCTGCCCTAATGTGATTGGACAATGAAGATCCTGCAACAAGACTTCCTGGTGTGTTAGATACAGGCAAGAGTCAAAGATAACTGTGTCGTACTTTTTGGTTGTTGTTGTTTTGGGTTTTTTCTTTCTTTATTCTTTTTTTTTTAAATGTGTACAAGTAGTTTGGAGTTTTTAAAAAAAAGATTTATTTATTTATTTTATATATGAATGTTCTATCTTCATGCATACCAGAAGAGAGAATCAAGTCCCATTAAGGATAGTTGTGAACTACCAAGAGGTTGCTGGGAATTGAACTCAGGACCTCTGGAACAGCAGCCAGTGCTCTTAACCACTGAGCCATCTCTCCAGCCCTTGCTTTTACTTCTGTTGGCACATAAGTTTTGATGTGTTCCCAAACTGTGTTCAATTTTTATTTGTTCTATGTCCTGCGTCTTTATAAGAGCATCCACTTCTTGTCAGTCTACTATCTGCATTATGACTCAATTACTGGCATCTTCTAACCTCCCATGGCTAGTGTGCCCTTCTATTTCTCTTAGCTCAGCACCCTAAATCTGCCCCCAACTTTATTTTCTCAGTTATCTTCTTCTTCAGCAACACCAAACTGCCCTCTGCTTAGTTGCATTTCTACTCGCGCACCTGGGGAAATGGCCCTACGGCCACTCGGCCTGAGATCTCACCTGGCTGGCACCTTTTCTCCCTCTGAAGCATGGTAGAAATCCTCCTCTCTCCCCTGCCTCTGCTAGCTTGCCTACAGAGACCCAGAATTCCCGCCTATTCCTTCTATCTCATTGTTAATAATGACTTTAGGTACTAGTAATTTGCAACATGCAAATTAGACCTTTTAGGCAGGTTTGGAGGGCGAGCTACCCACAGTGGGAGCAGGAATCATCTGCAGGTGTCCTGGTTCACTTCTCTAGTAGTTGATGCTGACTGGCGGCTGGAACCACTGATAGTGCAACAACGTGTGACCTCATCACGTCACTTTCACCTCAGCAAAGCCTTCCTGAACCATAGAAGAGTTAGGGCTGTCGTGAAGACCAGCACAGACTAGGAAGCTAAACAACAGAACTGGGATAGCTCAGTGACCAGGCACTGGCAGTGCTGGCTCCTCTGGGCGTGAGGGAAGCTTCTGTTCAGGCCTCTGTTCTTGGTTCATAAGTGATTTTCTCTTTTTCTCTTGGAACTTCATCTTTCCTCTGTCTGTCTGGGCCTGTGCTCAAACCTCCACTTCTTATCAGGACATCCTAATCCAGTGATTAACCTTAACCACATTACCTCCTTAAAGACCTTTAGCATCTTATTCTCTAGCCAGGCACGGTGACTCACTCCTTGAATCCCAGCACTTGGGAGGCAGAAGTGGGCAGATTTCTGAGTTTGAAGCCAACCTGGTCTACAGAGTGAGGTCCAAGACAGCCAGGGCTACACAGAGAAACACTGTCTCAAAAGGCAAACAAACGACAAAGATCCTATTCTCCTAAGAAGATCACACACTGAAGTGCTGTGGGTTATAATTTTCACATAAAAATTGCTGAAAAACATGACTTAACCTATAAATTAGACCTAACTCTCAAGAGGAGAAGTATCAAAATCACTATATAAAAACCTCACGTGGAAGACATTTTACTGACATTTTTGGAAAACAGTTTTCAACATCATGACATAAAAAATTGAGAGTGATGACACTCTATGACAGCATATATTGTTCATTTCATATATATCAGCTCTCAACATAAAACCCAGCCTTTATAGGTTTCCTATTTTTGGTGTGGGCCCAGAGCTTAAATACCAACTACATGATTCCAAGCTAGGCAAATGGAAAATCTATGGCCGACTCCTTCCCAAGGCAATGAAAGGCCATGCTTCTAATGCCAGCGCTTTCCAGCAGAACTTCCTGAGAATTATTATTTCTGGCCCAAGGATTCTGTCTGCTTGACACCCCTTCACTGGTTTGCTTATTTGTAGTAGACATTCACCATTAGTGACTGCCACCCAGCCTTGACCAATCCTGTCTTCACTCAGATCTCTGCCTGTTACTTTTACGGACAGAGTACATTTAAATGTATATTATCACCAAATTGTAGAAGCAACCAATGCAAATAAGTACTTGCTATAGCACTAAGTAGAGTGAGGCTTCATGTGTCCTTGTCTTGTCACTACTTGAGATGAAAGTTATAGCACAGAATGAACTTTACATATGGGTGGGGCCCCGAGCTAACCCAGGAAGGCATTAATACCTCTCACTGTCCAATGTACCATCTCCAACACTAACAACAACAGCAATAATAATAACAACTATTATTAAATTTATTATTTAATTATTAATTAAATTTAATTAATTAAATTTATCCAATTAATTACATTTATAATTAAGTACTCATTATATATTATTATTATTATCATCATCATTATTATTAAGCAGTCAGTCTGGACAGGCTCATGACTCATGGCTACAATCTTAATATTTGGGGGGCTGAAGCAGTCAGATTGCTAGAAGCTGGAGGCCAGTCTGAACTATAGAGTGAGATTTGGTTTCCAAAGCAACAAACAGGATTTCCTTGTAAATGGGAAAATGAGCTTAATGTGCACTTGCAACAAACCTGAATGCATCCTTGTCCAAGAAAAATGTCCTCGTGCCAGGTCATCTCTGGTCTCTGCTGCTGTCACATGCTCTGGCTCTGTTCCCTCCCGCATCTCATGCTCTCCTCACACCCCAGACAGTAAGGACAGCCTTCGTTCTCTGTGGCACCCTTCCTGCCGTCGCCACCTTCTCCTCAGCTGTTCTGTTGACCCAGGGTGCAGCTGCAGGCCCTAGCAGACTCTGCCAGTTTGCTGCCAACAAAAAAAGCTTCACAGGTTATATGAAATTTCAGCCACACTAAGAAATTTGGCACCTCATCTAGGAGGTTTGGTGTTGCCCAATGTTGGACTGGCTGGCGTCTTGGAGGCAAACAGGACTCAAGTGTGAGGTATGGAAATTATTCTTATCCACAGGCAGGCCGGAGTCTCCTGAGATCTTTATAACCCAGATACTGCCTGGAACTCGACCTGTAGACCAGGCTGACCTCCAACAGAGAGATCCTCTGCCTCCCAAGTGCTGGAGTGTGCCACCACGCCTAGAAGAGAACTGCTTTCCTAAAAGGTTCCTCAGTGATACGAAAGCCAGTCCAGAGGCATTTTGAGAAGCAGCGTGTCAGAGTGCTCTTGGGATGGATAATTAGGAGGGGAACCTAGCCACTGCCCTGGCTTGAACAGTTGTTCTCAAACGAGGCTGCATATCAGTCCTATCACAGTCTCCTTGGAGACTTAACACTGGATGCCCAAGCACTGTATCCCATTATGATTAAACGGAATTCTCTGAGGCAAGGTCAGAGCATCTGTGGTGCTTGGTGCTTTGAATAAAAATGGCCCCCAGAGACTTATATTTGAGAGTTTAGGGAGTGGCATTAAGAGGTGTGGCTATGTGTACTGGCTGGTTTTGTGGGTCAACTTGGCACAGGCTGGAGTTATCACAGAGAAAGGAACTTCAGGTGAGGAAATGCCTCCATGAGATCCAGCTGTGGGGCATTTTCTCAATTAGTGATCAAGGTGGGGAGGGTCCCTTGTGGGTGGTGCCATCTCTGGGCTGGTAGTCCTGGGTTCTATAAGAGAGCAGGCTGAGCAAGTCAGAGGAAGCAAACCACTAAGAAACATCCCTCCATGGCCTCTGCATCAGCTCCTGCTTCCTGACCTGCTTGAGTTCTAGTCCTGACTTCTTTTGGTGATGAATACCTGTGTGGAAGTGTAAGCTGAATAAACCCTTTCCTCCCCAACTTGCTTCTTGGTCATGATGTTTTGTGCAGGAATAGAAACCCTGACTAAGACACCATGTTAGAGTAGGTGTGGCCTTATTGGAGGAAGTGTGTCACTGGGGTGGACATTGGGGCTTCAAATACCCAAGCCAAGTCCAGTGGCTCTCTCTCATGCTCTCACGTGCTCCCTTTCCTCCTCCCCCTCCTTCTTCCTCTCTCTCTCTCTCTCTCTCTCTCTCTCTCTCTCTCTCTCTCTCTCCCCCTCTCTCTCCACCCCCCCCTCTCTGTCTTTCTCCCCGCATATTGCCTCAGGATCCAGATGTAGAACTCTCAGCTACCTCTTCAGCACCCTGTCTTCCTGTGGCCACCATGCTTCCTGCCATGATGATAATGGGCTAACCCTCTGAAATGTAAGCAAGTCCCAATTAAATGCTTTCTTTAATAAGAGTTACGTTGGTTGCAGTGTCTCTTCACGGTAGTAGAAACCCTGAGACAGCATCTCAGGAGAAAATTGACAGGATAAAGTTGATCTCTGACCTCCACATTAGTACCATGACATGCATGTGTACAGTGCCACGTGACCACACACACTCCATACCCACACACATCACCACCACCACCACCACCACCAACACCACCACCATCATCATCATAAAAGAATATTTGAGTTTGAAGCCTGGGTTTCCTTCCTTCCTTCCTTCCTTCCTTCCTTCCTTCCTTCCTTCCTTCCTTCCTTCCTTCCTTCCTTCCTTCCTTCCTTCCTTCCTTCCTTCCTGTTTGATTTTTCTAATGTCTAGCCAGCATATAGTACTGCTTGTCTGCACCCTGTCATCATTAGTTCTGTCTTCAGGACAAGAGAGATTGGGCTAATAACTTTGATGTTTTGAAAGTTAGGGAAGATTGGTCTGCATAGTCTGGCTGGAGAACTAATCAGTCTTCAGGGTGAATCCCCCAACAATCTGGAAATTACAGAGGATAGCAGTTCTCAGTAGCAGCAGTCCTGACCTGCAGCTGCACCCAGGAGTTTGTCTGAAAGTCTGCTCCAACACAATGGACTGGCTGGGTGCTGCCCCAAATTTATATGTTGAAATCCTAGTTGGAGAGCTGGTGAGATAGATGGTTTAGTGGTTAAGGACACATACTGCCTTTGCCAAGGACCCAAGTTCAATTCCCAGCACCCAAATCAGGCAGCTCCCAACTGCCTCGAACTCCAGCTCCAGGGGACCGGATAGCCCTCTGAACTCCTCATTTGAAGACTATACACATACACATAAATAAATAAATAATAATAAAGGTAACTTTTAAAAAGAAAGACATCTTAGTGTAAACATAATGAGCTTAGAAAGGGGAACCTTCGGAGGCATGATTAGATAGATGTTAAGGAAGAAGCCTTCATGAACGGGAGTAGCACCCTTTAAAAAACGGACTCCTTCAGGGAGCTCTCTAGAGAAGAAGGGCGTTATTGCAATCTGAAGCCCTTACTGGAACCCGGCTATACTGGTGACTTCAGGGCACCAAGAACAAAACCTGCCCATAATATTTTGTTACAGGAACTCACCATGGGCAAGGAAGAGCGCCTCTGATCTGTGTATTTAACAAACTCTGCAGTACCTCTAATAACCCTGCCAGGGGGGTGTCCGTGGGGTAGCTGTGGGGGTGTCCGAGGAGTAGCTGTGGGGGTGTCCGTGGGGTAGCTGTGGGGGTGTCTGTGGGGTAGCTGTGGGGGTGTCCGAGGGGTAGCTGTGGGGGTGTCTGTGGGGTAGCTGTGGGGGTGTCCGAGGGGTAGCTGTGGGGGTGTCCGAGGGGTAGCTGTGGGGGTGTCTGTGGGGTAGCTGTGGGGGTGTCCGAGGGGTAGCTGTGGGGGTGTCCGTGGGGTAGCTGTGGGGGTGTCTGTGGGGTAGCTGTGGGGGTATCCGAGGGGTAGCTGTGGGGGTGTCTGTGGGGTAGCTGTGGGGGTGTCCGTGTGGTAGCTGTGGGGGTGTCCGTGGGGTAGCTGTGGGGGTGTCCATGGGGTAGCTGTGGGGGTGTCCGTGGGGTAGCTGTGGGGGTGTCCATGGGGTAGCTGTGGGGGTGTCCATGGGGTAGCTGTGGGGGTGTCCGTGGGGTAGCTGTGGGGGGTGTCCGTGGGGTAGCTGTGGGGGTGTCCATGGGGTAGCTGTGGGGGGTGTCCGTGGGGTAGCTGTGGGGGTGTCCATGGGGTAGCTGTGGGGGGGTGTCCGTGGGGTAGCTGTGGGGGTGTCCGTGTGGTAGCTGTGGGGGGGTGTCCGTGGGGTAGCTGTGGGGATGTCCGTGTGGTAGTTGTGGGGGTGTCCGTGGGGTAGCTGTGGGGGTGTCCATGGGGTAGCTGTGGGGGTGTCCGTGGGGTAGCTGTGGGGGTGTCCATGGGGTAGCTGTGGGGGTGTCCATGGGGTAGCTGTGGGGTGTCCATGGGGTAGCTGTGGGGGTGTCCGTGGGGTAGCTGTGGGGGTGTCCAAGGGGTAGCTGTGGTCTTCACATTCCACCTCTGAGGCTGACTTAGCACTTTATTTTAAAATCTTTCGGCTTTGCCTCTTTTTTTTTTTTTAATTGAAAAAGGAGGTGGAAACATTTTATGATAGAATTGAAGATTTACATGGAAAATATTTCTGATAAAACTGTAGAAAAATATAGAAAAACGTGTTAAAATGGAAGATTATCATGGAAAATTTTATATAAATGTAATAATGGTAGGCATAAAAGTATTCCTAAATTGATTGAAAGTGGAATTATAAACATGTTCTGATAAAGTTGAAGATTTACATGAAAAATATTTCTGATAAAATTAAAGAAATATATATAAAAACAAGTTAAAATTGAAGATTATCATGGAAAATTATGCAGATAAAATGGTAGGGATAAAAATAATTCTAAGTTGATTGAAAGTGGAATTATAAACATTTTCAGTTAAAATTGAAGATTTACATGAAAAATATTTCTGATAAAATTCAAGAAATATATAGAAAAACACATTAAAATAGACTATTTCATGGAAATTATACAGATAAAATGGTAGACATAAAAAACCTTTCTAAATTAATTTAAGGTGTAATCAAAAGCATTTTGTGATAAAATCAGAGATTTACATGGAAAACATTTCTGATAAAATAGAAGAACTATATAGAAAAACATGTTAAAATAGAAGATTATCATGAAAAATAATGCAGATAAAATGGTAAACATAAAAAAGTTACTAAATGAATTGAAAGAGGAATTATAGACCAAACCTAAGGATTATAGGTATAGAAGAGAGTGAAGATTTCCAACTTAAAGGATCAGTAAATGTCTTCAACAAAATTATAGAAGAAAACTTCCCTAACCTAAAGAAAGAGATGCCCATAAACATAAAAGAAGCCTTCAGAACTCCAAACAGACTGGACCAGACCAGAAAGTCCTCCCAGCACAAAATAATCAAAACACCAAATGCACTAAACAAAGAAAGAATACTAAAAGCAGTCAGGGAAAAGGGGCAAGTAACTTATAAAGGCAGACTTATCAGAATTACACCAGACTTCTCACCAGAGCCCATGAAAGCTAGAAAATCCTGGGCAGTCCTCATACAGACCCTAAGAGAACACAAATGCCGGCCCAGACTACTATAGCCAGCAAAGCTCTCAATCACCATAGATGGAGAAACCAAGATATTCCATGATAAAACCAAATTTACACAATATCTTCCCACAAATCCAGCCCTACAAAGGATAATTGATGGAAAATGCCCACACAAGGAGGGAAACTACACCCTAGAAAAAGCAAGAAAGTAATCTTCTTCCAACAAACCCAAAGGAAGATAACCATACAAACATAAAAATAACATCAAAAATAATAGGAAGCAACCATCACTATATTTAATATCTCTTAACATCAATGGACTCAATTCCCCAATAAACAGACAATAAAAAGACTAACAGAAATGCTTTTCATGTAAATCTTCGATTCTCCTAAAGGGAAACACAGCTGCTGCAGCAGTGTCAGGAGCTGTGTGACTATCACAATATGTCAGCGTCGGATGGGGCAGTGAAGTCTCCACCAACCCCCTTCTACATGTGTACCTTGGACTCCAATTTTTTTCTTTATGCTTACCTTATTCTGTTCTTAACATGGTGGTCACGGGTCACCTTCCACTTGTGACAATGCGCACATTTAGTAGCCCTTTAGACAGAGCCCTTAAACAGAGCAGCATGACTGGTGTGTCTGAGGACCATCGCTGGCTCCTGTTTCCCCTTCTTTTGTTTTCCCGTCTCCTCCCCAGATGAGGGTCACATACTCTTCGGTTTTTATGCAGCCATAACATATTACCCTCCACAGCTGGGAAGCTGGACAGGGGCCATTCTGGATTAGACACCAGTGTTCGCCAGAAGCCTGGAGACACACAAAAACAGAAAACAGCTTATTTAAAAAAATATTATTGTGATGATTACTATTGCCAGCGACCCTTCATCAGAGATTATCAAGGCTTCAGATTATGAGGCCCAGGACTTGCTGAGAAGGAGCTCAGAGTGATTCAGATGGACAAACTCGCATAAGTAACTACACTGTCAGTCCTTCCTAGAAGGAAGGAAACCTGCTTTTATTGAGCCTGTACCAAGTCTCGGGGCCTTATTACATAGTTTTCCTTCATCCTCACAATAATTCTGGTGGTGGTTATGCCTAGTTACAGAAGTAGGAGCACATAGCCAACAGAGAAGTGGTAAACAACTTGCCCAAAACCCCACAGCCCATGATCGGTTAGGAATGGATTCCGTCCCAACCGATCTACCTCTCTCTGCCTCAGAGGCTATGATCTCTCTGAAACAGGACAAATGCCTGTTTCCCCACATCCTGACCAATCTTGGATGCTATATCCCACTAAGCATTTCTGTTGTGATAGCAAAAACTAAGAATCAAGTTGATTAATCCATCCTTCCTGATGTTGAGTTTGAATACATGTATATTTAAATTCTTTGTTCACAATTCTTTTGTTTTGTTTTGTTTTTTGTTTTTTCGAGACAGGGTTTCTCTGTGTAGCCCTGGCTGTCCTGGAGCTCACTCTGTAGACCAGGCTGGCCTCGAACTCAGAAATCTGCCTGCCTCTGCCTCCCAAGTGCTGGAATTACAGGCGTGTGCTACCATCACCAGGCTCACAATTCTTTATCTACCTTCTTTTAGGGGGTAGATTTCTCTACTAGACTGTGTTGTCATATAAACACCAATGCTTTGCCCCAGTTTCTCGTCGTCTGATGTTTTTTCTTTTTTTCTTTTCTTTTTTTTTTTTTGAGACAGGGTTTCTCTGTGTAGCCCTAGCTGTCCTGGAACTCACTCTGTAGATCAAGCTGGCCTTGAACTCAGAAATCTGCCTGCCTCTGCCTCTGCCTCCCAAGTGCTGGAATTAAAGGCGTGCACCACCACTGCTCAGCTTCCTTGTTTTTCTAACATGGGAGTTTTTCTAACAAGTCCGTGGTCTTGTCCTTCAGGTCACTGTAAGAAAGACCCCCCCCACCCCTGTGCTGACCTTTACAAATAGCCAGTTTTCCTTTCCATTGGATAGCAGTTGTTCTAAGACACACACATATTTATGTCTGTGGGTTTGCATGTGATATGTTCATTTTGTGCACACGTGTGCAGGTGCACATGTCCCTGCAGGAGTATGTACATGCCAGAGATTGACACCGAGATGTCTTTCTTCAATCATTTCCTTGAGTCAGGATGTCACACTGAACCTGATGCTCCCCATTTTGACTAGACCGACTAGCTAGCAAGTGCCAGGTAATTTCCTGTCTCCTCCGCATGGCCCTGGGGTTACAGGTATGAACCTCCGTGCCTGGCCAAGGCCATTCCTTAAACAAGAGCTACGTCCTCTAAATGTAAAGTGCCACCTTTACATATCCAGTCTTCTCTTTCACTTTAGTTTCTTTCTCACCGGCGTAGCCTTTCCACGTAACCTGTCCATCACTGATTTAATTTCTTTAACTTGCTTTGACACTTGTTAGATTCAGTTTGATCTTAAGATGTTTCCGATATTTTGCCAGACAGCAGTAGCACATGTCTTTAATCCTAGCACTCAGGGAGCAGAGACAGGAAGATTTCTGAGCTTGGGGCCAACTTGTTCTACAGAGCAAGTTCCAGGACAACTGTAGCTACCCAAAGAAACACTATCTCCAAAACAAAACAAACAAAATAACAAAAAAAAAGATTTTTCAAATATTTTGACTATCATTGTGTAGTTTAAAAAAAAAAAAAAAAAACAGCCAGGCGGTGGTAGCTCACACCTGTAATCCCAGCACTCTGGGAGGCAGAGGCAGGCGGATCTCTGAGTTCAAGACCAGCCTGGTCTACAGAGTGAGTTCCAGGACAGCCAGGGCTACACAGAGAAACTCTGTCTCGAAAAGAAAACCAAATCCAAAAAACCAAAACCAACCAACCAAACAAACAAACAAAAACAAACCATGCTAAATCTAGCTAGGCTTGGAATCAGAGGTCTCACCCACTCCTGTGGCCAAACCCAAGCAGCCTTACCCTGGTTCCCCAAGCCACTCCAGTCAAAAACCAGCTCCCAGTCTAGCTCTCTTGGTCTCTGCTTACTAAGCAGACTGAACCAGTGTTTCCTGAAATGCCTGGAGCCTGCTCACACTTCCCAGGTCATCCAACCCTGTGGCTGGCCTGCAGAAAGCCAGCTACCACTCGCTCAGATCCCGTTAGCCCCATGGAATGATAACACTGGAGGTTTATAATATACCAGCCAGATCTATAACGACAAATCTCCAACCCCAAAATGGCCGCTCAAAGAACACAAAACTCAATTGATAGAAATATAGAAATAAACGCGGCACACCTAGACTGGGCAAATGTGCCCTACGTGACTCTACCACCCAGCTGTGAAATGCCCAGCCACTTGTGGCTCCTTCAGGCCACGTGGCTATGGCTCAGTGTCTTCTCCCTCCATCTCTTCCATCCTCCGTCTGCTACATCTTCCTCTTCCTTTCTCTAAAACTTTCAGCTCCACCTTTTCCTTCCACTGCCCAATCCTTCCACAGGCTCTAGCCTTATCCTCCTGTCCTCACCTGAGTAGGTCACCTACTTCTCTTTGGGATGTCCCTCTTGAGGAATCAGAAAACACAAACAGCAATCCACAATACTGTTGAATATTTGTTCTTCCAAAATAACTTAAAAATAATTTTATCAAAGCTTTATTTTTCAGTTTAGTGTTCTAGACCACCTAGGCTTGTGTCTCTAGGAACTATCCTTGTTTGTGTTTGTTTGTTTGTTTGTTTGTCTGTTTCTCTGTGTAGCCCTGGCTGTCCTGGACTCACTCTATAGAACAAGAGTCAGAGATCTGCCAGTCTCTGCCTCCCAAGTGCTGGGATAAAAGGTGTGCACCACCACCCCTGTAACTGTGGGACACCCCTGTAGCCGCTCTTTCCAGCACTCAGTAACTATACGTGGTACCAGATGCTTACCTGGAACTATGGTAGGAATTGGAAATAAAAGTTTGACCCAAGCCCTGCCCATTGAAGAAATAAATTCTAACCTGTGTCCAGAGGCCCGAGAAACAGATGAGTTATGGTATAAGCATCAATCTTTGTTAATTTTCCATTGCTCTTAACATCCTGCAACAGGCTAGTACATTATAGAGAAAAGGCTGCTTCATTTCTGAATGAAGGTCAAGGGGCACTGCTGATGGCCTTTCTTGCTGGCAGAGTAGTGGTGTAAGGCAATATAAGGAAGGAGGCATGGAGGGTATTCTGTGAGTATGTGCATCCTCTACTGTCTCTCTTCTTTTTTTCTTCCAAAGTGGACCTGAGGTTTACTGGCACCTCCCCCAGGCCACCATTCCTACCCCCTCCCAATAATTACAAAAGTAAAAATAAAATGTCTTTCCCCTTTCCCCAGTCATTCCAGCAAAGTGTCATAATTTTTGAAGAAAAGACACAGTCCAAGGCAGTGGGAGGCCTCAGCCCATCTTCGTCCAGATGGTGAGTGAGGCGGTGAGGACTCCAGCCACAAAGATGGCCACTGTTTGCCGTGTGGGTGTCCCCAAGTAGGAGAGGAGGCCATCCCAGCCACCCTGGTCTTGGATCCAGACAAGCAGCCGCTCACGGAGGAAGTCCAGTGTCCAGCCCATGGTGGCTCTGATCAGCTCGGGCACTTTAGTACACAGGGCCCTGAGCACCGGTTTGTTAGAGTAGGGCAAAGTAGACTAGGGCAACTACCTGGCCCCAGCTGAGGTTGCCATCTGCAAACGTGTCAGCTGCCACACGGAAGAAGACTTCTGGGGGTGGGTGGGGTCCGTATCCGCATCTGTGATCATCCTCCGCAGTGCCATATCGCCATCCAGTTCATCTCCAATTCGCCTGAGACTCCAATTCGCTCAGCTTCTAGGTGGATGCACCCCGGGGTGACTGCTCCAAGATCAGCTCGGGCGTCTCCCCAGCCATCCTCCCTGCTCGATCCTGGATGAAACCCTGTAGCAAAAAGGCCCCCTGTCTTCATGATCTGTTCAGAGCTGGTGGGCCCGCCGCCTCCGAGCTGCTCCCCCGACCCATCCATCACGCGTGTCTCTGTTCTTACGAAGCTGTTCATATTCAAGAGGCCCCACGTGTCAACTCCTCTCAAAGGGGCCTCCTCTACTACCATGGTTAGACTAAGTTTCTTCTCGCTCAGTATGTCACAGTGGGGATTAAATCTCCAACAGGAGATTGGGAGGAACCAACCATGTTCAAACCGTAGCACAGTCCACCAACAAGGAAAGGCAGTGCCAGCTCAGTCAGCCAGAGAGCGAGAAGGAGGGAGACGGAGAGATAGAGATCAAGAGAACCCCCTTCCCGACTCTTCTTCCCTTGCTTAACTTCTGCTAGATATGTCTAACCTTTTGATTTTGCAACAGGATTCTTGTTGTCTACAAAGTTCACAATGCAGAACCTTCCAGCTAAGTTCGAACATTAAAAGTCACACAGCCAATATCATAATACTTTCAATAAATGTACCCTTCTGTGTTGGGCCACATTGGGAGCCATCTTTGGCTGCATGTGTCCCACAAACCTTGGGTTAGATATACCTCTGTGAGTCTAGACCTAGATCCATCTGGACCTAGGTTCAGATGCAGAAGATGGAAATCCAGCGGTGGTCAACCAAAGAAACAGCAAGGAAGCAGGGAAGCAGGACCTGCAGCAGGAGGAAGGTAGGGTTCCACAGTAGACCCTGCAGGGGAGCTGGGAGGGTGGGCTTTGGCACCCTCATGCCTATGTGTGGGCTGGTGTCTGTCTGTGTGTCTGTATGTCTGTCTAAAACACACACACACACACACACACACACACACACACACACGAACCCTGAGCAGAGCAGCTAGGCCTGGAAGGCCAGTCGCAGAGCTTGCGTCTAGAGTGTAATGTGTAAACCATCTGTCTCGCCATGCTAGTAGGAGCACTAATAAAAGTTACATGTTGAAACTTTTGCAGGCACTTATACATAAAAATTCCATATGCCAATTGACTGAACTACACAAGCACATCTGTCAAAAACAGGTCTCTTAGGCACAGTTAAGGACATTCCAAAGTAGCTTTATAACTGCTCCGGCCTCCAAGAAGCAGGAATTAACTCTCGTGAGCTGGGTCTCTTACTGAATGAAGGATTGGGCCAAATGTCTAAATAACTCAAGTCCACATTCCCCTTTGACCCTCATTAGAGAAGACATCGGCAGTGCTGTGGAACTCTGTCTTTTGAGTACTATGTGACCACTGCTGTCTCAAAAGCAGGGCAGCTGTGATTCCTCACAAGGTTGGGCTGGCTAACACTCCCTCACGGAAAGGGAGGCTCGCAAGGCCCCTTAGCTCCCCTTCCCCTCTGAGGAGCAATAAATGGTTAACATTACTGGAGGAGTGAGTAGCTCTCCTTTGGAGGAGTAGCTGCCTATAAATTATCTATGCTCCTGAAAGTCATCATTTAAACTCATTGGTTCACCAAGGCAGTGTTGGGGGAATCATCTCTTTAATGTGTGCAGGATTGGTGCCCTATATGGGGTGAATAGATGTCTCACTCCCAAACCCATAAAACATTGAAGCAAAGCCCAAAATTGTACTCTTGGTCCAGTCCACGAACTTGTTAATATGGTCAAAATGACCCACGGTTCAGGTCCGACAAACTTGAAGCAGATCACGTTCTGAATGTCTCATCACTGTCTTGCTCCAGCAGTGTTGGCAGTGTGACACACACAGGCACACACTGGGTTATCAAGCCACAGATGTCAAGTGTTATTTTACCTTGAAACTCCAGGGAACGTATTTCTGGGGGGGGGGCGCCTCCATCCTCTGTCTGCCTGAGATGGAGAGGCATGGAGACTGTTGTCCTGTCCTTCATGCCAAGCTAGGCACACACTAACCCCCATGTGTGGCATGCCTGAGCCAGCAACGGTCTGGCTTCTTTTTCCTCAGACTCTTTGTCCGTTTCTTCTCTGACATGCATGAAGATTTCTTTAGAAAAGAAAGAGTGAATAAACAAGCACATTTGGAGGAGATCTGGAATCTTCAAATGTCTCGGTGTGTTGGCATAGCAGCGAGATGCTAGCGAGATGAAGCAGGGAATCTGTGGGTACGGATGCCATGTGGATCTCAGAAACAAGAGGCGCACTGGGAGAGGAGCCCAGTCTCGGAGCTGGACACATGAAGAAAGGCTTGGGCAGGTCAGTTCAGTGCCTGCTTGGTGAGTTCAGAGCTAGCACTCTTCCCAGCTGTCTCTGACTGTGCCACTAGCTGTCACCCAGACAGGAGAGAGATTCTTTCTTTACCCACTGTCAGACTATTATCTTCATAAGCAGGTGCCTCAATTTCACACTAAATTAAAGGGATACTGCTTGCCACTCGTTGCAATTTTGTGGGTTCTTTCTTTTCCCACCTTCTAACCCTCCAGTTTCACCCCTAACACTAAATAGGAGAGAAACAAGGGTAGAGGAGAGAGAGAGGAATTAGAAATCTATTTTCTAATTTCTTTCCTTTGTTTCTTCCTTGGCCATTGCTACTAACAAGCTGCAAACAACTTGCTTAAATGACCAATAACTCCTCCTCTAACACCACTTGGGAACCTCATGCTTATATGTCCTTTGGAAAGTTCCCAGATATCAAAACATCACACAGTCATATTATCTGCAGCTGGCAAAACCACGCTTCTGCAAGAGCAAGAGGCAAATCTTATAATGCGCTTCAGTCAGACCATAGCAGCCCCATAACCATTTACCTGGAATTAAAATGAAAGCACATTCCTATACTATTTCTGTGTATTTTGGTTTGTTTGTTTGTTTTTCTGAAATCAAAATTCCAGAACTCTCACTACAGGATACAAAAATGGCAGAGCTTTGTGGAGATTTGAGTGAGAATGGGGCCCGCTTAAGCTCACGTGTTTGAATATTTGGTCTTGAGATGGTGGAATCGTTTGGTAAGGATTAGGAGTCGTGGCCATGTTGGAGGAGGTGCGTCACTGGGGTGAGTTTTCAAAAGCTCATGCCATTCCCAGCTAGTGCCTCCCCCACCCCACTCTCTGCCGGATCAGATGTAAGCTCTAAGCTACTGCTCCAGGACCAGGCCTGCCTGCTGGCTCGCTTTCTGCCATGATGGTCGTGGACATGGACTCGCCCTCTGGAACTGTAAGTCCCAATAAACTCTTGCATAAATTGCCTTGGTCGTGCATGTGGTGTTTTCACAGCAATCAGAAACTAAGACACAGTTGGGCAGTGGTGGCGCACGCCTGTAATCCCAGCACTCTGGGAGGCAGAGGCAGGTAGATCTCTTGAGTTCGAGGCCAGCCTGGTCTACAGAGTGAGTTCCAGGACAGCCAGAGCTATACAAAGAAACCCTGTTTCGAAAAAAAACAAATCCAAAAAAAAAAAAAAAACAAAAACCAACAACAAACAACAACAACCAAAAAAACCTAAGACACACCTAATGGCCAACACAGTGCCTTCCCCACCAGAACTCCTAGTGTGGGGACTCAGTCACTAGAGATCCAGTTACAGAAATCTGTAGGGAGACCTGGGGGAGGGAAGGTTACCGGTAATGGAGAGAATGTGGTTAGCTCCAAATAGTAAGGAATCTGTAGTAGGAGCTGAAGTCTGACTGGTGCTGCGTAACAAACCAGCTAAGGCTTCCAGACTAGCTGCTCTTGTTGCTGTCAGAACACATGCTCCTCATGGGGGCGCTACTTTCCCTCAAGAAACTGATTCTTGGGATGAACATGGGAAAACATTGCGGACATTGCAACCATCTACGATTCTCCATACTGTACCCTATGAAAGCCTGATGTCTTAATCTTAAGTCTTCGTGATGGGCTTTTTTAAAAGCAGCGTTGTGAACATGATATCTTGTGGATAGCATTGATACAAGAGAGACACACAGTGTGTGAGTGATCAAGAGAAAAGCTAGGTGGATAGAAGGCTGTGACTGGAAGGTTTTCTCTCAAGCACTGCTTCTCCTCAGTGCTATTTACCAATTTGGAGGGGAGCTTTTACTCTGTTTTGTTTGTGGTTGAATTGCCATAATGACTCTCCATTCAAATTTAAAAATAAAGATGGAGGTAGCCACAGCCCTTTCTGGTCTTCTCATCCCCTTTTTTGCTATTTACTAAGCAACATTCATGATTGTCTGCTGGTAGCAGATTCACTCTTTCTGGAAACCACAAAACCTTAGTGCCAGTAATAGTAGTATCCCAGGTTGGGCCCAGTGGTGGTGTCCCAGGCTAGGCTTAGTGGTGGTGTCCCAGGCTGGACCCAGTGGTGGTGTCTCAGGCTAGACCCAGTGGTGACGTCCCAGGCTTGGTGCTGTTCTGACCTAGAGGCACTCATCCTGTGCCAGTATTTTTGGTTTCATGTTCTTTCTTGGCTAAATTGAATTACTGTATATGTTCAGGCATGTATTTTATTTCCTTTTTGTTTCCTTCAACATATTATCCTAGATGTTAAGATTTATACATAAATGCATTGCTTGCCAGGTTACTTGTCATTAAAATGCCACACCCTGAAAACCAGCATGAGTCTGTTCCCTGGAAAATTTGATTCTGACACCAAAGAAGAAGATCTTTTGCTACTTTGTGTCAGACAAACAAAGGGAAAAGCAGATTTAGAAATTTTTATTGTAATGTTTTCCATAAATAGTTTTAGTACATCTTTACTGTGTTGATTAATAAATATTGGAATTTGTCAGGTCTTATTCAAGCAGTCAGAAGCAGCAAAAGTTCCTCAGAGGTTTTTTTTTTTTTTTTTTTTTTTATGAGCTTGCTACATTTAATAGCCACAACCCAATAATCTAGAACTGTGAGCTACTGATTTATACTTCTCTTTAAGCACTCAGGAATCGCCGGGCAGTGGTGGTACACACCTTTAATCCCAGCACTTGGGAGGCAGAGGCTCCCAAGATTTCTGAGTTTGAGGCCAGCCTGGTCTACAGAGTGAGTGCCAGGACAGCCAGGGCTACACAGAGAAACCCTGTCTCGAAAAAACAAAAAAACAAATAAACAAACAAACAAAAACCCACTCAGGAGGCAGAGGCAGGCAGATCTTTGTGAGTTCAAGACCAGCCTGGTGTACAAGCCAGGACTGTTGTTATACAGAAAAAACAAAATAATTTTCTTTTTAAAAATTATTTTATTACTTTGTATGTATTATTTTGTCTGATGTCTGTCTGTGCATCATATGCATGCATCACCAATGGAGCCCAGAAGAGGGCATCAAATCCCAAGAGGTATCTTCACCAAGAGTTGTGAGTCACCTTCTGAGCTGAGTGTTGGAGAAAGGCAGTCTTCTGGACGAGCTGCCGGTACTCTTAACCACTGAGCCATTGATCAAGCCCTGGGCACATTGATATTCAATACTTGTATATAATGCATACTAGTCAAAACAAGCTAATTAACAGTTCCATTTCCTTATTTGTGTTTAGCGTCTTCCAACTTCTGTGTTTACTCGTAAAATACACAGTAGGTTTTGTGGGCTGTAGTTGTGCTGGCTGGTTGGTTTTATGTCAGCTTGACCTAAGCTTTAGTCATCTGAGAATAGGAAATCTCAATAAAGAAAATGTCTCTGTAGGCAGGCCTGTAAGGAATTTTCCTTCTTAGTGATTGATGTGGGAGAGCCCATCCCTTGTGGGTGGTGCTATCCCTAGGCTGGTGATCCCGGATCACCTGCTGCTTTCAATAAGAAAGCAGGCAGAAAATCAAAACAACCCTGAGATTGCACCTCACACCAGTCAGAATGGCTAAGGTTAAAAACTCAGGAGACAGCAGGTGTTGGTGAGGATGTGGAGAAAGAGGAACACTCCTCCACTGCTGGTGGAATTGTAAGATGGTACAACCACTATGGAAATCAGTCTGGCGGTTCCTCAGAAAACTGGACATGACAGTTCCGGAGGACCCTGCTATACCTCTCCTGGGCATGCATTCCCCAGCATGCAATAAGGACACATACTCCACTATGTTCATAGCAACCTTATTTATAATAGCCAGAAACTGGAAAGAACCCAGATGTCCCTCGGTGGAGGAATGGATACAGAAAATGTGGTATATATACACAACGTAATACTACGCAGCAATTAAAAACAATGAATTCACGATTTTTTTAGGCAAATGGTTGGAACTGGAAAATATCATCCTAAGCGAGGTAACCCAATCACAAAAGAATACACATGGAATGCAATCATTGATAAGTGGATATTAATTAGCCCTGAAGCTCTGAATACTGAAGACACAATTAGCATATCAAATGATTCCCATGAAGAAGGAAGAAGAGGGCCCTGGTCCTGGAAAGGCTTGATCCAGTATTGTAGGGGAGTACCAGGACAGAGAAAAGGGAGGGGGAAAGATAGGAGAATGGATGGAGAGAGGACTTATGGGACATATGGGGGGAGGACTGGGAAAGGGGAAAGCATTTGGGATGTAAATAAGGAATATAGAATGAATATATATATATATATATATATATATATATATATATATATATATATATATATAAAGGTAACAAAACCCCAGGGGGGAAAAAAAAAAAGAAAGAAAGCAGGCAGAACAAGCAAGAGATGGGAGCAGGCCAGGAAGCAGCACCCATGGCCTCCACATCCGCTCTGCCTCCAGGTTCCTGTCCTAACTGCCTTTGATGATGAACAGTGATGAGGAAGGTTAAGTGAACTGAACCCTTCCCGCCCCATCATGCTTTGGGGTCACAGTGTTTCTCAGAGAAACTCTTAAGGTGGTAATCATCCCACTGATTTTCATCACTCACATCCTTTCTGCCAAGACAACTAAAAGTAAAAGACAAAGGCGGAAAGGATGAGTCACCCCATTCTTGGTGCCCAACCAGTTAACAGTATCTATCTTTCTATCAAACTGCATCCAGCCAATGGACCAATGGATCTACGGTCCGTCGTGATGGGGAATTCAAGGCAATGCGGGCACGAAAGCAGCTAGCCATAGTAAGCCAATGACAGCAGATGAATTTTCACCTGGCTTTTCCCACTTAATACAGCACAAGATCCCTACCTAAGGAACAGCTCTCCCCACGGTTGGACTGGGACTCTCCACATCGATCAAGACAACTTTCCACAGACAGGTATAGTACAACTGATGATACAAGCTCATCCCCCACTAGCTTACAATAAATGAGACTGAGACTACGGTTATTGTATTTGGCTTTGACCATTCCTGGGGAGTAACCCTAATCTGTTTTTCTACCTGCTGGCCTGGCTACCTCCCCAGCGGTGTACCCCAATACTTGCTGTTTTTCCTGGCCATGTGACCATGGAACCTTGCTTCTCATGGTCCCTTCTCCCTCTCCCTCGTGGTTTTTCCTCTCTTCCTCTCACTTTCCACCCCAACCAGGTATCTCAAAACCCACCTACCTCTAAGCCCTCCAGTAATTGGCTGTAGTCGATTTTATTTAACCAATCATTTTAAATTAAGGAACAAAGTTTACACCACAAAAAACTTGTAAACCTGAGAATTCACTCAAAGCCTGCAGGTACAGAATTTAGCATTAAAATACATAGCAACAGCCTTTAATCCCAGAACTTGGGAGGCAGAGGCAGGTGGATTTCTGAGGCCAGCCTGGTCTACAGAGTGAGTTCCAGGACAGCTATAAACATGACTATAGAGAGAAACCCTATCTTGAAAACAAACAAACAAACAAACAAACAACAAAAAAATACATAGCAACAGGCCAAACTTGAACACTCAGGAGCTAGTTAGCTAATCCCTCACAGGTGTACCTGAAGGCCTGCCTCCCCAGAGATTCTAGGTTAAGGAATGTTGACAAATAAAGCTGAAGTCACAGCAGCTGAAGTCACAGCCTGCTGCGCTTTATTCATTCGCCCTCAGTGACTGATGGGCGAAAGTCGGATCATGCTGGACTGAGGATGTGGCTTGGGGGTTAAGAGCACTGGCTGCTCTTCTAAAGGACCAACGTTCCATCACCAGCAACCATGTGGTAGAGCATAGATGCCCACAACTTCAGTTCCAAGGGCCCAATGCCCTCTACTGATCTCTGAAGGTACTAGCCATGAACATATTCACAGACATAAATGCAGGCAAAACATCATACATATAAAAACCAAAATAAAAAATTTAAAGTGGGATGCGACAGGATTTTCCCTGTCCAATTACATTAAAATATTAGTGCACAGCAGGAGGCCTGTGATTGGCCAGGGAAAAGGGAGGCAGAGCTAGGAGTGGCAGAGACAGAGAGCATCTTGGGAGAAACGGAGGAGAGCAAGGATGGAGATGGGCTGGAAGAGCCTGATCCAGTGTGGTTTTAATAGCTACAGGTAGTTATGATATTATAAAGGATAGATTATTTTGAGATAATTTGTCTAATCTAAGTGGGCAGTTTTTATCATCATCAGCTGGTTCTAGAATTATTGTATTGGCATCTTGTGAATTGAGAATTTATGGATTAATTATAAGCTTCTAGAATTTTGTTTCTATCCGGTTGCTGGGTGGTGTGGCGACTGACTGCAGTGTGAACGGTCATTGCATGGGACAAATGAACAAAGGAAAATGAGTGGCAGCAAAAGGAACTTGGGAGCTCCGGCCACACTGGAGAGCTGGTGGGCAGAGACAGAGCTGATGGGACTGCAGCAGGCCCACGAGTTGCTGGCACAAGTGCGGGAATGAGCCAGTTCTTTTTTTTAATATTTCCCACAATAGGGAGATCATTGTGGTGGTGAATGGCCATAGTCCCAGGTGTTTGGGACACTGAAGCAAGAAAATCACTTAAACCTAGAGGCTCTAGGCCAGCCTTGGAAATATAATGAAGTCCCATTTGTGAATAGGAGGGTTATTTAAGGAGAGTGTATGTAAGGAAATACATACATTTGAGATATGTAAACATAGTCAAGTAAGAAGCAAATGTAAGACCCAGGCCTTGAAATGAGGGATTTGAGTATGTGATAGAAATTCCCAAGTCAGGAGAGACATAATGGAGAGACTTCAGAAAAGTGCTGTTCTTCAGGGTAAAGGGCGTGAACGGATGCTGGGCGCCTTGTAGCGAATCTAAGGTCAAGAAGAGGAGAGTCAGCCGGGCGGTGGTGGCACACGCCTGTAATCCCAGCACTCTGGGAGGCAGAGGCAGGCGGATTTCTGAGTTCGAGGCCAGCCTGGTCTACAGAGTGAGTTCCAGGACAGCCAGGACTATACAGAGAAACCCTGTCTTGAAAAAACAAAAAACAAACAAACAAAAAAAAAAACAAAAACAAAAGAAACAAAAAACAAAAGAAGAAGAGAATCTAAAGAGATAGTTGAAAAATAAGGCAGTCTAGCATCAGAGGAAAAGACAAGAGAGCAAAAGGTCGCACTTAAGGGGCTTGGCCCAGCTGCCGAGAAGGTGGGAGATCCTGTAATCGACGCTTTGCTGAACAGGCAACAACACCATCTTTGTTTCTCCTACATGTGTTACATGAAGTCAGCTCTTGGGTAGGGCTTTATTTTGATCCAAGTTAATAGAAGACAGATGTCTGGCATCTGGTCCTACAACCGAGGCTGGCCACTGTTTCTGAGCAGCTGGCAGTTGTGCCTGGGCCAATCTCTGTGGGGAACAGCGACTTGTCACCAGTTGTACATTCAGATCTGGGGAGACACGGAGTGTGAAGTCCTTTACCTGAGGCACATGAAAGATAAGGATCATTTGTTCTGACTTTCAGTGTTTCATATCTCAGTACCCATTATCATATCAGTAATGCTCTATTATAAATTTCTTATAAAATTTTATCATAGCATAGCTAATACATTATAGAGGTACTGTGCTTTATATTTCTTTTTTTATTGATATATTTTTATTTACATTTCAAATGATTTCCCCTTTTCTGGGTCCCCACTTCCCGCAAGTCCCATAAGCCCTCTTCCGTCCCCCTGTTCTTCCATCCACCTCTTCCCATTTCCCTGTTCTGGAATTCCCCTAAACTCTTGCACTGAGTCTTTCCAGAACCAGGGGCCACTCCTCCATTCTTTTTTGACATCATTTAATTTGTGGATTATGTCCTGGGTATTCAAAGTTTCTAGGCTAATATCCACTGTGCTTTGTATTTCTAAGTAGCTATTTTGTTCATGGCTAAGCAGTATCAGTCAGCTACATTGTATTGAAAGCTCTTGAAAGGATCTACTGTACCCACTTCAGAAGCTGCCACTGAATTAAGGGGTAACCCAGTCCATCAAAATGAGCTTTGAGGGTCGAAGAGATGCCTTATTCATTAAAAGCCCTTGTTCTTGCAGAGGACCCAGGTTTGGTTCCCAGTACTTAGACGATGGCTCACAACTGTCTGCAACCCCAGTTCCAGGGTCTCAGTTCTGACCCCTCAGACACTAGATATGCACATGGTGCACGTACATACATGCACAACACTCATCCTCTTAAAATAATTTTTAAAATAATTTAAAAGGATAACTTTGTGTAAAACTAGACCTATTTGTGAATTTACTCCCCCCTCCCCCCCTGCACTAAACCATGTTTTCTTCCGGAGACATCTGTGGAAACCTGTGTAAGAAAGCTGTGGCCTTACTGTGAACTATAGATGGGGCAGCCTGCAGAATGTTCTCCCCACAAGGTGGCGTTTCAGAAAGAATCTCATGAACTCTGATAGATGAATGCACTTGAAAGCAAGGACATGAGGATCCCCTGCATGCCCACATTATCTCTGTGGGAAAGGCAAGGCGTGGGAGGAATATTCTTAGCTCTTTTCACATGAACACAGATGGTAACATAACATTCTAACATCATAACATGTGCTTAACATATGATACTACCAGGTGTGTTCCCTCGCTGAACCTGTATTTGCTTAAGCCAACTGTAAACATCACCTCATGTGTTGCTTGTTTTAGTAATAAAGGTGAGAAGTGGTTTGTTTGCAGTGTTGTTGGTCTCAGAAGCCTGGAGACCCCTGCTTTATTTCCACTTAGGTATTTGGAATATATCCTTTGATCCTTGAGACATAGCGCTACTGGCCACAGGGTGGCTCAAAAGACATCTTCTGTGGCATTCTGTGGAGCGTTTTTCTAGACTCCTCCATTCACTTCACATTAAACTCCGGGTCATTGGCGTATCTTCTAGTGTCCTCATGAGTGTCCCTTTATCTTGGTAGTCTCATCTTTGCATTTCTTTGTATGAAAAGCTTTGGGAATTTAGTCAAGCACACATACACACACACACACACACACACACACACACACAGTCTTCATACATTCTGAGATGCCCAAATATCGAAAGAACTATTTGGTGGTTTTTGAACCCACCAATTTAAAATCATTCAGATAAGTAATTTTAAAAACTTGCATCTTTTGACTTTTGAAAAATGTGTATGGATATTTTGCCTGCATGCATGTCTGTGTACCACGTGTGTGACTGGTACCCCAGAAGTCCGAGTTACAGGCAGAGCTGCCATGCGGGTGGTAGGACTCAAACCTCTATCCTCTGCAAGAGCAGCAAATTCCCTTAAGCAATGAGCCATCTATGCAGCCCCTGAAAAGAAAACCCTCACCACTGGAAAGAGCAGATCAGTTTCAATCACCATAAAGGAAAGAAAAAGATTATTTAATCCTTCCTTGATAATGGTGCTACTAAGAATGCAAAGTCTAGGCCTCCTCTTCCTTTAACAGGTTAGGCTAGCAGATGTTACCATGTTTGTGACTTGGTAGAACCAAAGAATGCTTTCCCTGTACAAGAGGATTTAAAGTAGAACTGAAAAGAATATAATTCTATCATCTCATAATGGCTCATCTGACTATGAGCAACCTAAAATGTCTTGGGCTTCAGAAAACACTAGCCTTCTTAAATTACTTTATGCTTTATTCTTAGTGTTGGTCTGAAATGTCCTAACCTGGGAGAGCTGATTGTTCTAGCCCTTCAAACCCCAGGGGATTTTTTTTTTTTTTTTGGTTTTTTTGGATTTGTTTTTTTCAAGACAGGGTTTCTCTGTGTAGCCCTGGCTGTCCTGGAGCTCACTCTGTAGACCAGGCTGGCCTTGAACTCAGAAAACCGCCTGCCTCTGCCTCCCAAGTGCTGGGATTACAGGCCACCACCTGCTCGGCCAAGGGATTCTTTCCTGCTGTGCAATTCCTGGTAGATCTCCAGATCCCTTGTATTGATGAGTGGACGCCTGTGAAAGAACCAGCAGGTAGTTTAGTTAGGGTTACTATTGCTGTGATAAAAAAAAAACAAAAAAAAAAAAAAAAAAAAAAACACAATGACCAAAAGAAAACTGGGATAGAAAGAGTTTATATCACTTACAGTTTCATATAACAGTTTATTATCAGAAGTGGTCAAAGGTACTAGAGAGATGGCTCAGAATTTGACTGCTCTTCCTGAGGTTGTGAGTTCAATTCCCAGCAACCACATGGTAGCTCACAACCATCTCTAATGGGATCCAATCCCAATGCCCTCCCTCTTCTGGTGTGTCTGAAGATAGTGACAGTATACATAAAATAAATAAATAAATCTTAAAACAAACAAAAACAAAAACCGCAGGGCAGGAACTCAAGTGGGACAGGAGCTGATGCAGAGGCCATGGAGTGATGTGCTTATTGGTTTGCTGTCGTGGCTTGTTCGTCCTGCTTTCTTATAGAATCCAGGACAGAGAGGCCCCACCCACAACAGGATGTGCCCTGTCCACCCGTTACTAAGAATGCTTTACAGGTTTGCCCGATCTTATGGAGGCATTACCTTAATTGAGGGTCCCTTCTCTCAGATGACTTTAGCTTATGTCACAGGAATGAACATACAAATACACACTTTTTCATGGACAGAAGCCATAGCGATGATAGTTTTTATTTCTATAACTTGCCATATGGCCATAGCTGCTTTCTATAATTATCTTCTACTGCATAATATATACCTGTTGCCTTTGGCAACTTCAGCCGGTCTGATCCTTTACCCCATGGAGTGAGCCCTTTACTTCATTAGGGATCTCCAATATTCCAGACACACTCCAATATTCCAGACTCCTTGTGGAGCAGTTGCCCAGTTTCTCCGCGGCACTCAGTACCCCGCCCTACAGCAACACCCTCCACTTCCTTCCTTGCCTGTTGACTCAGAAGCACAAGGAGCCTAGAGTGTTGAGTGGCAGGCTAACTTTCAGCTCAATGACATCATTATTATTATTTCTCTGGTAAGATGCCTCCCTTGCTGGAGCTAAGTCCTCTCTTAACACTGTAGAAGACACAACAAGTTCTGTCAGTGGGTTGATGTGGAAATAGTAATGCTGTCCGTACCTCTCCCCCACCTTGATTTACGGACAGGTTAGGTATCCTGAAAGATTGTTGCTGGATAAAACAGAGCCAAGGTTTCACGAAGGAAGAAGATCCTCCTGTTCTTGCCTGTGAGGTCCTAAGGAGGATGTGTAAAATTGACAGCTGCCAACTCCAGGAGATTCAGTCGAATGCTTCCGAATTCCTCCAGCTGCTGCCTTCCTGCCTGCAGCTGTTTCTGCCTCTTTGGAAGAAATCTGCAACAGTCTTGCTGATGACTTAGGTGTGAGCTGGAAGAGGTGTTGCTGTGTGAAAATGGGCCCCACATGACTTATTTCCTTGCATACTTGATTTCAATGGACAACTTGTACACAGTTGTCACCTACACTTAGCAAGCAGGACTGATAGGCAGGGGCTGATAAGTGTATTGGCCAGTAGTCGTCCTCTCCCTGTCTAGAGTCAGAGGTCAGGCCGCTGGACCAGCCAATACTTGCAGGGCTCGTTTTCCTTAAATGCATTTTATAATACTGTACAATGAGATCTACTTTACATGGCCTTGTGGATTCCACCCATGGAAAAACATATTTCTTCTCTGGACTTAAGACTAACTAGGAAGGAGAAATGAGGAGAGGAAAGAACAGACAATCCTTCCAGGCCACTGACTAACTATTCCTCAGGTCAAGGTCTGTATCAACTACCTCCTCAGGAATGCCCCAGCTGCTCCAGTGTTCTTTTCTCTATAGGATATATACTGTGTATGTGGGCTAAAGCACTCCTATTGAGGTACATTGTGTGAAGGTGTGTCTCAGAGAGCTAAGAACGGCAGGATTTTGGTATTGTTACTTCTATGGCCCATCACTGTTCTTGGCATTTTGTAAAATATTGTTCTTCCTCACCTGCCTAAGGTAATCTAGAATTGTATCTGATTGGCTGTAATAAAGATCTGAGAGCCAGGGCTGAAGAGATGGCTCAGTGGTTAAGGGCACTGATTGCTCTTCCAGAGGTCCTGAGTTCAATTCCCAGCAATCACATAGTGGCTCACAACCATCTGTAATGGGGATCTGATGCCCTCTTCTGGTCTGTCTGAAGGTAGCAACAATGTAGTCACATACATTAAATAAATAAATAAATCTAATATTTATAATAATTCATATATATATGAATGAATGAATGACAGCCAATAGCTGTGTAGGAAATGTAAGGCAGAACTTCCCAGCAGAGAGAGAGAGAGAGAGAGAGAGAGAGAGAGAGAGAGGGAGGGAAGAGAGAGAGAGAGAGAGAGAGATGCTGGGAGAAGAATTAAGAATCAGAGAGTAGGCCGGGCGGTGGTGGCCTGTGATTCCAGCACTTGGGAAGCAGAGGCAGGCAGATTTCTGAGTTCGAGGCCAGCCAGATCTACAGAGTGAGTTCCAGGACAGCCAGGGCTATACAGAGAAACCCTGTCTAGGGGGAAAAAAAAGTATCAGGGAGGGAGATTCCCTAAAGACAGGATGTCAATGGATTGATCAGAGTGAAGTAGAGAGTTAGAGCTCCGCACATGGTGTAGACCAGTTAGGATTAGAGGAATTGGGAGACTGCCCAGCAAAAGGCCCAAGCTTTAATCAATTAAACTTTTTAATATTTTAAAATTTAATTTTAAAATATTAAAAAGCCTATGTGTCATTATTTATATCACTGGGCGGAGGGGGGGTCCAAGATGGTCCCGCTATACACTACCCGACAACAAATGGAGAATTTGTAGGGGAAAAAAAAAAGAACAAACAAAACAAGAATAAACAATTATTCTGTGGCAAAAAAAAGATGAAAAGAAATGTAAATTAATGGGATAAAGGTATTACAGCAAGATTTCCCGAGACTTGGCAAGCTCACATATAGATATCAACTTGGCAGAGACAGATACTGGAAGGAGAAGGAAGTTTAGTGGATGGTGTGTGTCCTCTGTGGTTCTCTAACAACTAAAAGCACAGGAATCTGCCCGAGAGATGATGGCTCAGGAGAAACGCACTTGCCTCCCAAGCTTATGACTTCAGTTCAATCTGTGGGACCCATAGTGAAAGGAATTCAACTCCCCGTAGTTGTCTTCTGTCCTTTACACACATACGCATTCACCTTCAGTCATTTCCCAAAACTTCTTGTGGGTCATGATTCCCCATAAGAATTAAGCCTGATGTCAAGTAAATACCTGGCTCTTGCTGAAGCCAACTCAAGTTCTAGTCTGAAGATGACTAGCATGAAAATGACTCATATATTTTGTTTAGATATATACTATGAACCAAGGAGAGCATTCAGTTTTTCCTTTTCTCGAATTCTGTTGACAGAGGCCATCTCGAGTGCTAAGTCAGCAGTTCTTGCACTGCTCTGTATGAGCAGTAAAGGATGGGAGGCAATCCTTTCCATTTGCAGTAGACAGCGGGAACAAGTGGGAAATGGTAGTCCCAAAGTGAGACTGCAAATAGCAACTTCTAGAGGAAAAGTAAAACAATAACAAAGCCCTTCCAGTATTTTTAAAAAGCCTGGTATATAAATATTAGCTAAATCTTCAGTCCTGGTACAGCAAGGATCAAAATAAACATTGTCTTCCTTACAGTTAGAAAAACCTTTGGTGATTTTCAAGATCATACAAGTCTTCCATACCATGAAAGAATAGGGGAAAATAGAGCCGGGCGGTGATGGCACAGGCCTTTAATTCCAGCACTTGGGAGGCAGAGGCAGGCGGATTTCTGAGTTCGAGGCCAGCGTGGTCTACAGTGAGTTCCAGGACAGCCAGGGCTATACAGAGAAATCCTGTCTCAAAGCCCTCCCCCCCCCCAAAAAAAACCAAAAAATAAAATATATCAGTTACATATTGAGGGAGTTTTGTGTAAAATTTCAGAAAATATCATGGTTAGGAAGTTTCACATACATTCAATGTAATATGAAGGGTAAAATATTCTATGAACAAACATCTCTTTAAAAAGAGCTAGTTTTACATTGTAACACATATATGTTTTATACATTTTCTGTAGTACTGAATTCTGTTGCCTCCCCTCAGTTGTTTGGAGTATGTTTAGGCTGAGGTACTTCACAGCCTAGACAACAAGCATGGTTTTCTGTGACAAACTTACTTGTTGGGATAAAAGAAACATTGTTCTTTGTTGTTTCAAGAAAAAAAAACTTGTTACAATTTTCTACACAGCAAAGTAGTTGTCTCTCCTGATTTTTTTTTTAATGACTCATCGCTGTTACAATAAACTCTTGTGTAAAAAGGTTTCCAAGAAAAAAAGTTGATTTTAGCTAGAGTATTTATTCATTTCTGCAAGTTTTCTGGATAAATTGTATCCTCTCTAAAAATTCTAACACACTTTTACTTTTGAGTATTCAAAAACATTCCATAGCTAAGACTGTAAAAAAGGCTTGGGCACACAGAATTTTCCCTTAAGCTTTTATTTTTTAAATCTTCATATAGGTGGTTTTTAAGGTTATCTTAAAATTTGCCTGGGAATGGTGCTAGACCACTGTAATTCCAGCATTGGACAGAGAGAGGGCCTCTGAGGCTGGAGGATAGCTGTGTGTTTCAGGCTAGCCAGGATTACTTATCGAGACAACAACAACAACAAAAACCGACAGCCACCATGAAACACAATTTGTGCTGGAGTTCGGCAAACTTTAATTCACAGACTCGTTTTTATCTCCACACACACAGACTCAAATTTCATCTTTGAATTATTCAAGGTAAAGTTTGCTCCATTGTGAATGCTTCGTGGTCAAATCCACGAAAATTCGCTATCAAGGAGTCGATGGTAGTGGTAAGAAATCTTGTTACCCTGTTTCAACCTTGAATAAACAGAAGTGCTGAGGGGTGGAGATCTGGAATGCATTCTGAACACGCTTTCTAGAAATTCTGAGTCGCGATTTCAACATCACCCAAGCCACTTAATTTTCGAAAGCAACATTAGTTTCGCTGATTTTGATAGTTTTTATTTATACCCGGCATTGAGCAGACACTGCTGCCTACTGGACAAAGTTGGACGTCCTAGGGGTGGACACAGGGCAGACTGACTTAACCACAGCTCTACAGGGAGCCTCACTGGTCTATCCCGGGTCTTTCCCAGGACCGCGGGCGGCGTCCGCGGCTCACAGCTCTCCGGTGCGGCTCCCAGCCCGCCGCGAGACCAAGGGGAAGAACCAACCACCCACTGGACCCGCACCCTCGCCTCGGGGCCCCCGCTGCGCATGCGCAGCGCCGCCAAGTCCACTTCCTGAATTCTGGAGGAAGTGGCGTCGTGTTACTTCCGGCCTCCCTCTAGCTGCCATCTTGCGTCCCCGCGTGTGAGCGCCTTATCTCAGCTGGTCTGCCCGAGACCCCCTGAGCGTGAACCTTAGTCCCTCGCGCGGCCCCATTTCCACTCCGACAAGGTACTAAAAGCCTGTGGACGCCGGCGTGGGAGGAGAACGGGAGTGGGGGCGGGCATTTCCCGGCAGGAGCGAGACAGGGAGGGGACAGGGCTGAGGAAAGCGATGCGACGGACAGGCGCTCCCGCTCAGGCTGACTCTCGGGGGCCAGGGCGAGCCAGGGGCGGCTGCCCCGGGGGCGAGGCGACGCCCTCTCTTCCTCTACCTCTCGGCGGAACCCGAGGACAGGAGCCTCAGGTACCGCGAGGCCTGCGGAGAGTGGCCGGGCCGGGCAGGCCCTGGCTAGGCCGAGGCCAGCCGGGGCCGCCCGCGGGTGGGGGATGCTGGTCTGCCGTGGGGCTGAGCCCGAGTCCGGGCCTGGGAGGGGGAGGGGCGGGAGTGCTAGTGCGCCTCGGGCCCGATCGGAGCCGACTTTTGGAGCTTTGTGGGGGTGAATTTGGGATCCAGGCCTCAGCCAGAGGGGGACGTTCTCCTGAGAGTGTATCGGGAAATAACGAGCGTGGAATGCTGGAGTGGGCCCGACCGTTCTTTGCTGAGGATTTTCTCTCTTTGTAGATGAAAGAAACGATCATGAACCAGGAAAAACTCGCCAAACTGCAGGCACAAGTGCGCATTGGTGGGAAAGTAAGTTAATTTTGCTTTCTTTTTCTTTTCTTTTCTTTTCTTTCTTTCGTAAGTTCTCTTTTGCATTTCTCACGTTGTCTTTTGTCACTTTGCTTGACGGGGGAAATTCACAAAGCAAGCAAATCCGAGGGGTAAACGAGTAGAGAAAAAAAAGATTGCACTTAAAAACTTTACTTGCACGAGGTTCAGGATTATGGCGTGTATAAGCAGAACAGAAATGTTACTTAATTTTATTACTAGGGGGAAAAGTATGTTCTAGGCCAAATCTTTGTGCATCGTCTACTCTTGACTTGTACAAAATTAGTGAGTTATTTTGTTGGTTTTTTTTTTTTGAGCTGTCCAGTGATCCAACACAAGTTTTAGTACATCCTAGACAAGCTCTCAACTCCCGAACTATTCCCACCCTTTTTTTTTAAAGTAAGTTAACTGAAAGTATTGGTCTTTCCTGTTCTACTTAATGATTAGGTTCTTCGTCTTTTTTTTTTTTTTTTTAATTAAGACCTTTCTGCAATGCTTTCTGAACTAAATGCTCAACAGAGTAATTGGTTTTTTTTTTCCCTAGGGTATTTGAGGATACCTTCCTTTACTGGTGTACTTTTTAAATTCTTGAACAGTGTTAGATTGGGAAATGGTGTCTTTTGTTCTTCCACCTTTGTAATGAGGCTACAATGGGTGAATGCAAACATGTTGGCAGATTGGTCTCTCCTAGTGGATTCTGCTCTTCAAAGACTCTTTATTGAACTTGGGGTTGGTGCTGGGTCCACTCCAGATGAAGAGCACCTTAGTTTCAAGTATTGTGTTAGCACATTCCTGGTGTTTAACAAGGTGTGGCAGCTTGTTGAAACATAGTGTCTTGGTGAATGAAACTTGTGGAGCTTCCATAGTACAAGTTTATTACCTATTAAATTGTTCTAACTTTAACATTTACCTTCAGTAGAGTCTTCTGAGAGATAACTTAAATAACCCAAGTTAGGAGAGTTGACACCAGCAGTAAGTATCCTGTTTGCCTTTGCTGGCATTGTAGTCTTGAGTTTGCACTCAGGACATTAACCTTTAATGTTTCTCTTCCTTTTTATTGTAAAACAGGAGCCTTTGGGTGCTAGGAAAAATCTGGGCTTGTTTTCTGTTTAGTTTCTGGACTGATGAGCTTGTGTGCAAGCTTGTTCTTCTAATTACTTGATTTTACCTCTTAGCATCATCAGTCCAGGGAAAGTGAAAGCCTTCCAAGTTAGTCTCATAGGGACACTTTGTATCTAGTCTTTGTTAAGCTAAGACAAAATGTTTCCAGTTATAATATGGGAACATTTTTTTCTGTACCTGTTAAGAAACCTTACTTACAGGATGAGTGGATGAGTGAGTGTTGCCATAGAGAAAAGGAGTGTTAGACACACGTGCTTTTAGCTGAATAGTATTCAAGACCCTTTTCAGTGTCTAATGGGAAAACTCACAACAATCTTTTAAGTAAATTCTATATTTGTGAAATGTGTGGAATCTACAAGCGGTAGTCTGTATTTTATAATCTAATTTTTTCCTGGTGGTATTGTTCTTACTGTTATAAAAGTCTGTTCATAGTCTATATAAAATTGGAAGTAACTTAGCATGTCCCAGTGCATAGTTGAGGGAAGACACTGATTGGACAATGGCTTGACAGGGTTTTTTTTTTTTAAGTACTTATTTATTTATTATATGTAAGTGCACTGTAGCAGTCTTTAGCTACTCCAGAGAGGGAGTCAGATCTTGTTACAGATGGTTGTGAGCACCATGTGTTGCTGGGATTTGAACTCAGGACCTTCAAAAGAGCAGTCGGTACTCCTAACCGCTGAGCCATCTCTTCAGCCCCTTGACAAGGGGCTGATTTTAAAATATGACTAACAATACAATCTAGGAAAGATGGAGGTGCTTGCGGAAGTCCGAGTGATTGAAAAGAACCCTTTTCAGCCGGGCTGTGGGCGGTGATGGCGCACGCCTGTAATCCCAGCACTCTGGGAGACAGAGGCAGACTGATTTCTGAGTTTGAGGCCAGCCTGGTCTACAGAGTGAGCTCCAGTACAGCCAGGGCTATACAGAGAAACCCTGTCTTGAAAAAAAAAAAAAAAAAAAGAAAGAAAGAAAAAGGAAAGAGCCCTTTTCATGGGGAGAAGAAATTTGCTCTAGGGAGGGAGCTGAGCAATATAGGGAGAGTTCAGAAGGACCTGTTTGGTTTAGGAGAGCTCTGTGGGTTAAGAACTTTCTACTTTGGCTATAACATCTGTAAACAGATTCATGGGTTGGTTTGTATAGTATCTCATCTGTGAATATTAAGCTATTGATTTTTCTTTGAAAACAAGAGGTAAACAAGAGGCTTAGCTTAGGTTGAAATGACTATGGTCATTTTTTTAAAAGTCTTAAAATGTCAGGGCTTGTGAAAGACTTTTTTGCACCTGACAAACTAGTGCTAATGAAGAATTCCTATGTCATTCCTTACTCCCATGGTAGACTGCCTTTTGAACTTCTTAGTTTGTAGCTTTGATAACTTAACAGTATTTTTTATTATGTATTTGTTTTTACTTGAAACCAGTCTCAATTGTTTTTGCTCTGGTTTGCCTAGAACTCAGTAAGGTGGCCAGGCTGGCTTCAAAATCAGAGATCTGTCGAAGTGTGCCACCTTGTTCCATGTCTTGTACAGAAGCAAAGATCTGAAAAGAATTGGAAAAGATCTGCTGGCGTGTAAATGCGTTGTTTGGTCTCTTACTCCCGTAGGGAACTGCTCGTAGAAAGAAGAAGGTGGTTCACAGAACAGCCACAGCAGACGATAAAAAACTGCAGTTCTCCTTAAAGAAGTTAGGGGTAAACAATATCTCTGGTATTGAAGAGGTAAGTGTCAAAACGGGGTGTGACTGGAAAGTTAAATGGTCATACATTAAGTAATTGTCTTGGCTCTGCTGTTAGCTAGATGTTTAGATGCTTGAGTGTCTGGGGAGGTGTTCCTGCCCTATTAGCTAAACACGTGACCAAGGATGATGTGGAGCCAGAAAGCTATTCCCTTACATATTGCAAGGAAGTTGTCACCTGTGCTTCAAAGGGAAGAACTACACCACTTAGCCAAATTCCAGTTTATGTTTAATAAAAACATTGATTTTAAAGAAATCTTTGGTAGTCATTACTTATGATAACTATTTTTTTTATAGGTGAACATGTTTACAAACCAAGGAACAGTGATCCATTTTAACAACCCTAAAGTTCAGGCATCTCTGGCAGCAAACACCTTCACCATTACAGGCCATGCTGAGACAAAGCAGCTGACAGAAATGCTTCCCAGCATCCTCAACCAGCTTGGAGCAGACAGTCTGACTAGTTTAAGGAGACTGGCTGAAGCTCTGCCCAAACAATGTGAGTGTCCTCAGAGTCGTTGTACTTAGCTGGTTACTTAGCAACCTATTTGTGTGATTTTGGGGTTCAGAATTGCTAAGAATGTCTTTAGATGTAGAAGGCCAACTTATATATCTAAAGAATAGTAGACTTTTAAACTGCTTATGTGTTCTTGTTTATAATGATGTGTTGTCTAGTTTATCTGTGACTATTATACTTGATTTAGTAGTGAATGTTTGTTTTCTACCAGCTTACTAGGTTTAAGTCAAACTAAACCTTTTATTAGAAATGAAAAAAATGTTAATTTTGGGGTTCGCTGGTACTTAAAATTTAGAACTGGGTGACTCACGCACTTTTGAGGCTAAACTAGGAAAATTACTGGATTTAAGACAAGCCTGGGCTATAGACATGCAGCCTCAGAAAAAAATAAAACTAGCATTCCATCTCTTTATTTACAGTCTTTGTGTTTGGTGGCTTTTTGGACTCTTATTATTTTAAAACAGTGCATTGTTGATACAGAGGATAGCTGCTGGTATTTCAGTGTTTCACATGATAGAGAGGAATTTTGTTTAGTTGACTTACATGTACAACAAGCTTTGGTTTGATTTCTGTTGTAATGAACACCATAACCAAAAGCAGCTTGAGGAGAAAGGTTTCTTTTTATTTCACTGCATTTTACAGTCATCAAGGAAAGCCAAGGCGGGAGTTTAACCAGAAACTATGAAAGAGCATTTCTTAATGGCATGCTCCCAAGCTCACAATCAACTGCTTTTTATTTTTGAGATTATAATTACATTTTCCCCTTTCCCCCCTCCAAACCTTACCATATACTCTTCTTTGCTCTCCTTTGTTAGTTGATCCCCTCCAATTAATTACGTGTGTGTGTGTGTGTGTGTGTGTGTGTGTGTGTGTGTGTGTGTGTGTGTGTGTGTGTGTGTGTGTTACGTTACTTGTATTTATGTATTTAGGGCTATATGGCCTTATCCCGGTCCAACTTGCCCAGGAACAACCCTAGCCTACAGTGGGCTATTTCCTCCTATATCAGTCAGCCATAAAGAAATGCCCCACATGCCACCAGGCTGACCTGATGGAGGTAATTTCTCATTTGAGGTTTTCTTCTTCCCGTGGGTGTCAGATTAACCAAGATTAGCCATCATGGTTGATAAGACAGCTTATGCTGAATGCTTAAATGTTGATGAAGAATACAGAGGTTAGGAGTGGCTTGTTTTCCTCGGCTATAGTCAGACACTGGCTTGTTTTATACTTTTATCAAGGGAGGGGCATCAAGACATTCTAGGCCTTCTTGGACTTTGAGAGCTTAAATAGGCTTTTGAAATTTCCACTGACATCTGTGCAGGTTGTGTGTTTTCAGAACTTGCTTCTTTTCTGTTTGGTGAAAGTGCTCTAGGTGTAATGGCCCGTGGCTCTAATCTCAGTCACTGGGAAGGTTGAACATTACATATAAGTTGAACTTTTTTGTGTTGAAAGCCTGAGCAAATTAGACTCAACTTTTGGTGGTTTTGTTTTGCTTAAGTAAAAATAGGCTGGGTGGTCAGGCCCAGTGGGAGTTCTTGCTTGCATATCTGAGGCCCTGGCTTGAGTCCCCAGTATCTCAGGAAAGGGGGGAAAGGAACATTATAGTGGAAAGATACTTTAAACTTTAAAGTTGGCATTTTTGTTTGTTCTTCCCCTTCCTGGCTGTTTGAGATAGCTCTCCCTATATAACCCTTGCTGGTCTTTTTGTCTTGCATTCAAAGTGCTGTGGTTTAGGTTTTTTTTTTTTTTTTTTCCTCTTGAGCTGGGATTCTCTCTATAGCCCTGGCTGTCTTGGAACTCACCCTGTAGATCAGGCTGGCCTCGAACTTAGCTTTATTTCAGTGAATATATTTAGGGAAATGGGTGGCCTCTTTATTTGCCTCCCAAAATAAGCCTGCCCATAGTTCAGTGTTTGGTTTACCCTGAGCACTCTCTACTGTCACTGTTTGTGCTGTACCCAGAGGACGGCTTGTGCCCATCAAAGGTCTTGATGGTGCTATAGGGGAAACCTCAGACGTCACATGGCAGGAGTGTAAGTTGTAACTTTTGGTGGATATCTAAAGAAATGGGTTGGTTCTTTTCCTTTCACAGCTGTGGACGGAAAAGCACCACTTGCTACTGGAGAGGATGATGATGATGAAGTTCCAGGTAAGAAGCACTTCAGCCAGGAAGAGAAATGAATCTACAGAAAACATTCCAGGATGGTGGTAGTTGGGACAATAAGTCAGAACTGGTGAATGTGAGCACACAACACAGGAACCTCACTTAGGATCTGAAGCTGCCTTGAAACATAGTAGTTTATGAAAAGCATGGAGAAGTTTAAATATCTTGAGGCTTGATGTTCTAAGAACATAATGTTTTTCGTTTATGTTAGTTTTGTTTAAAACAGTGTTTCAGTGTGTAACTCAGACCTACCTTAAAATTGAGACTCTCTGACTCAGCCTCTTGAGTGCTGGGATTGCAGATATGTGACACTGTCTAACCAAAGCAAAGCTCAGATCCTGTCATGATACCCTGTAGCTCTCTTCTCCTATATTGGCCAGTGGGTTATTATTTAATCCTTAATTGAGAAAGGATGAGTGATAAGATTAAGCCTGATGCTCACTCTAATACAGTGTGGTTCTTAACCTGTGGGTCTCAACCCCTTTGGGGTAGCATATTACATATTAACCTTCCGATTGATAACAGTTGCAAAACCACAGTTAAATTTTATGGTTGGGGTCATAATAACACAAACTGTATAAAAGGATCATTGGGAAGGCTGAGAAGAGCTACCCGAAACCATACCTAACTGCGAAATGGGGAAGTGACACGTCCTTAAATTTGAGAGTGTTTCCTTAAATATCTGTGAGTTATTTGTAGAATTGACTTTTTTTCGAATGTCTCCTGTTTTGATTCTTTTATAGATCTGGTGGAGAATTTTGATGAGGCTTCTAAGAATGAGGCAAACTGAATTGAAGCAACTTCTGAAGAAGGTGACACTTGCAGAAGTTACAGGAGCTGCTATTTTATATCATGACTGCTTTTTAAAAATTTTTTTGTTTATTATGGATCTGATAAAATCTAGATCTCTAATATTTTTAAGCCCAAGCCCCCGGACACTGCAGCTCTCCTCAGTTTTCGCTTATACCTAAGTCATTCTTTGCAGCAAAAAAGCTGAAGAAGCCTGGGAATAAAGTTTGGAAAAGGTTAATAAAATTCTTTGCCTAGTATATGGTTTATTGTTTTATTTACTCAGTACTGATACGTGCAGTAAGCAGTTGTCTGTAGACAAGTGACTGTGTCATGTGGTTGTGCTCGTGACATTTGATGAAAGCTTGACAGTTGGTTTGAAAGTTGTTGTGTTGGCGCGTTCGCTTCTCCAGCAGGCATCAGGCTTTGCTGTTGGATGTGGTGTTCTATGAGGACAGTATTATGTGGGTAAACCAGGTGCTTTTTTCTCTGGTGTTTATTATAAGCATATAGAAACATCTTTATCTCTTTTTTTAAAGATATATGTATGTGTGTACATCATATATATGTAACCCTGGCACCTAACGAGGTCAGTGAGGGTGTTGGAGCCCTGTCGTTGAGCTGGTGGTTGTCAGCTCTTGTAGAGTGGGAACCTGGGTCCCCTGGAAGAGCAGTAAGTGCTCTTGAGTATGAGCCATCTCTTCGGCCCTTTGTCTCACTTTCAGCATTTCATTCTAAGTTTTATGTAAGTTTTATGAGGTATGGACAGGTACCTCCATTTTGTATCTATAACTGATACTCTGAACTACTATTTTCTAAGACTTTTTACATGTTAACATGTACTGTGTAAGTTCCACTGTAGTCAGAATATTGACCAGTTCCTCACCCCCAGAAAGTTCCTGTGACTAATGAATTAGCAGAAGCTGCACTCTGTCCATAGCAGAGAATAGAGCTAGAATCGCCTTTACTATTAAGAGATGGTTTTAAATGTGTACCATAGTTTGCAGCTACTCTTTTAAGGTGCTATACAGCTACATCCCAGAGTTACTGTACAGAATTAATTGTGCCAAAAATTTGGAAGGAAGGTACAGACGTGCCCTGTCATCATCCCTCAAGGTGTAACAAGCATCCTGGGTCTTAAAAACCCAAGTGGCTTCCAGATACTTGTGGGTAAGGTTGACTTAAACACATTGCATCACAGGTTGCCTGATAATGGGGCACTCCCTGATTCTGGCATAGGAAATAAAATAAATCTTGTTACCTGGGAAAATTCATGTTAGAACCCAAGCAAGTGGAATGGCTAAGCTGGAGCACTGTTAGTGGGAGCTGGGAGTTTGTTTCTGGTTCTATTGCTGTGCTTTGTAAGTAGAATTTGTAGAGATGACTGCTGACTGTGAGTGGTCTAAATCCCTAAGGTTTTCAGCTGCGTCTTTGCCAGTACAGAGGTTAAGCCTGTTTTGTCCCTAAACTGTACTCTCTCCAGCCCCTCTCCAAGTATTCTTAATGTAGGTTCATTAAGTGATACTATGTTGTTAGCTATGGGTTGATAAGGAAACATTTCCCTTCATGATACCCTATTTGCAGGAAAGGGTTTTGTTACAAAGCTTCATCAAATTTGATGCCTGGTTTGCTTCAGGTCTTTTATCACAGGAGCAGCATTTAATTAGAACCTTGCCAGTCTTGTGATAGGAAAGGTGGCATGTCACCCACCAGCCGGGTTCTCAAACTTAGGCTGGGAGGTGATACACATAATTACCACAGATGACATCAGCCAGAAATCACTGTCACTGTGAGATGGCCTTGGGGTTGTGGAAGGACTGCCCTCACATTCCACCCAGATACATAAATTCTACTAATTTAGCTACTAATGATGAGTGATAGCACTATCACTTGTTTTGTCAAAATCCTAAAGGAGAGCTACAAATAGATGTAGGATATCTGGGAGGTGAGTTTACTTGTCTTGAGTCTCAGCCCATCCTTCAGTAGTAGAATAGGACTCAAACCCAGGCCACTACCCACTGGGAGAAGTTTTAGACACTAACAGATTAGAGGAGGACTATTGTACCATTCTGGTCTTGGTGATGATCTTGGCAGTTGGTCTTCTCTCCCTAGCCATCGGGAAATTGCAAATTGAACTACTTGAAATAGCACCTCACCCCAGTCACAGTGGCTGTCATCAAGAAGTCTCACAACAAACGTTGGGGAGGGTGTGGGGAAATAGGAACCCTTAATTATAGTTGGTGGGAGTGTAAACAACTACAACCTGGCCATATGTACTCAGGATTCAGTATCCTACCACCAAGATACTCTGTACCACCAGGCTCATTACTATAGTGTTTACAATAGTAAGAAAATAACCAATCTAGATGTTCATTGATAATGTGGTATACATACACAATGGAATTTTATTCAATTGTAAGAAAATTCCAGGAAAATGGGTGGAACTAGATAGCATATATTAAAGCCGGGTGGTGTGGCGCACACCTGTAATCCCAGCACTCTGGGAGGCAGAGGCAGGCGGAGTTCTGAGTTCGAGGCCAGCCTGGTCTACAGAGTGAGCTCCAGGACAGCCAGGACTATACAGAGAAACCCTGTCTTGAAAAAAATCCAAAAAAAAAAAAAAAAGATAGTATATATTAAGTAAGGTGACCCAAACCCAGACAAAGATTGTATGTTCTCACTAATATGCAGATCCTACTTTGAAATACATAACTGAATATAGAAGTGAGTATAAGCATTAAAAGACTAAAAAAGCATCTAAGGGGGGCAGGGAGGACATCTAATACCTTATATGCTTTTTAAAACAATAGGTTTTAAAACTTAATTTTCTGCCAGATCTGAACCAGGGCTACACTAGTGAGCTAGACATCTCCATATAAAACCTTGGGTCTCTTCATATTAGTTGAAGTGAGTACACGTGTGTGCTTCCTACAGAACAGTGGCTATTTGGAAACAGGTCTAGAACAGGAACCTAAAGTTGCATCTGATTTCTGCCTGTTTGCTTTGTTAACTGGGGCACAGGTTCTTTAACCCTTCCCTATCCTACATTCCAGGCCACTAAACAAGCAGATAGACAAGCCATCGTTCTGAATACTTAGAGGCAAAGACATTTCTCAGCCTTTCCAAAACCACGGTTCTGAGCCTAGTCACACAGGTTTTCATCGCTCCAATCAGCACAGTCTTGGATGCCGTCTCTGCAGCGACTTCTGGGAATGCAGGCACAGTCCGTGAAGAAAACGGTATCACATCACCAGCCTGAGCACTCTGGGCACTGTGAAACTAGACAGTTGTATTTATTTTTAAAAGCATAACTTAAAAATGTCAACTGGAAAAAATATGCTATTGGACAAGAACTGGCCCTTCAGGTTTGAAAAAATATTAGTGAAACTATCTCATGGGAAAACTACAGATGATTATTGAAGACTCCAGACATGGTTTGAAAAGCCAGAGACAATATTGCCTCTCCCCATCAGCCCTAGCTGACAGACTGACAATCTGCATAAACAGGGAAGGGTTCCCTTGAGTTCCAGCAATCCGTCAGCAGAGGAACCAAGCCTTGGCTGATTGACAACTAGCCAGAAGCAAAGAATCTTTGCATTTCCATCCCTTTGTTACAGAGACAGACTTCTCCTTAACTCCCCGCCACGGGTGACAAAGCTGGCTTCCTGGCACTGTGGTTATGATGAAGCACTGAGACTGTGTCCACTGGCTGTGTCCACGCTTGCCTGGGACTGGGAACGGGTGCCGCTCAGTGTTAAGCCATTGTGGGAACATGGTGGGGGATGGAACTGAGGAGCGCAGGACAAGGTAACTAATTTTCTGAGAGTTGAAGCATTGAATAAGCCTTTTGGAGAGCTTTCAGAATTGCCAAAGAAACCCAAATCAAAGCTGATAGACAAGAGCTTCCCACTGAGAACATCTTCATGCAAAACTGACTTTGTTTACATCTTCCAGTGAGAGCTCTTCTTTCAATAGATACAATGAAATACTAAATAATGCAGCTCCTTCCCTTCATTTCTTCTTCCTTCTGTCCTTTCTTCTCTCCCTTTCTCCCTCCCTCCTGTCTGTCTGTCTGTCTGTTTACTTATTATTTTTGGAGACCGGGCTAGGATGGAGGTGGGAGCCAGGACCCTGAGCTTGCCTGAGCCGGCTCTCTACCTCAAAGCTACTGCAGCCCAGGGAGTGAAGGGCTTTCTTAACTGAGGATGTAAATATCTTTAGAAGGTTTCTAAGTTAGAGCTAATTTCTGTAACTGAAGTGTAAGGGCAGCCACTCCCAGAACCCAAGAAAAAGATCCACTGTGTAAATTTCCTCTTTACCTGATTCGTCTGCGCAGTCACCACAGTCGTTCCTGGTGTCACAAACCCTGTCCACAAATGTCCATGCCTTCTGGTTGGGACACTTGAAAATCAAGTTTTGTGGGAGACTGTTGGGCATTTGACCTAGAGGGTACAAATAAATTATTTCTTTTTTTGGGGGGAGGGGGTTGAACTGTGTAGTCCTGGCTGTCCTGGAACTCACTCTGTAGACCAGGCTGGCCTTGAACTTAGAAATCTGCCTGCCTCTGCCTTCTGAGTGCTGGGATTACAGGCGTGTGTGCGCCACCACGCCTGGCTAAATAAATTATTTCTAATAGAGAAAATTGTTCATGATAATGTTTAAATGGGAGTTCTGAATTGTAGCTTGCTACTACTATTTTAAAGACAGGGCCGTACTATATAGCTCTAGCTGACATCCACCTACCTCTGCCTCCCAAGTTCTGGGATTGAACGCATGTGGCCCTATGCCTACCCCTGGCTACTGGCCTCTGCTTTCCTTTGGTAATTAGTCCCCCTCACCACAGTAGGCAGTGGCTTCATCCCCGCCCTCACGGCAATCCATCTTGCCATCACAAAGCAGAGATGGCGGCAGGCAAGTTGTGCGGTCCTCACACAGGAATCCTGGGTGCTGTGACGCTGTTCTGCATTGGTGATGCGTCCAACCTGAAAGACAGAAGGATGCTGCTGTCCTACCCTCATCTGCCTTGGCCACTGTCCCCATGATTTCTTTTCCTTTCTCTCCTTCATCCGCACACTCCAAAACTTTATAGGCATAGGCCTTCTTAACTTGACTTTTCCATCAAAACCATTGGCATCTGGCGAACAAGGGTAGGCTCACTCCTGACTTAGATGAGGGGTCAGCAGGCCTGCTCCCTGGTGTGGTGTGAGCTTTGTGATGGGTTGGGTATACTGTCCTGTCTATTATTTTTTTGGCTGATGTAAGAACAAAGGTAACTTGCTATATCAACCTCATGGACATATTGTAAGTAAAATTAAATCGAGGTTGTATATCTTTTTGTTTTTGAGGGTTTCTTTTTTCTCTCTCTCTTATTTGGAGATCCCGTGGGTTGAGCTCAGGTCCTTGCACATACTACCAAGAGATCTTAATTACCTACGCGCTAAGACAATGATGCTGAACGATCATTTTGAGACTGCATGTCTTAGGTCTTGACTCAGAATGACATGTAGCTGAACATGACCTTAAACCTTTGATCCTTCAGCCTTTACCTCACGAATACTGCAATCGCCAAATTGTGCCACCAGGACTCGTGTTTGAGGTGCTGGAGATAAAACCGAGTGCTTCCTACGTTCTAAGCAAGTGCTTTATCATTGAGCTATACCCCTGGACCCCAAATGATAGTATTTTAAAACACAGTGGATCTACTTATTTGAAAGTGAAAGGTTTTTAAAACTCAAGTTCTTTTTTTTTTTTTTTGATTTGTTTTTTTTTTCCTGGTTGGCCTCGAACTCAGAAATCTGCCTGCCTCTGCCTCCCAGAGTGCTGGGATTACAGGCATGCGCCACCACTGCCCAGCAACACCTCGTCCTATGAAAAATAATTGAAATGAAGACAGAAATACTGGTGACACTTGTATCTCAGCGTGTGTGTGTGTGTGTGTGTGTGTGTGTGTGTTGACACATACTTGCAGGCTTTGTAGGTGTTCCAAAAGTGATCCCAACAGCGACCGCAGCAGCGACAACGCCGAGCACCAGGAATACCCCACAGGAAGTCAGAAGACATTTCCTGGTGGGAAGGCAGCTGTGACCTGTCACAGTAACACACACAGACATGTAAGAGTGTGTCATTACAGAGCAGACGCCCCTGGGAGATACAGCGCTTACCAGCCAAATGCTGCCCATGGCTTTCTTAGAATAGAAGAACCCTGGATGTGGCTCAGCCAGAGTTACACTGGCGGCTTTCCTATCTATGGCTTCCTACCTGCCCTCTGGGAAGCCAGCACTCTGAGGGCCTCTCTGGTAGATGTGCCGATGAAAGGACAAGAAGCTTAAAGAGACAGGACCCACTGAGGTGAAGCCACTCTTTGGGTGTCCGGGGCTATATGTGTCCTCATATGTCTTCTGGACCCTAGCTCATGGAGGCTAATTCTGCTATGACATGGTTTCCAAAGCCTAGTTTTTAGGCTACCCACATCAGACTACGGAAGGAAAGGAGAACTCCAGAATTATATGCCAGATCCGCAGAACCGACTCTCCGCGGGGCTAGATTAGGGATGGGCACATGTGATGAGCAGACCTGGAGAATAGAAGCTCTATGCTCAGACAAGAGGGAGGCTGTGATCCCAGGGGCTGGGCTGGCAGTGTCTGGAGTAAACGACCACAGAGAGGGAGCTTCATCTAACTGGGTAAACTGAGTCACTATGAAGAGAGAGGGGTCTCAGGTTGCTGACTCAGAGCCACAGCGACACCACTTTCAGCAGACAGTCATGCTCTCCTCATCCTAGGATACCCCATTGGCCAACCTCCTAAACCCCTGCCTGGCTAAGCCTGCCCCAGCAGCGTGGGACCTCCTGAGCCCTGCCCTAGCTTCCTTTGCCCTTGGGAATATGCAGCGCATGCTCCTGGGGACAGAAGTGCTGTGCATTCATGGAACTCTCCCAGGCACTAGTGCTTGCCATATCAAATCTGACCTGTAGCAAAAATAAAAATGCTTTGCATACATTTTCACCAAGACATGGGTGCTAAAAGCTCTGGCTCGCCGGGCAGTGGTGGCGCACGCCTGTAATCCCAGCACTTGGGAGGCAGAGGCAGGTGGATTTCTGAGTTCGAGGCCAGCCTGGTCTACAGAGTGAGTTCCAGGACAGCCAGGGCTACACAGAGAAACCCTGTCTCGAAAAAAACAAAATCCAAAAAAAAAAAAAAAAAAAAAAAAAGCTCTGGCTCACACCGTGCATATTCAACTTATCGCTGAAGGTTCAGAGACCCCGAGTGTCCCAGTCATTAGTGGCAGAAATGCAGGAGACTACAGTCAGAGATCCCACAGCACGAACTACATTTAAGTCTCACTGGGCCAGATCACAGACCTAAGAGTCTTTGCTCGCTAAGCTGGGGTCTCCCCTTCTAGAACTGGGGCTAAACTTGCTGCAGGTGGTGTGGCTTTCAAAGACGCCCATACAGCTTTAAAGTATCACCGTCGAAACTCTGTCCTAAGCATATTATCTGATCCGCTGAAGAAAGCTTTAGATACAAAGGCTTTTCTACAGAGTGTAATTAGTCACAGGAATTGTGTTGGCTAGTGCTAAACTCTACCCTAACATCTGTTTACTAAAGGTAGGTATCGATTATACACAGATTAGGTTCATGAATTTGTAAAACAGTCATATAGTCAGGGCTGTTCAACCTTTGTGTGTGTGTGTGTGTGTGTGTGTGCACCTTGGTGTGCATATGGAAGTCAGGGGACACTTTTGTAGAGTTGGTCTTTTCCTTCCATGTCTACTTGGCTTCCAGGATTCTAACTCAGTCCTCTAGGTTTTTGTGACAAATGCCTATACTGCTGCCCAAACTGTTGACACGGCAACATGATATCATCTGTAGAGTTCTGTACTGGCTGGTTTTGTGTGCCAACTTGACACAGGCTGGAGTTATCACAGAGAAAGGAGCTTCAGTTGGGGAAGTGCCTCCATGAGACCCAGGTGTGGGGCATTTTCTCAATTAGTGATCAAGGGGGGAGGGCCCCCTGTGGGTGGAACCACCTCTGGGCTGGTATTCTTGGGTTCTATAAGAGAGCAGGCTGAGCAAGCCAGGGGAAGCAAGCCAGTAAGGAACATCTCTCCATGGCCTCTGCATCAGCTCCTGCTTCCTGACCTGCTTGAGTTCCAGTCCTGACTTCCTTTTGTGATGAACAGCAATGCAGAAGTGTAAGCTGAATAAGCCCTTTCCTCCCCAAATTGCTTCTTGGTCATGATGTTTGTGCAGGAATAGAAATCCTGACTAAGACAAGTTCCTATTCAAGAACCACAAAACCAAATTATGAAAAGCCAAAATCAACCCAAAACAAAACAACAAAATAAAAAAGACAAAACCCAACACCACCTCATAATGTTTTAGTGATGATATTATGTCGGTCCACATCAAACTATCCTCAAAGCAGGACATGGTGGCATGTTTGCCTGTAATCTCAGCACTTGGAGGCCTGAGGCAGGAGGGCAGCATGTTGGAGGGGGCATCCAGGGTTACACAGCTGGAAGACCTTGGTGAGGAAGGAAAGAAGGAAGTAATGGAAGGAGAGAGTGAGGGACAGAGGAAAACATAATTATGACTTGGTTAATTATATAGCGTTTGTGATTGTACATGGGGTAGTTATCATGTTAGACACAGTTATGGACTGCTTATTGCTTTCATTTGGAAATTAAGCATGACATAAGGAGAGATATGATGGTGTGTCAAGCTGACGAGGGATGGATTTGTGATGGCTGTTGTTAGTTGTCAACTTGACTTCATCTGGAGTTAACTACAATCCAAATGACTGGGCACACTTGTGAGGGTTTTTTTTTTTTAAAGACTTTTTTTTTGTTGTTGTTGTTTATATGAGTACACCATAGCTGTCTTCAGACACACCAGAAGAGGGCATCAGATCTCATTACAGATGGTTGTGAGCCACCATGTGGTTGCTGGGAATTGAACTCAGGACCTCTGGAAGGACAGTCAGTGCTCTTAACCGTTGAGCCATCTTTCCAGCCTGGATTTTTTTTTTCTTACTTAAGCCGTTTGAAGTGGTACGAGCCACTTCAAATCTGGATACCTGAAGTGGGAGAATCCACCTTAATCTGGACCACGTCTTCTGCTGGGCCTCTATAAGACATGGAAGAAGGCAGTGCTTGCTCTCACATTGTTGGCAAGGTCTATACAGCACCAACTACACCAGCATCAGAGCCTGCTTTCAGTGTATACAGCGAAGGCCAGCTGAGACATCCGGGCTTGTGGACTGAACAGCTACTGGATTCTTGAACTGTTCATAGGCAGCTATTGTTGGACTAGCTGGACTGTAGCCTGCAAGTCATTCAAATTCAACCCCGTTCTCCAGATAGTGATTCGTTCTATAGATTCTGTCACTCTGGCTAGTATACCCTTCTAGAATACTTTCTGGGGTTTTATGGTTGTCTAACCCTTCAACAGCAAAATACAATTAGCACTCCTCCACTTCATATTATATATGAATTATATACCAATCCTAACCCCCCCCACACACATAGTAAAACATTATGCAAACTAGAAATGTAAGAAGACTGAGATCAAGTAGACTGTATAAAAGCAGAGTTTCTAATATTGCTTTCCCCAACCCCACTGAATCCTCGCACCCAGGCCTTTCAGTTGAAATTTCTTTCAAATGCTGTAATGACTGCCAGGCTAGAAAAGAATCTGATCCAACAAAATGCTGCTTATTTAGCACCAGATTTTCAAGGGCGTCCAAAGATCTGATGCAAATGCAAATAAAAGAAACAAATAAAAAGAGAGAGAGAGAGAGTTAGACGGGCGTCCTTCCAAAGGATAAGGAGCTTGCACTGGGCCAAAGGGGCTGGGACTGGGAGATGGCAAAGATGTGAAGTGCGAATTCCCTCATAAATCTCGTGGCAGAAGCAGATTTGTACGCGCGCGCGCGCGCGCACACACTCACTCACACACACACACACACACACACACACACACACACACACACACACACACACAGAGGAGGCTTCTCCTGCTGCATTTCCTCATTTGCAGTCTGGGCAGCGTCCAATGCAACCCAAGCTATGCACTCAAGAGGGCAGCAGAGAGCAACTGATGATCTCCGTTCCAGCGGCTTCTTGGCCAGAGCTTCTGCGAGTTATGGAGCCTCTCAAGAGGATTGGGCGGACCCGGAAATACAAAATATGCTAGTGGGGATGACAGGTCGGCACCTTTAAAGCCGTTGGATGTAAATCTCCAGCAGCTTGCTTCTGCCTTTGTGATGAGTTTTCCATTTGGTAACCATGGGAGGGACGTGGATGGGTTCAAATACTCCGCCTCCCTTTCAGCCGGAGTCTGTAAAGTGGCAGCATTGGTGCTAAACATACGACAGAGCTGTGAAGACTTGCCCAGCCTTTCACGGTTTGTGTCAGAGTTAGACTTGCAGCCAAATGTCCAAAAACCAAATCGAGTTTAGCTTTCCTTGTGGCGATGAACGACCCAGCATCTCTGAAGCGTCTTCTACAAGATGACAACTTCGGTTTGCTACGATGGTGCCCTGGCACAGACAGACACATTCGAATGACTCCGTGGAAGGCTGCGATGTCTATTCTTGCTGTGCACACAGATACTGTCAGTTGTAGTTTGAAGCTCACAGTACAAGAACAGGCTAAAGTATAAGGTCAGCCACTACCCAGCTTTCTCTGACTAACTCTAAGGTGGCCATGCAGTTCCTGCAGAACAGCGCCATCCATCACGAGCATTCACATTTTCTACGAAAATTTAGCTTCGTGGAATTTGATTTTAACCTTGTTCTGTAATTGTATACCAATTTTGCCATGGTTTGAACATTTGTGTACCTCCCAAATTTGTATGTGACAAAGTGTTCAGTTGAAGAAGGGTCCTCTAGAGGTCCTCACCCTTCCTAACGCTGCTACCCGTCCATACAATTCTGACCCCTCAGCTGTAAAATTATTTCATTGCTACGACATAACTTCAGTTTTGCTACTGTTTTGAACTGTAATGTAAATATATGATATAGGATCAGTAAAAACAAAGCCATTTGACCCAAAGGGGTCGCGACCCACGGGTTGAGAACCATTGCCCTAGAGGGACTGTTCTAGCCTCATGAACAGTGTTCAACTAAAAATCAAAAATCAAAAATCTAGACTTCAGGAGCTAGAGAGACGGCTCAGCGGTTAAGAGCACTGGTTGCTCTTCCAGAGGTCCTGAGTTCAATTCCCAGCGCCCGCATGGTAGCTCGTGATCATTTTAGCTATAAAGGGATCTGACACCCAGTTAGGCGCAGGTGAACATGCAGCACGGCACTCACACGTTAAAAAACAAAACAAAAAGCTTTAAAAAAAAAGATTTCAAGGGGTTAAAAAAATTAAAAAAAAAATTCAGCCAGCACTCCCTGCCTGCGAGGGAGCAGAGAGGAGACATCTTGGAAGCAGGGAACGGGGTCTCCCCAGATACTGAATCTGCTGATGCTCTAGAACTTGTTTTACAAAACAGCAGTCTGTTGTGTGTTAAGGAAGCCTGGATAGGCATCTACAGATATGATACTTATGATTTTGTGCATTGACATAACATAATAATGTTAAAAACGATGGCAACGGTGGCAATTAGGGACCCACAATAATTTCCCAGGAGCTCGAAGAAACCAATGTGGGTTTGAGGAACCAGCGCAGGGACTTTGCTTGCCCTTCCCACTAGAGGGCGCCTCATTAGAGACGCGGGCGTTTCTCCAGTAACAAGCTCTAACTTTTCTCTTACTGTAAACCTACCTTCAAATCAACTTGGCAACTCCTTCTGAGAAAAGCTTTGAATTACTTTATTTTACACACAAAGGGCCCAGTGACCAATTGGATAAAGTGATGGTATACTTCAAACTCACCGCAGGGACACAGACCCCATAGCAAGAGTTCAGGGAAGCTGAATCCTGCAGGCCTACCACCATCCCGTTTAAAACGTGGAAGATCAGACTGTGTCATGGCTGGAGGACTTATTTCTCAACACAGAGTTCCCATAGGCCAATGAAGCACAAGAATGTTAGCATCCAAACCTCACCTTTCCCCAAGCATGGGGTACATGACGGTGGGGAACTGAGGAAGCCCTGTGTGAACGTGTATTGCTGACAAGGGACAAAACGCAGACTCACTGGGGCTTGGGCTCAGGGAATGAGCAAAACCTTCTTCTGGTCCTTGTACTGATGCTGGTAGTGTGCAACCCAGAGACTGAGACTGCGTCCCTACAGGGACATTTGACTGAGACCAGCTAGCCCCTCCCGCTGCGCTGTACACAGCAGATGTGCGGCTGACGGTCAGGCTTATGTTCTCCTTGGTGCCCTCCATCAGACCCCAGCTCTTCTGTCCCTGTGTCTGTCATTTTTCTATCCCTTCATCGCCCCAGTCAGGTTTCCACAACCAACCTATGTTGGAGCAGGGAAGCCTGATTCTGGACTTAGGTCTGCCAAGGAAAAGCTGGGTGACCTCCAGCGAAGGCTACACGGCCCACCCTTCCCTCTTCCTTTTGTACTGCTCCCCTTTTCCTATCACATCTGGGCCTGTGAGAACACTCCCTCGCATCCCTGATGAGTATGTATAAAGTTTACACTTCTGGAGTCTTGGCCCAACTCTGGAGCATCCCGAGGCAATGCCCAGTAATGTGTATTTAACGAGTGTCCCAGATCACTGTGCTTCCCTGGAAAACAGGATTAGATGGGTAAGGCTCTAAAGTTCGTGGTCAGCATAAGCTCCTGGTTCACTGCACACGTAAGTATGGGAAGCTGATCCTGGAGGTACCCTCAGTCATTCACAGCAAAGAGAGAGCTGTCAGATGTGTTAGTGACTCACTCAGCCAGGCTGAAGGAACGGGGGTGGGGGGAACAAGATAGGCCCGTTTTGACCAGAGGAAGGACTTGGGGGAACCCAGGAGTGTGGCGTGTTAAAGGGTGAGTGGAGGGTTACAGGGAGACAAAGGCTGGGGGCAGTGGAGTGCTGAAGAGCGGTAGTTTTCTGAGACTGAGGCAGGAGTGGGTAGGAGGTCTGCAGTGGAGGCAGCTGCATCTGAGGGGCCAGCTCTGCCCCTTGGGTTCATAGGAAAGGCACTTCCCACTTGGTATGTGAGTTGGCAGTGGCTCAGCTTCACAGTTTCAGAGGGATCAACTGGACTCTCCTGGTGACATGTGCTGACATCATGAGAGACTTGCATTAGTACACTTTACTTTGCTGCTATAAAGTGCTGGAGGCAGACTGCCCGACTGACCAACTGACTGACTGACTGACTGACTAACTAACTAACTAACTAACTAACTAAATATATATTTCTGATTTCTTTTTTTAAAGATTTATTCATTATATATACGTTCCTCCAAGACAACTATGATAGGCAAAATGACAGACCCCCAACTCTACATATTACAGAGGGAGCTGAGCTTGTGCAGCCAGCAAACAGAGTCCGGGGCCAGTCAATAGGACATGGCACAACAGCACATGACACCAGCAGGTGAATTGTCACTAACTGGTTTATGTAAGATTTTGTGCTGAAACTGAGCTTAGCAGGTGTACTAGTGTGAATGAGAATGACCCCCATAGGCTCATGTGTTTTAATGCTTGCTTCCCAGTTGGCAGAACTATTTGAGAAGGATTAGGAGGCATGGCCTTGTTGGAGGAGGTGTGGCCTTGTTGGAGGAGGTGTGGCCTTGTTGGAGGAGGTGTGTCACTGGGGTTGGGGCTTTTGTTCCCAGTTAGCTTTCTCTCTGCCTCGTGCTTGTGATGAGGTGTAAGCTCTCTGCTCCAGAGCCATGCCTCCCTCCGTAAGTTGCCTTAGTCATGGTGTCTCTTCACATAGACCAATATCTAAGAGTGCAGACAGAGGCCAAGGAAGTGGGCCTAGTTACAGAATCAGGTGATCCTGACTGTCAGACAGTCTGTCAGAGACTGAGAAAGAGAAAGTCTGTCAGAGACTGAGACCTCCTTCAGTCTAAGTCAACCCCAAGTTAGTGAGAATGAGTCCCTTTCTGATAAGCTAGAAAGCTTTAAGGATAGACACCTTCCTTAGGTGAATGTAGAAACTGGACTTAGCCTTGTCTGGCTCAACAGAGTGATGTAATAATAGAAAGACAGTCACAACCACAACCACACTCCTTTCATTGAGAACTTAATGTATGCCGGTAACTTTAGGTACATTATTTCCGTTCCCTAAAACAACCATGCCAAGATGGGTCCTTAGCTTTATTGTTGAAGAGAGGAAGCCAAAAACACTGTGAGAACCAAGAGTTTAATTCAGATATTTGATTTTAAAGCTCCCTTTCTTTTTACTGTGTTGTAAATCTTCTATGGAAATATTGTGTTTGTTTGCTTATATTGGTTTTATTGAGACAGGGTTTTTCTGTGTAGACCTGGTTGTCATGGAATTCAAGTTGGCTTCAAACTCAGAGATCTGACTCCTTCTGCCTGTATCTTCAGAGTGCTGGGATTAAAGGTGTGCACCGCCGCCGCCATCTGGCTACAAAAAGATTGTAAATGGAATCATTTATAAGATAAGTGAGAAGATGAATAGATAACTATAGTCGGTTTCCAAATTAAAGGACTGTGTGTTCTCAAGGATCATGCAAAACTGTATTTAGTTTATTGATTTATGTATGTATGTATGTATGTATGTATGTATGCATTTATGTGAGCAGGTTCTCACTATGTAGCCCTGGCTTGCCTGAAACTAGCTCTGTTGTGTATACCAGGCTGTCCTTAAATTCCCAGATATCTGCCTGCCTCTACTTCCTAGCACTGGGATTAAAGGTGTGTGCACTAGTTTGTCTGCCTATTTAATGTGGCTGGAATGTTTATTAGGAACGGTTGCTTGACACTAAGATTCTTGTCTCTTTCAGCTAGGCAGGCAAACAGTGGACAGCTGAGGACTTGGGGTCTCTGGGGTGAAGACAATGGCACCATGCCAGTGTCCTGGAGTCACTGGTCAAGGTGACGAAAGGAGAGAGAGCTTGTCACACAGACAGGCCCCCTCTCTGTCTCAGCCCGGAGCCTGTGGTGACAGGCTGTTCCCAGAAATGCACCTTTGACTTGAGTGGCCAGAAATATTAAGGGCTAACTCAAATTTGGCTCCATCTCTAGCAAAAAGGGATAAACAGAATCTGTCTAAACTGGGAAATAGTTCAGGATTGTTTCTCTTGCTTTCCAGCTCATGAAAGCTAAGCCTTCCAGCTCCAGGAACGTCATCTTGAATTCTTCGTAATACACTTCTGTCTTCAGCTGCTCAGGATTAGCACAAACTCAGCATTTTCATCCTTGGGTCACTGACTGGCCTTTTACAGGTCTCGTTGACATTTCAGCTGCGTTTGAACTGTTGCCTCTTCTGTCTGCATGGACTGGGTCAAGGCTTGTTAACTTCTCTGAAGACTGGCTGGCTTTCTAGGGGCCTCAATTGTACTGACTTGTATGCTTATAACTATGTAGCGAGGACAGACCGACAGATGGCTGAAGTGTGAGAGAAAGGAATCACTTTCTGCCCAGCATCAAGTACATTTTTATGAATTTCTAGGTATACCACAGATCAAGAAAGTTCTAGAAGTGCTGACATGTGCTAGCTCAGGTTACAGTAAATAAATTTCAGCATCTCCATGTTTGTTTGTTATGGAGAAATTTCTGGAGATCAACTTTGGAAAAGTGAATCAGTCTTGATTTTAAGAAGACAGAATGAAGACATGTCTGCCCCCTTCCTATCCTGGGCTAGCCAGGGCAGATGGTAGGAGAGCAAACGTGATTGATGTGTAGGAAAAAGTGGCTGACACACTGTGTTTCGGCTAAGGTACTTGGTGATTGAAATTGGTGGAGGGGGGCTGGGGAGACGGCTCAGGGGTTAAGAGCATTGGCGGGCTGCTCTTCCTGGAAGGTCCTGAGTTCAATTTCCAGCAACCACATGGTGGCTCACAACCAAGTGTAATGAATTCTGATGCCCTCTTCTGGCCTGCAGTGGACATGCAGACAGAGCACTTATTACATGAAATAAATACACTTTTAAAAAGAAAGTGGAGGGAGCACCTGTGACCTATGTGTTCCTCTCTCCCTTCAGAACACCTCAAGGATGAGAAGGAGAGGTGTGGCAGCAGGGCCAGGAGAGAGTTGTGAGGGGTGGGGCTTGGGAGTCTGTCCCAAGAACAGCTGATATTTAGGGCTTTGTCTCTCTCTAGGTTGCCAGGCAACTTCATCCTCACTCACAGAAGAGAGAGACTTGTTTTCTAGGGAATGAATGCATCACATCCCCCTGGGGCTGGATTTACAGGTGGTTGTGAGCCACTGTGTCCTGGTTGGTTTTGTGTCAACTTGATACAAGATGGAGTTATCACAGAAAAAGGGGCTTCAGTTGAAGAAATGCCTTCATGAGATCCAGCTGTAAGGCATTTTCTCAATTAGTGATCAAGGGGGGAGGACCCATTTTGGGAGGGTGCTATCCTTGGGCTGGTAGTCCTGGGTTCTATAAGAGAGCAGCTGAGCAAGCAAGGGGAAACAAGCCAGTAAGAAACATCCCTCCATGGCCTCTGCCTCAGCTCCTGCTTCCTGACCTGCTTGAGTTCCAGTCCTGACTTCCTTTAGTGATGAACTGCAACGTGGAAGTGTAAGCTGAATAAACCCTTTCCTCCCCAACTTGCTTCTTGGTCATGATGGTTGTGTAGGAATAGAAACTCTGACTAAGACACACTGTGTGCACTGGGAACTGAACCAGGATCTTTTGCAAGAGCAGCTGACCCATCTTCCCAGCCTCTAACCTCACCTTTTATACTTTTTTACTTCATTGATGTATCAGCAGATTTTTGAACTTCATTGAATTCTTTCTTTAATTGATTTTATTATTTTGGGTCAGACTCTCGCTACATAGCTCAGGCTGGCCTTGAACTCAAGATCCTTCTGTCTCTGCCTCCCGAGTGCTGGGACCATAGACATGGACCACCATGCCAACTTATTCCTTGTTCTCCAAGAGTCCTTTTTGTAAGCCTGGCCTCTGCTCGTCTCCTGCCTGCACACCATCTCCTGTGTGTGTATTTAAAGATCAATGATTTCACATGTTTTCTGCAACCAGAATTAACCTTCCCCACAGTTCCTTTCTTCTGTTTTGTCTTTCACAGTGGACCATCCTCAAAAGCATTT